>NC_135722.1:100691942-100997775 GCF_964656455.1 Halichoerus grypus | reverse complement strand
ACACAGTGAAGGCTCAGATTAATCATCCCTGGACTCACCATATGTATTCATTAAAACCTAAAGCAGGCCCTGTGGGACCACATCACATTTGATGAGTTATCATTTGACTTGTAATTTTGTTTATTTATTATTAATTACCAAGCACATGAAAGGCTCCAAATGGCTGGTTCCTCTGACTCTGGGAGTTGCTTAATTTGGCTCTGCCCTGGATTCCGACCTAAGGGTTCACACCTGGCCTCAGGTCTGGTTTGAGCGGAAAACCAGGAAAAGGCTCGGTGGAGGTGCTTCTCTGCCGCTCCAGTGAACACCCCGCACCCCCGCCGCAGCCTCAGGAGTGGGCTCCTAATAGCTGTGTTGTACCTGGGTGTACGTTTCTTTCTGGGAGATAAGCAGAAGCCATGGAGTGTGAAAGGAGACATCACTGCCTACTGGGGTCTAAATCATTTCTGGAGCATCCCGGGCCTCTGATCTAAAGGAGGCCTTGATGTCTGAATCACGGAAGTACTTTTTCCGGCATTGGAAGAGCAGCTTGGAGGGAAACTTGAGTGGAGGTTTCTGTTATGTTCCCCGCTATCCTTGCCCCGTTTTTGTTGGAACAGCCATTTGTCCTTCAGTGCCCTTGAATGCTTTAACCCCATTGGGTAAAACTGGTAAAAGGAGCCACGCTAGGGCATGCCTCACAGAGCAGACGAGGGCACCTCTATGGTCACGTACCCTTCATCTCTACACCTGCGCTCGTTTCAAAAGTGACCCTGCATCTAGACATGCAGGATTTTTTTTTTTTTTAAATCACAAGATTGATCATACATATAAAAATGTTCATAAGACATAATATGAAAATTAATATAAAATGGACACCCAGTAACAGCCCCCAAGTTGAGAAATAGAACACCGCAGGGTCTTAGAAGCACCCCTTTCTCCCGTGGGGGCGACACCCCCTCTTCCCCTCCAGAGCCCACCTCTATCCTGACATCTATTGCTTTTCTTTACAGCTTGCCGCTCATTTATGCAGCACTAAATAATATTGTTTACTTTTGCCTGTTTTGAACTTTATATAACTGGAATAAAAATGTACATCTTCTTCAGGACTTGTTTCTCTCCCGCTGCATCATTTGGAGAACCGCCCATGTTGATGTCTATAACTATAATCATGGTGCATTTTCATGACCGTCTCCTCTAATGTGTTTATTCTACTGTTGCCGCACATTTCAGTTTTTCTAGTGGGGGCTATTTCAAAACAATGCTGCAAAGAACAGTCATGTGCCTGTGCCAGATTTGCTGTAGGTATGACCCTGGGTGTGCAATTGGTGGGCACAGAGTGTACCCAACTCAACTCTCTTCGTTCATGGCAGCCTGTTCTCCAAACTGGTGCACCAGTGTATATGCCCATTAAAAATACATGAGAATATCTGCGATCCAGGTCCTTGGTGCTGGCCGATGTGATTTTTGCCAATCTGATGGCTGTGTAGTAGCATCTTGTTGGGATTTAATCTGCATTCCGCTGATGAGATTAAGCATCTTTTCATAGGTTTATTGGCCATTTGGATTTTCTTTCTTAGAAAGGGTCTGTTCAAGTCTTCTGGGTCGTTCTTTATTTTCACCATTTCGATTCACAGAAGTTCTTTATAAATTCTGGATCCTGGTCCTTTGTCAGTTTTGTGAGTTGTAGGATCTTTTCCCACTCGGTGGCTTATCCCTTCACTCTCTTAATGTGTCTTTGGTTGAACAGAACAGATGTTCTTAACTGTAATATACTCAAATTTACAAATCTCAGATTTCCCATGAATGATTTTTGTATCCAGTTTAAGAAATCCTTCTCTACCGCCAAGGTCATGAAGATATTCTTCTATATTACCTTCTAAATCCTTAGAGTTTTGCTGGGCATCTATACTTTTTAATCCACTTGAATTGATTTTTTTGTGCATAGTGTTCAGAGAAAGTCTGATTCCATTTTCTCCCCTACGGATACTCAATTACCCCAGCACTATTTATTGAAAACTCTGTCTTTTCCCCACTGATCTAGGATACCACCTGTGCTGTACATCAAGTGTTGATTAAGTTATGGGTCTGTGTATGGGCTCTCTACTATTTTATTGGTCTATTTGTCAATCCTTATACCAATACCATACGGTCTTCATTACTATAGCTTTATAATAAGTATTATGTCTGGTAGAGACAGTTCTCCTACCTTATTTTTCTTCTTCAAGAGTAGCTACTCTTGGCCCTTGACACTGTCATATAAATTTTAGAGCTGGCTTGTCAAGTTCCAACAAAAACCTATTGGGATTTTAATTGGGATTTTACTGAGTCTATAAATCAATTTGGAGAGAAATGACATCTTTACAATGTTGAGGCCTTCAATCCATGAAGTGGTCTATTTCTCCATTTATTTAGGTCTTCTTTAATGCCTTTTAATAAAATTTTGTAATTTTCTCCATTAAGGTCTTGTACATATTTTGTTGGATTTATTCCTAGGTACTTCTCATTTTTTAATGCCATTGTGAATGAAGTTTGTTTTAAATTTCATTTTATAACTGTTGCTGGTTAGAAATGAATTTAGTTTTTTATATTCACTTTGTATCCAGAAACTTTGCTAAACTCCTATATTCCAGTAGTTTCTTTGTAGGTGATTTTAAAATTTCTCTCTATATATCATCACTATCTGTTTAAAATAATAATTGTATCTTTTTTTGTTTCCAATCCTTATACGTTCTATTTATTTTTCTTACCTACTGTGTTGTCCAAGACCCCTAGTAGAATATTGAATAAAATTGGTAATTGTTAGCATTCTCTTCTCTGTCCTCAAGTTGAAGGGAAAGCTTTTAAATGTGGCATCATTAAGTGTGATGTTTGTTGAAGTTTTTGTAGATAATCCTTATCACATTAAGGAAGTTCCATTCTATTCTCAGTTTGCCAAGAGGTTTTTGTTGTTGTTGTGAATGGATGTGGACTTTGAGCTTTTTTCCCCTATATATCTATTGAATGATCAGAAGGCATTTCTCCTTTGATCTGTAAATATAATTTATATTAATTGATATTTGGATGTTAAATTGCCTCTTTTTCCTGCAATCAATCCACCTTGGTCATAGTGTAACTACTGAAAGAATAGGCTGTCGAGTCAGACTGTGTAGGTCTGAACTCCAGCCAAACCACTACCTAGCAGTGTGACCTGGGCAAATTCCTTAACCTCTCTGTGCCTCATATGCTGAAATGAGGATGATCGTACCTACCACACAGCACCATCGTAAGGTTCAGTAACATGTCCAAAGGGCTTAAACCAGTGTCCAGCACCTAGTAAGCCCCAAATAAGTGTTTGCTATTTTAGGGACTACACAATAATTTGTTCAGGATTTTTGGAGTTGTATTCATGAGTGATTTTTAGTTTGTAATTTTTCTTCCTCATAAATAACCTTGGTACCTTGGGTACTAGGGTTTGCTGAACTTATAAAATTAGTTGAGGGCTGTTTTCTCATTCTCTATGCTCTGGAAGATTTTGTAGAAGACTAAAACTATTGATTCCTTGAATACATGCTAGAACTCACCTGTGAAGCCATCTACCTCGAGGGTTTCATGTGGGAACCATGTTCAATTTAAGTTCTTTGATGTTTACAGGACAATACAAGTTTTGCATGTGTTGTATATTTACTTGGGAACTTATACATCTAAATTTTCAATATATTGTTGTAAAGTTATTCATGATGACTAGTTACTATCTTTGAAATGTCTGCAGTATAACCATGAGGTTTCTGTGTTCACTCTTGACATTGGGTGTATGTGCCTTCTTTCTCTCTCTCTCTCTCTCTTTTTTTCTTGATCATTCCAACCAGAAATTTGCTAATTATATTAGTCTTTTCAGAGAGCTGACCGCTGAGCCTTGCTGATCTTCCCTATTGTACCTTAGCTTTTTACTTTATTAGTTTCTGCTCTGTATTATTATTTTCTTTCTACTTATGTCTGTTTGATGTTCCTCTCCTAACTTCATAACCCCATTTACATTACTAGTGTATACATTTGAGGAGTAGAGTTCCCCTTAAATACTCTTTTGGCTTCAACCCACCAATTGTGATATGTAGCACTTTTATTACTAGTCAGTTCAAACTATTTTATAATTTTCACTATGATTGCTTTTTTTGAGCCGTGGGTTATTTATTGGTACATTTCTTAATTTCCAAGCATATAAGGATATTCTAGTTATCTTTTTATATTTTGACTTTTAACTTAAAAGTGTTCATCAAAGAATTTATTCTATATCATTTCAGTCCTTTGAAATATGTTGAGGTTTGCTTTGTAAGCAGGTGTAGGGTAATTTTTAATGGACTCTGTATTCTTGAAACAAACATGTAGGTGTTGGATGCAGTATTTTATATACATCCATTAAGTCCAGTTAATGAATCCTGCTGCCCAGGTATTACGTATTTTTACCGATTTTTTGTCTATCTTTAACTCTCCATCAATTGCCTTCTTACTTTACACTTTTTTTTTTTTGTCCTGACAGGTCTATATTGTGTTTTTGTTTTTGTTTTTATTTTTTTCTCTCTCTCTTAGTTCTTGCCTCCTTCTGAATGATTTTTTTTCTTTTTTGGTCATTCCATTTCCTCTACGCTACTAATTTGATTGAGTTATTTTTGTGGTGCCTAAGATTGGAGTCTAGGTATTTTACTTTGGATCCCACAAGGCACTGGTGAGGGTGTGGGAAAGTGACAGAAAGAAAGGAGGCCAATCAGGCTCCGTTCATGAACCAGTTACTGCGGTGGGCAGCTGGGACTCACTCCTGCTGGGACCTCTGCGAGAGTGCAGAGAACATGTTATGGCATTTCTATTCCAGGAGCGAGGAAGTTGGCATAATTATTCAGCATTTCTCATCTGTCACTGGGTGAGGGCCTGAGGACTGCTGCATTAACTCCCCAGCTTTTCTGACTTGCTCTGTGTAGGGGCCAAACATACTCCTACAACCAGAGAAAACCCTCAGGCTCAGGTCCTTGCAGTAGAAAAATGTTGAACAGGCATGGCGAGTGCCAAGGAAGTATGCGCAGTATCCCATCATCTGTCAGGAATGACAGTATGCATTGTTAACTTATCAGTCTAAAGATAATCAATACTTTTACCCTTCCTGGATAATTCAAAGATCTAGAACACTTCAACCCCATGTATTTACACTCCCCTGAAATTTATAGGCTGTTGCTATTGTGCCTTTTAATTCCATCTTGCTTATTTTTAACCACATATGACATTACTTTTTAAAATTTTTAAAAAGGTTTTATTTAATTATTTAGAGAGAGAAAGAGAAAGAGCATGAGTGGGGGGAGGGGCAGAGGGAGAGACAGAATCTCTAGCAGACTCCACGCTGAGCGCGGAGCCTGACGTAGGGCTCAATCTTACAACCCTGAGATCATGACCTGAGCCAAAATCAGGAGTCAGACCCTTAACCGACTGAGGCACCCAGGAGCCCTATGACATTATTTTTTTATACGTCTATTAGAATCACCCACAAGTTAGGGTCCTTACTGGTTCTTCATTCTTTCTTGCATCTCAGACCTTGATCTTTTGCGCACTAGCGTTGTAGAGCTATTTTCTCATGAGGTCGTGACCTAAGGTAACAAAGCAAATACATTATGAGCTGACCACATGGGAAGAAGAGCTACCAGCAGCCCACGCTTCCAGCTGTATGGGAGTGGCATGCTTTCTTGACTTCTTCCATTTCTCCCTCCTTCCCTCTCTTTCACTCTCCCTGCCTCTCCTCCCCCGTTTTTACTTCCTTCTTGCTCTTTGCTCCTTCCAGAGGCTATTGCTTTTGGAACTATGTCTTCACTCCATTTTGTCCACATAAGAAGATTGCCTTTCCAAGCCAATGCCCAAGACATTATCAAGTGTTTTGCTCACTGAAGCCTGTTGGAATCACCGTGGAATAGAGTTCCAGTAGGAAGACCACTGGAAAAGCTGATGTGCCCTTCAATGTCCATGAGGACACCGTTGTAGCTCTGCTCAAGGACTGCTCTCATGTTCACCACCAGGATATTCAATTGTTCCTGAATTCATATTCAAAAGGAAAATAAGACATCCAGGGACTCCAAATAGTAAGGATAAAGCAAGAAGCATTTCGTATATACATCTTTCTTAGACTTGGGATGTGAAGTTCTGTTTTTTTAGCCGCAATTGCTAGGAAAAGGATTTGAGGGTTTTCGGTTAATTGCTTCTCAGAAAAATTCCACAGTGGACCATTGAGAAAGAAAAAGGGAAAATGCAGTTTGGGATAATGAAATAAACCACACATTTAAATTTTTGTTTGAACGGTTCAGGATCTGATTTAAAAATCTGGTCTTTGTTTTATGTGATTAAACAGTTTGTTTTCATAGAGTTTATGTTAACCTTAAAAAAGGGAAAAAAAAGCTTTTCTTTCCAGAAAAGCTTCCAGAGGCTGTTGATTTTGGAAATATATTTTCACTACATGTATATTTGTATATTCATGCATTCATAATTATAACAGACATTCATGTGCAGTGGATAGAGGGCCAACATGGGGAACAGATTTCAATCTACAGTGAAATCTGATTCTGACTATAAATCTTGGCAGCTTCTGAAAAGGGTAGGAAAAAATTAATGATGGGATGAGGGGGCAAGGGATACTATAGTATGAAAGCCACATATAAGCTATATAACCACTATTTTCCAAAGTCCCCTGTTAAACTGACCCATGAGTGGGAAGAGGGTACGTTTCCCAAGGTAAGGATTCAATGTAAGGGAAACTATGGTTTAAATTTCTCATTACCTTGAACAGAGAACATTGAACAGAACAGATACTATTAAAGAAAACCAAATTACATCACCTTAACACATGTCACTTTGGCATTTGATTATTTTGAATTAAAGGCATTTAAAAAACCAGTAGGCCCAAGAAGGACACTCTGATCCTCCTTTTTCTTCCTGAAAGCAGGAGATAAAAGTCCTATATGAAAGGTACCCTCCTTGTTCCAGGAGGAAGGAAGACATTCTTATCACCAGAGACAGGGAATTTGGTGCTAAGAAATCTGTACACATGAACCCTATTAAAACAATCCTTACCCTCTTAGTTACTTATTTATCATTTACTACCCTTAGGCCAAACCCTTCTGTCTTGTCAATTCTTCACAGATTGATTGTTTCCTTGTCTAAGGGTATAAAGGCTTCCTGCTCTGGTCACTTTTTTTTTTAAAGATTTTATTTATTTATTTGACAGAGACATAGAGTCAGAGAGCACAAGCGGAGGGAACGGCAGAGAGAGAGAGACAGAGGCAGAGGGAGAAGTAGGCTCCCCACTGTGCAGGGAGCCAGATGCGGGGCTCAATCCCAGGACCCTGGGATCATGACCTGAGCTGAAGGCAGATGCTTAACCATCTGAACCACCCAGGCGCCCCTGTTCTGGTCACTTCTTGAGGTCTTCATTCTCTTGTGAAGCCTCCCATGTACATGTAAAATATTAATAAAATTCACACGCATTTCTCCTGTTAATCTGTCTCATGTCAGTTTAATTCTCAAGTCCAGTCAGAGACCCAAAGATGGGAAAGGAGAATTTTTTTCCTCTTCTATATTATTATCATCCCAATTTTATGTGCCAAACCTGAGGCTTTCAGATCTCAAAAGTTAGTTTTCCTAACCGCCATTGTCATATGAATTGTTGGTGGCAAATCAGGATGGCAATTTTTGTCTTTTGACTTTGAATTCTGGATGCTTCCTGCTGGAGATACTCCACTACCCAGGTAGTTGGGAGAAGCAGGGTCTATCAGCCATGGTGTCTCCGAGCCACTCACAATGACACCTTGTATTGATTCCACATCCCTCCCGTCTGTGACTTGACTTTTGAAGGTCCAACTGTTGCAGTAATCTGAGATGATTTGTCTGTTCCATCTAAGTCCCTGTGATGGGCAGTCTCACTACCACACAGATCTCTTTTACTACCCCAACATTTACTGGAAAGTCTCAATGACCCAGACTGGACCAGGCAGATTCTCTCTCTAAGGAACTGGATTCAGACCATGCACACCCAGTTGGCCAGCTGCGAGGAGATGGGTTAGAAGATTCTGTAAGGTCAGGTGCAGAGACCAGCATTGGGAATGTTCTGAACAGAGCCACGTGTAGTGGATGAGTAAGAGAAGCCAGTTTGCAGAGAATCAAGGCCCCTAGCCCTCCAAAGAGAGACAAAAAGAAAGAGAAAAGGAGGAAGAGAAAGACAGAGAGAGAGAGAGAGAGAGAGAGAGAGAGAGAGAAATTAGTTGCCTAATGAATTTCTGGTTCATGAGACCCAGTTAGATACCCTGCAGTGTGTTTCCACTATATTCTCCTATTAATAATTCCTTTTTCACTTGAACGTCTTTGAGTGAGTTTCTCTGGTTTGTAGCCAGATGGGCCCTTGCTAAGTCATCACCCGGGGCATATAGGGTACTCAACTGTGATTGCGTTTGCTGCAATATGACAATAGTCAACTAATCAACCAGTGTTTAGAACACTTCCTAGGTAGGTGTGATAGGCAGGGGGCTGAGCCATAGTCCTTGATCTAAAGATGGTTTTGTGTATCATTCACGTGAAGGCTAGGTTTGGGAAGTAAGATTGACACAGACAAAACCAGGAACAAATGCATGACATGACAAAATCAAGGGTTCGGCTGGGTGAGCTAATTCTAAGGGCAATGTGAGTCCAGACAAGGGAATATAAGGATTTCTTAAGGGAAGTAAAGCACTTAAATTTCATCTTGAAAGGACCGTCAGGATTTGAATGGATTGAAATGAGTGGGGAGGCTTGGGGAAGAGGTGGTTGCCAAATGGGGAGGACTGGCAGCTACTGGGGAGCTGCGGATGCACAGGGAGGGGAGTGAGGGGCATGCAGAGCACGAGGAGAGGGTTACGGGAATGTGGCCTGCCCAGACATTGGAGGAAGCCTCATCCAGGTTTTTAAAATTGCTCCTTTACCCTCTCATCTGCGATTCCTTCTTTAGCCAACGTTCCTTAGCCCTAAAGACATTTCCTAATCCTCTTCTTTCCTCTCTTTCTTCATGACTGTCAAAAATTTAAACCATTCCTTGTGGGTCTCTTTTGGATGAATCATTACAAGAAGAATGATGGTGCTGTGGGGAAATGACCCACTGCTCTAAACTTAGTGGTTCTTCTATGAGTTAAATGATTTCCCGGACGAGCTCAGATGATTCCTCCAGCACTTGAACTTCACCCCTTGGCTGAGAATTGCATGCAGCTCATGGCTCTCCCCTTACCACATGCACATTTCCTAGGCACTCTTGCCCAAAAGTTTCATCACCTCCTAGAGCAGCCAAAACATTCTTGGTGTATTTCTGTTAGTGTTTAACCAAACGTCGGTCCCTAAGGGGTGGGTTGAACTAACAGAAGAAAGATTGAAGCCTGAGACTTTAAAAAGACAATTTTTGCAGGGTGACTCCCTGGGTTCTGAAGGAGAGGGAGGGAGGGTAGTGGACACAGGAGCGAGCCACGATGGAACCTAGCTTCACCTCCAAGGACACTTACCTGAGACATTTTAACCCTCGGGATTACCTAGAAAAATATTACAACTTTGGGTCCAGACACTCTGCGGAAAATGAAATTCTCAGGCATCTTCTGAAAAATCTTTTCAAGATATTCTGCCTGGGTAAGTTCATGTGTTATCTGTGTGTCTCCCCAGCAAAATGTGAGATATGCAGATGGAGTCTCAGGGCATGGCTGGGTTCATGAGTAGTCATTGCTAAGTGACAGTCCTTTTGGCATTACTCATTCATTTAAAGAGAATGAAAACCAATGTGTTTTTTGGGTATGGATATTTTACAATTTATAGTGTTTTTATATGCATGATCTAATTTGGGTGTGCAAAGGGAAACAAGAAGGCAGGAGTTCTGTCCTTGATTTCACATCAATTTGCTAGGTGACCAGAGCAGCCATTTAACCATGATGGGCCACTTAAGAAGTGAAGATTCTAGTACTTACTCTGTTTCTAACTCAAAAGAATGTTGTGAATGTGCATGAAATAAAAAGACCTCCCAACATATGAAGAATTGGATGCTTTTTGGAGAGAGACAACTTAAAAATTTTTAAAAACAAATTTAACTTTCCCCAGAAGTATTCCTTAATAGTTTTTACATTTTCTGTGTAGCAGTCTTTCTGGATCAGGGGTCTGGACACCAGATGTACATCTTTTCTTCCTTCTCCTACACCTAAAAATATCCCAGCAGCATGCCTCCAGCCAGGATTGGGGAATGGAAAATGCAAAGATGTTAAAAAAAGATTTTGAGGGATGAGGAGTGAGTAGAGAGATGGTCTGTTTTTGGGGCTCTCTCGCACAGTTCCAGCGAAGATCGTGCATATCAGCTCTGGCTGCCGTCATATGATGCCTGATCCCCTTTCCTTGTTGCCTCCTCTAAACCAGATGGCGTGAAGGGGGACCTCCTCATCGACATTGGCTCTGGCCCCACCATCTACCAGCTTCTCTCTGCTTGTGAATCCTTCAAGGAGATCATTGCCACCGATTACACTGACCAGAACCTGCAGGAGCTGCGAAAGTGGCTGAAGAAGGAACCAGGGGCCTTTGACTGGTCCCCAGTGGTGACCTACGTGTGCGAGCTTGAAGGGAACAGGTAGAGAAACCAGGGTCTGCTTCCCGGCTTTCGGACGGTACCTGAGTGACGGTTCATTTTTCTGAACCAAGAATTATCCATAGTGCCCAAGTTAAAAAACAAAGGGAATAGAGAGAGCCCAGAGAGAAATCCAGATGGAGAATAAGGAGAGAGAGAGAACGAGCCAGAGGGGAGTGGGAGTGTGTGCACGCACGTGCGTGTACCAGAAAAGCAGAACGTGCGTGAAGACACAGGAGAATTGAAGAGATGGCCACTGAGCCAAGAGGAGACAAAACCTTCCCAGGACAGTGTGGGGGTGCAGCGTGCAGGTCAGGTACCATGGGACAACGACACAGGACAAGGTCAGGGAAGAGGTGAACCCGGCTCCTTACCAGCAGCTTTGGGGTGTCAGGGCTTGCCCCCCAGAGCCATCCTCCATCCCAGTGCACGGGACTCTGCCACGAGGGCAGCTAATGCTGACATCATCAGACACAACAAAAAGCTGACTAGGTTTTCGAACTGGGATTAGCAGCATAAAGGAATTATCTGTAAAGAATTTGTTACTCCCCATCCACAAAAGTCAGAGCTTGACATAGTCACAGCTAATGACCAACAGCTTAGCCTATCCCGTCTACGGGTCAGTTTATGCAAATGAGTCTTGTTTAAATGATTAATTTCTCTCCACACGAGAACTGGTCAATAGCCTACTAGCCAGAGGTGTCCCGTTCTGCATTTCGCTTTGTCTCTCTCTTCTCCTGATGTGCCTCCATCCTCTGGCGATTGCCCTGTGATGGCTCAGCCCAGTCCTGCTGTCCCTCCAGCAGCCGGAAGTCTCTGCTGCTATGCATGTTGCCGAGGCCCCACAGACTCCTTTGCAAACTATATCAAAAGACCGCTTCAAAATTCCTCTTCCGATCCTGCTGGCCCTGTCTGCTACTTCTTATATGCTCAATTATTTCTACCTTTCTGTCTTTTTCTACCCCCTGCTCTTACTGATTTTTTTTTTTTTTTTTGGTACATTTTCTCTTTCTCCACCCTCTTGCCCATGGTTTATTTTTTACATAACCCTTCCCCATTCCACTTCTTCCTGGGTTTGCACCCCCACCTTTGCTCATATACTTTGCTCATATACTAATCTGTATGGGACAGCATCCTCTGTCTTTCCTTGTCTTGTTGCTCACAATGGGAAAGCATACCTGTTTTTTTAAAGATTTATTTATTTTAGAGACAGAGAGAGAGAGAGCACACGGGATGAGGGGCAGAGGGAGAGGGAGAGAGAAACTTAAGCAGAGTCACATTGAGCATGGAGCCCGATGCGGGGCTTGATCTCCAGACCCTGAGATTGGGACCTAAGCCGAAGGTAGACACCTAACCGACTGAGCCACCCAGGTGCCCCCAAAGCATACCTATTCTTAATGAACATATCCCATGTTTTGGTCAGGAAAGGGCTCTGACTTCCCAGCAAGACAACCCCCTTCAAGAAACAAGTGCTGACACTTTTTGGCTCTTGGTTAAAGGAACTAGCATGAGCATGTATGATGTGCCACATAGTCCTAGCTACTGGGATAGACTGTTGGACAAGACAAGGAAACCTCGAGTCTCCTAGACCTTGTATCAGGGAAGGCAGGCACATGTCAGATCACTTAGGGCTTTGAGGCCAGGCTAACAATCCTGTACTTCAAGTGTGATGAGAAGGCATTAGAGGTGTAACTGGGAAAGTGATGTGACCCCATTTACATTTACGAAGATCTCTTTAGCTGTTGTGTGGAGAATGGATTGGAGGGTTTAGAGGAGAATGAGAGATGCAGAAAGGAGACACTTTAATGTAAGGTAAGAGATGATGGTGGCTGGGACCAGTGGATTTGTTGGTGATAGAGAGAGGAAGGTGATTTTAAGATGAATTGTTGAGATAGGCTGGATAAAAGTTTGGTAATGATTTGTCTTGGGGAATGATGACAGGGAAGTCTCAGGGATATGCCCATGTTTCTCAACTTGAACCACAGGAGGAGTGAAGTAATATTCCAGAATCCCAGAGGCAAATGTAAAATCATGTGATCTTAACATGTCCTAAGGAGTATGTCTACCTCCATACTCTTCTTCTGGAGTGATGGTCAATTCATTTTTCTATATGTGCACTTAAATTTGATTCTCATCACTTCACCAAATGTGCTTATTCATGAGTCAGATTCTCTTCTGAAACTAACTCTAAAGCCTGCTTCTATTTCTTTAACCCCTTCATTCTCTTTTCATGGTCTGCTGAATTCTAGCTTAGTTGGAGTATTCTAAACTTCATATTTGTTTTCTTACATGTTGTTGCTACACTGTCTTATTGATAGTCAATGTGGGTTGTCCGATGTAAGTTATCAAGGTGACTCATTGTTTATACAATTCCTTATAATATAGTATGAACAAATAGGAATTTCATATTTTGTTTCCCGATTAATGTTTTTGCTGTATGCGGAGTCACTAAACTTCCACTGGGTTTATGCTGGTCTTTTATCCCTTTTACCAGGAAAAGTAAGTCTTGAAATCAGATAGTGTAAATCCTCCTCCAACTTTGTTCTTTTTCAAAATTCTTCTGGCAATTTTAGTGTCATATATATATGACTTTATATATGTATATATATAATATATATATTATATATAATTATATTTTAGTAAAATAATATAATATATATTATATATTAAACATATAATATATTTAATTTATATATTATATATAATACATTTAATATATAGTATATTTAATTTAATATATTTAATTGGAGTATAATTAACATACAGCATTATATTAGTTTCAGGTATACAATATAAAGATTCAACAATTCTATACATTACTGAGTGCTCATCATAAGTGTGCTCTCAATCCCCTTCACCTGTTTCCCCCATCCCCCCTCCCGCCTCCCCTCTGGCAACCACCAGTTTGTTCTTTGTATTTAAGAGTCTGTTTCTTTTATTTGTCTCTTTTTTTCTTTCTTTGTTTTGTTTCTTAAATTCCACATATGAGTGAAATCATCTGGTATTTGTTTTCTCTGTTTGACTTATTTGACTTAGCATTATACATTCTAGGTCCACCCATGTTGTTGCAAATGGAAAGATCACATTTTTATGGCTGAGCAATATATACACCACAGCATTATCTGTTCATCCACTGATGGACACTTGGGTTGCTTCTCTATCTTGGCTATTGTAAATAATGGTGTAATACACATGGGGGAGCCTATATCTTTTCAAATTAGTGTTTTGTTTTCTTTGGGTAAATACCCAGTAGTGGAATTACTGGATCATATGGTAACTCAACTAATTTTTTGAGGTACCTCCATACTGTTTTCCACAGTGGCTGCACCAACAGTGCATGAGGGTTCCTTTCTCTCCACATCCTTGGCAACACTTGTTATTTCTTATCTTTTTTATTTTAGCCATTCTGACAGGTATGAGGTGATATCTTATTGTGGTTTTGATTTGCATTTCCCTGATGATTAGTGATATTGAGCATGTGGTTCATGTGTCTGTTGGCCATTTGTATATCATCTTTGGAAAAATATCTATTCGGGTCCTCTGACCATTTTCATTGGATTGTTTCTTTGGTGTGGGGTTGTATAAGCTCTTTATATGTTTTGGTTATTAACCCCTTATCAGATACGTCATTTGCAAATAACTTCTTCCATTCAGTAGGCTGCCTTGTCTTGTTGATGGTTTCCTTCACTGTGTAAAAGCTTTTTTATTGTCATTATATTTTGATATAAATTTTAGAATAAACTGGGGTGCCTGGGTGGCTCAGTCACTTAAGCGGTTAAGTATCTGCCTTGGGCTCAGGTCATGATCCCAGGGTCCTGGGGTTGAGCCCCCTCCTCAGTAGGCAGTCTGCTTTTCCCTCTCTGTCTGCCCCTCCCCGCTTGTGTGCGCACACGCTCTCTCTCTAATAAAATAAGTAAAATCTTTAAATTTTAGAATAAACTTGTCAATTTCTTTCAAAAAAGGCTGCTGAGACTTTGATAGTGATCTTTCAATTTACAAATCAGTTTAAGAGAATGGACATATAGAATCTGCAGTCCATAAACATGATCTATCTCTGTATTTATTTAGGACTTCTTTAGTTTCTCTCAGTAATGTTTTGTAGTTCTCATATTTTGTATATATTTTGTTAAATTTTTCCTGTGTTTTATTTTTTAATGTTATTGTTAATTTTATTTTTAATTTCAAATTTTAAAAATTTGCTAGTATATAGAAATATAATTGATTTTTATATACTGACTTTGTGTCCTGTAACCTTATTGACTTCACTAATTAAGTTTAATAGTGCTTTTTGTAGATTCCGTAGGTTTTTCTATGTACACTCTTATATCATCTGCAAATAAAAATAGTTTTACTTCTTCTATTCCAACTATAGGCCTTTTATTTATTTTTCTGGCCTTATTACACTGGCTAGGACTTCCCTAACAATGCTGAATAGAAAAGATGAGAGTAGACATATGTGCCCTTTTCTATATTATAAGAAAAAATGTCCAACGATTCATTGTTAAGTATATTTACTATAGATTTTTCAGATATTCTTTGTCAGACAAAATTTCTTTATATTTTTAGTTTCTGGGGAGTTCTAAATCAAATGCTGAATTTTGTTGATTTTTTTGGAATTAATTGAGATGGTCATATGACTTTTCTCCTTTATTCTGAAAATGTGAATTATATTGGAAGATTTTTGAATGTTTAAATCTAACTGGCATATACCCATTGGTTAAAGCAGTATCCTTTTTATGTATGACTGGATGTGATTTGCTAATATCTTGTTAGGGATTTTTGCATCTACCTATATGAGGGATATTGAGCTATAATTTTTTTTTCTTATAATATGCTTAGCAGATTTTGATATCAGCATGATGCTGGATTCATATAACAAGTTGAGAATGTTTCTTCTTCCTCTATTTTTTGAAAGTGTTTGTGTATTATTAGTATTATTTCTTCCCTTTTTTTTAAAGATTTTATTTATTTCTTTGAGAGAGACAGAGAGAGAGCACAAGCAGGGAGAGGGGCAGAGGGAGAAGCAGGCTTCCTGCTGAGCAAGGACACTGACCTGGGGCTTGAGATCATGACCGGAGCCGAAGTTGGACGCTTAACCGACTGAGCCACCCAGGCACCCCAGTATTATTTCTTCCTTAAATGGTTGATAGAATTCACCAGTGAAGCTACCTGTACCTGAAGTTTTTTTTCATGTGTGTGAAATTTTTAAAATTCAGAATAGTAGTTTTTATTGGCTATTTGGATTTTCCATTTCTTCTTTGTTTTGATAAGTAGTATTTTTCAAGGAATTTATCTTACTCATCTTAGTTGTCGATTTTATTGTCATAGATTTTTTTAAACAATATATCTTTATTACTCTGTTAGTAATCTTCCTTCTTTCATTCTTTTTTTTTTTTTTTTTAAGATTTTATTTATTTATTTGACAGAGAGAGACACAGAGAGAGAGACAACACAAGCAGGGGGAGTGGGAGAGGGAGAAGCAGGCTTCCCGCGGAGCAGGGAGCCCGATGCGGGGCTCGATCCCAGGACCCTGGGACCATGACCTGAGCCGAAGGCAGACGCTTAACGACTGAGCCACCCAGGCAACCCTTTCCTTCATTCTTGATATTGGCAATTTGTCTTTTAAAAAATATCTTCATCAAACTTGTTAGAGATTGACCAATTTTATTAATCTTTTTGAAGGACCAACTTTTGGTTTTGTTGATTTTTTTCTATTGTCTGTCCATTTTCAATTGTGTTGATTTCTGCTCTTATTCTTCTTATTTTCTCTCTTCCATTTACTTTAGTTTTTATATGCTCTTCTTTTTCTTGCTTCTGAAGATAGAAGCTTAAATAATTGATTTCACACATCTCTTTCTTCTAACTTAGCCCTTTAAAGCCATAAATTTCCTTTAGAATTGTTTCAATTGCATCTCATGATTTTTGATATGTCATATTTTTATTATTATCCACTTCAGCATATTTTCTTAATTTTTTAAAAGATTTGTATATTTATTATTTGAGAGAGAGAGCATGCACGGGGCAGGGATGGGCAGAGAGAGAGAAGATAGAGAATCTCAAACAAACTCCCCTCTGAGCATGGAGTCCAACCCACAACCCTGAGATCATAACCTGAGCTGAAATCAAGAGTCAGACACTTAACTGACTGAGACACCCAGGTGCCTCACTTCAACATATTTTCTAATTTCCTTTGTGATTTCTTCTTTGACCTGAATTATTTAGGATTGTGTTGCTTAATTTCCAAAAATTTCAGGATTTTCTAGATATTGTTATTGGTTTCTATTTAAATTTTACTGTAGTCAGAGATTGATTTTATGGTCACCATATGGTCTACTTTGGTTAACAATCTATGTGCTTTCTACATTGAGAAGAATGTATATCATCCTGTTGTAGGTGTGGTTTCTATAAATATCAATTAAGTCAGGTAGATCGATAGTATTTTTCAAATTTTCTACATGATTTTTTGCTTATCAATTACTGATAGAAAGGCATTAAAATCTCAAACTATGATTGTGGATTTATCTCTTGTTCCCCATCATTCTGTCAACATTTGCTTCATACATTTTGAAGCTTTGTTACTACCTGCATATATTTTTAGGATTGTTTTGTCTTCTTGATTTAGTGACCATTTTATCATTAAGAAATATCTCCCTTTACTGCCAGTAATGCATTTTGTCTTGAAGTCTACTTTGATATTAATATGGCCACATCAGCCTTCTTATGCTTGGTGTTTGCATGGAGTGGTAGATAGCCTCAAAGATGGCTCCCAATAATCTTCACCTCAAATATTCATCTCTTGTTTAATTGCCTTCCTTGGGTGTCCATTTGATTTAGTGACTAGATTCTAACATGCACAATGCAGCAGAGTACTGGGACATCAATCCTGAGATTAGCTTACAAAAATACTATGGCTTCCTTATTGGGTGTTCCCTCTCACTTGCTTGTCTGGAGTGAGCTTGGAAGCAAATTTCCCCCCACTTGTACCTGCAGGTGAGACTGAAGACATGGCCAACACTGTACCTCATGAGGGACCTTGCATCAGAGGTACTCAGCTAATCTGTGCCCAGATATCTGACCCACAGAAACTAGGAAATAAGTGTCATTTTAAATCGCTAAGTTTTAGGGTAATTTATAATGCAGCAATAACTAATAGACATGGTATATCTTTTCCACCCTTTTGTTTTCAACCTATGTGTGTTTTTATACTTAAAATGTTTTTCTTGCAAGTAGAATGTAGTAGGTCTTGCTTTTCAATCCAACCTGATGATTTCTGCCTTTTAACTGGATTCTTTAGTTTACTTATATTTAATGTAATTACTGATAATGTATGATTGAGTCTAAATCAATCATCTTGGTATATATTTTCTACTTGTCCCATCTGTTTTATTTTTCACTTATGCCTTTGTTCCCACTTCTCCTTGGTGTAATAATGTTTGGTATTCCATTAGTATAAATATAAAGATTTTTAGTATTCCTTTTTATCCTCTCTGTTGACTCTGATCTTTTCTATTGACCTCTTTTGTATTTTGTGTGAGTGTATATATGTGTGTGCATGTGTAATTTTTCTAGAAATTTCGGTATGTATTTTTTAACATATCTATTATCTCATGAGCAATGTAGGATATTACAATAGTGTAATTCCTTTAACCCACTCTTGCCTTATGCACTTGTCATATATTTTACTTCATATATACTATAACATTATAATACGCTGTTATTATTTTTGCTTTAAAAAGTTAGTAGTGCTTTTATTTTTTATTGCTTTTTTTTATTGTGGTTAAAAAACATACCATAAAATTTAGCATCTGAACTATTTTTAAGTATATAGTTCAGTAGTTTTAAGTATATTCATATTAGTCAGTAGTATTTTAAACAAACATATATAAAGTCCTTTATATTTATCTGCATATCTGTCCTCTCTAGTATTCCTCATTCCTTTTTGCAGATCTAGACTTCTATCGGGCATCACTTCCTTCATCTGAAGAACTTCTTTTAGTATTTCTTAAAATGTAGGTATGCTGGAGACAAATTCTCTCATCTTACCAATGTCAGGTAAGAATCAGTAATTTTTTTCTTCCTCATAATATGAGGAACTTAACAATTTTTGATACCCAAAGTCCTTCTGTCATCTCTCTCCCCAGTGTTTCTTGTTAAAATTGGAGATTTTAGGGATGCCTGCGTGGCTCAGTAGGTTAAGCATCTGCCTTTGGCTCAGGTCATTATGCTAGAGTCCTGGGATCGAGCCCCATGTCGGGCTCTCTGCTCAGTGGGGAGACTGCTTCTCTCTCTCCCTCTGCCCCTCCCCCCATTTGTGTGCTTGCTTGTGCATGCGCGCTCTCTCTGTATCAAATAAATAAAATCTTTTTTAAAAATTGGAGATTTTAAATCCAAATATTGTAATTTAATGCATCATTTTCATATTTTCTTTCAAGATCAGTTTGGACATTTGCTTTCAGTTTGTAATCATATTTGCAATTATGTGAACATTTTAATTTTATGTTCATTTTATCTGATTTTTCTAGTTGTTTAGTATTTAATTCTGGTTCATCTTTTGGTCCATTGAATAGGCCTTCAAAATAATGTTTTCAAGAAGAACACACAAGTGGCATTTTCTAAGCCCGTGTATATTGGAAACATGTTTTTGTTGCCTTTACATGTGAACAACACCATAAAATTGTTTACTATTGCCTAAATATTTCTCTATTTCTGCCCCCGCTCACTGGCATTTGGTAAGAAGTTGAGAGGCTACTTTCATATGCCATTTTAACCTATAAACCCCTTACTTAGAATTTTATGCTAGCCGTAGTCTTCAAACTGAAGATAATGTTCCTAAAAATAAATGTAATTTCAAACCTCTTTTTTTTTCTTCTATCAACTCGGTGATTCCACAGAATGAAACTGGTATTAACTAGGGAAAAAAACCCTGTAGCTCTGAGGATTTGGGCAATATTCAAAATTATTGAATAACTAAGGAATTCCTCAGGATTTATAGAATTTCAGGGAAAGTTTATAAAAGAGTTTTTCAGTCAATCAGACAATATACCTTTCTGAGGTCCAAATCACGTCAAAAAGGCTTTTAGAACTTTCTTCTCAATTTCCCTGGCTATCACAAGCCTTTCCATCTCATTCAGAAATGAACCCTTAAAATCTAGCAAGATACTAAAAACATTGCTGCTTATCTCATGCCAGAGTTGTCAGCTTGTAACAATTGGCTCCTGAGAAACTATCCTTTCCCAATCACTGTTCGAGTAAGCAACTGTATTTTTTGGCAGTAAAATTCTGCATTCTCACACTTATCCTTGTGCTAGATCCTGTGGCTTCAACTATTTTGAGAATGATAGTGATCCCATTCAACTTATGTCTTTCTTGCATCTTCAAGTACCTCTATCAGCCCACAACCTATTTCCTTTGAGATTATTTTTTCTTTATCTGAAGCTCTTTCTTGTGCTGCCAAAGATAATTTGAGCCGTCTCCTGTTCCTCGGCCTTTGCTGTGGACGCATACATTTAGATACCACTCATTTTTAAAACTATCCAAGAAGTTGTAAGCATTGGTACCAAATTCTGGCTTCACATTATTTATTTATCAAGTCAGAGAGTCACATGCTAAAATATAAATTATGACTCCAGCACGAGACAAGGAAAATGAGCGTTTACCTTAAGAAGTTCTAGAAACGGAGCTGATGAACCTCTGGGTTCCTGGAAATTGCAGCCCATGCCCTGCCTTGTGGTCCTCAGACTAAGCAGCTTCCATGTCACCTGGGAGCCTATTAAAGAATGCAGGCTCTCAGGCCCCACTCCCCACCTACAGAACAAGAGAATCTGCATTTTAATGAGATCTGCAGGGGATGGTATGCATTTTACAGTTTGAGAAATACTGGTGTCTAGAACAGAGCTTCCCAGCAGATATACCAGGAGGTGCTGGTGAGTGGGAATGAGTTATAGGTATGCTCTGCAAGTTCTCCTCAGTCCTCAGGGCCGCCAGGAGGGTTCTGGGGAAGCTGGAGCCCCCCACCCCCACCATGCCTCTACAGAGAGCAGCTCTTCCACCTACCTCCACATGCCTGACAGAAGGAAGCTTGAGCACCTGTAGAAGTGAAGTAAATGCTCTCTGTACAAAGATTCTCATGTCTATTTAAAAAAATGTTTGCCTGTTGCCCAAAATAGACACACTTGGGCTACATATGTCCCACAGAGCTATTGAACTTCCTCTACCCTGAAGCATCTCTATATTTTCATGTCTTGTAAAAGATTGATATCCCTTCTCAACTTCGAGATCTTGATGGTCATGGTGACATGTGATACCTAGGAAAAGTTTCTCCCTTTTAAAAGCATGCCTTTCTCTTAGATGTTCTCCCTGCATTCTCTCTCTGGGAAAATGCACAGGGCAGGCTGAGGAAATTTCACCTGGCCATTTCCTTCAAATTGTAAGCATTTCTACCCATGTGTCCGAATGTGCCCCAAATAGAGCTATGATCTTCCCAAATTTGCTCCATTTGCTCTCATCTCCCTGGGTGTTGCCATCATCTAATTACTTGAACAAGCCAGAAGCCTAGAAGCCAAACTTGCCTTCTCCCTCTCAGTCATGTTCTGTGAGCATGCACCAAGCTCTGTCCATTTTACTTCTGAGTTTCTCTCAAACCAGTATATGTCTTCCAATATTTTCTATCCAGTCTATTTTCCTGGTTCAAGCCACCATCCTCTCCCTCCTAATTCTCCTTCCACCTCCACTCTTGTCCCAAAGTGATCGCCTCAAAATGTAGATCTGATTGCACCACTCTGTTCCTTAGCACCACCCCTTCATATCTTCCCATGAACAGGATAAAAAGGATAAAAAGCAAAATTCTTAACACGGTCCCCAAAGATCTATCTAGTCTGGCACCTGCTGACCCCTATCACCTCCCTTTTCGACCATGCTCTGCTTTGTTTTCTGAGATCCAGCCTCATCGGCCTTCCCTCCTCTTTCCACCCACCACATGGCCTTTGCATGTGCTCTTTCCATTTACTGGGATATCCTCCTCCCCTCCCTACTCTCCATGGCCCTAGTGAACTCTCGTTTATTCTGTCCCTGCTTACCTGACTCCATTGTGGAGAAGCTTTCATTGATACTTCAGACCAACTCTAGCTTCCAACATTCCTTTGTTGGCGCCATGTCCCTCTCCTTCCTAGCGTTTATCACAGTATTAATTTGTCACTTTTGTGGATGATCATTGGATTAATTCTTTCTCCCCTCTGCCCAAGACTGCTCCAAAATGTAATCCCCACAACGATAGGATCTGTTTCTTGTTTGTTCTATCTTGGGTCCCCACTGCCCAGTACTCTTCCTGCCACATCACAGAGGTTCAAAAAAAAATTGTAAAATAAATAACTGCATGCCTTTTGCTTCCCAGCCTCTCCCACCTGAAATGTCTGTTTTTCACCTGATTCACTGTGACCTGTACCAAAGGCTTACTAATGATTATTCCTGGCTCGTACAGTTCTTACTTTGGTATCCAAGCTTATGTAGCTTTTTATATCCTTCACACATTTTGCTGGTTCTCCCTCAAGAGGGCCTGCTGGAACCTCTGGGGACGGGGCTTTGCGGAGTGAGTGTCATTGAAAGATCTCATCCAGGGCCTTCTGGTCCACCAGCTGCCTTGCAGCCAGAGGGCAGGAGGACCCTCCTCTGAAGCTCAGAGTAATTTCTTGGAGTGTGGGAATATACTCTCACCAAGCACTCTTCTCAGGAGCCCTACTCTGTATCCCCCCCCTCCCCAGCTCCCTCAGGCTTCATGGATTGCATATTTACAGAGGAAATAGCTGCCCTTTTTTACGTGTGTTGGAAAGAGCAGATCTTCAGACCTAGAGAAACACTCACACTGCTGTTAGCTTCCTGTGGAACCACCTAACACCTTTCTGGGGTATGTTGATTCCCTACCCCTTGAGCTGAAGGCCAGTCCATTTCCCTGGGCGTGCGAACAGTGCAGGCGCTCAGAAGCCCTGAGACGGCATCTTGGCACAGCTACCTGGGCCACTGAGTCCCCCAGTGTTTGCTGTATACCCAGGGACAAGCAGGTCTCCACGGCAGTGGGTGTTTCTAGCCAATTTCCCTCTCAAATTGGCACATTCTCCATGAGCTTTCTAGACTTTGCAGTGTGTCTCGCTGTTTGGGAACAATTTCCATCATCAACTGACTGGCAAGGACTAGTTCTGGGGTAACGCGTGTCTTTCAAATAGCTTAACACACAATAGGGCACAGAGATCCAACGTGCTTCTGACGTCATCACTTAAATATACAATCCCGCGGTGTTCCCAATGTAGAGGATCATCTTGAAACACGTCCAAAAACACACCCTAGTTTTCACTCCTTGGGCTTTTTCTCTACCTTCGGCTATCCATATGTGCTGATAGGTTATTTGAATTTTTCTATTCTAGATTAATTTACCATTCAAATCTGTGTTTCACAGACTTCCATAATGTTGAATTGTTATTTTTTATTCTTAAAATGTTCAGTCAAATCATCCATGTTCTAGGAGGCTGAGTGGCAGCTTTGTAACTGATTTCCCTGCTTTTAGAATCCCTGTTTGCCCAGGATTGAGAGGGGTTCCCAGGACATGGGATTTTCAGTGGGAAAACCGGGAAAGTCCAGACCAATCAGGACAAACTTGTCACCCTACTACCATTTTACCCTTGATAGGAGAGTAGGTAGACCCAACCAAAGGTAATTATCATTCCCTGTCTCTCCTGCTTTCTTGGCTGGTAGGAATTTCCTGAAGCCAATACCTTGCTAAGCTACTTCTCTTTCTCTCCTTAGTATAAACAGCTTTCCAAGATAAAATTAACATCACATGTGATTCACCCATTTAAAGTGTGCCATTGGATAGTTCTTAGGATATCCATGTAGTTGTGCAATCTTCACCCCAGTTCTGGAACATTTTCATAACTTCCCAAACAAACCCTGTACCCACTGACAGTCAATCCCATTTCCCGGATCCTCTCCCTGTTGGCAACCATTGGTCTGCCCCTGGTCTTTGTAGCTTTGCCTTTTCTGGACATTTCATGTAAATGGAATCATACAATATGTGGCCTTTTGTTTCTGGTTTCTTTCACTTAGCATCCTGTTTTCAAGGTTCTTCCATGTTGTAGCATGAATCAGCACTTCATTCCTTTATACGACTGACTATGATTCCATTGCATGGGTATACCACACTTTATTTATTTATTCATAGGTTGATGGACATTTGGGTGGTCGCCATCTTTTGGCTATGATGAATAATGTTGCTATAATTACGTGCAATTTTTTGTGTGGGCATATGTGTTCATTTCTCTTGGAATTCCTGGGTCATGCGGTAACTCTATGATGAACCTTCTTTTTTTTCTTCTTTTTTTTAAATTTTATTTTATTATGTTATGTTAGTCACCATACATTACACCATTAGTTTTTGATGTAGTGTTCCATGATTCATTGTTTGTGCATAACCCCAGTGCTCCATGCAGAATGTACCCTCTTTAATACCCATCACCAGGCTAACCCATCCTCCCACCCCCCTCCCCTCCCCTCCCCTCCCCTCTAGAACCCTCAGTTTGTTTTTCAGAGTCCATCATCTCTCATGGTTCATCTCCCCCTCCGATTTCCCCCCCTTCATTCTTCCCCTGCTGCTATCTTTTTTTTTTCTTAACATATATTGCATTATTTGTTTCAGAGGTACAGATCTGTGATTCAACAGTCTTGCACAATTCACAGCGCTCACCATAGCACATACCCTCCCCAGTGTCTATCATCCAGCCACCCCATCCCTCCCACCCCCTACCACTCCAGCAACCCTCTGTTTCCTGAGATTAAGAGTCTCTTATGGTTTGTCTCCCTCTCTGGTTTCATCTTGTTTCATTTTTTCCTCCCTTCCCATATGATCCTCTGTCTTGTTTCTCAAATTCCTCATGTCAGTGAGATCATATGATACTTGTCTTTCTCTGATTGACTTATTTCGCTTAGCATAATACCCTCTAGTTCCATCCATGTCATTGCAAATGGCAAGATCTCGGGGTTTTTTGATGGCTGCATAATATTCCATTGTATATATATATACCACATCTTCTTTATCCATTCATCTGTTGATGGACATCTTGGCTCTTTCCATAGTTTGGCTATTGTGGACATTGCTGCTATAAACATTGGGGTGCACGTACCCATCAGATCACTACATTTGTTATAATGAATCTTCTAAGGAACTTCCACCAGACTGTTTTCCGAAGTAGCTAGACCATTTTATATTCTCCCTAATAGTGTGAGGAGGTTTCCATTTCTCCATGTCCTTGCCAACACTTGTGATTGTCTGTTTTTTTTACTATAGCCGTCCTAGTGGATGTGAAGTGGTATCTCATTGTTTAATTTGCATTTCTCTGATGGCCAAAAATGTTGAGAATTTTTTTCATATGTTTATTGCTAAACCTCTTAAGTGGAAAATTACAATGTAAAGGATGTTTATAAATAGCTGATTTTGCACTGGGCTTAAGATTTTTTCTTAAAGATTTTATTTATTTATTTGACAGAGAGAGAGAGCAAGCACTAGCAGGGAGAGCGGCAGGCAGAGGGAGAGGGAGAAGCAGGCTCTCCACTGATCAGGGAGCCCGATCTGGGGCTCGATCCCAGGACCCTGGGATCATGACCTGAGGTGAAGGCAGACGCTTAATGACTGAGCCACCCAGGCGCCCCTGTTTCCACATTTTAAAGCCATTATTGCCTGATATGTATCGGTCAAGTGGCTGCTATGTTGTAGTTTGGCAGAGGAGACAAGTGTAATAATTAATAAACAAATAAGTAGTAGTAGTAGTAGTAGTAGTAGTAGTAGTAGTAGTAGTAGTAGTAGTAATAACAAAAAATGAGCCAGGCACTATTCTAAGCAGTGGAGGAAGAATAATTCCAGTCCGTGGGAGAAGCAGGCAGTAAGTACTTTCATTATCATTTTCATGTTATTACCTACTTCAGAAGGAGATTTAGCCCAGCACAGGGTAACGTGGTCACATTCATATGCTGAAAGGGTCCTCTGTGTCTCCTTTCTCCATTTTTCCAACAGGGATGTCCCCAAGGATATACCACTTGGGACGACCCTGCCATTTTCAGCCCCGACCAAAGAGACCTGGGGTTTTCATGAGTACAGCGTGGCAAGTGGTGTTTGTCGGTTTGTGTATTTCAGAGCCAAGGTGCTGGAG
Source organism: Halichoerus grypus (assembly GCF_964656455.1). Lineage (NCBI taxonomy): Eukaryota > Metazoa > Chordata > Mammalia > Carnivora > Phocidae > Halichoerus > Halichoerus grypus. The sequence goes on along the minus strand of NC_135722.1, from coordinate 100,971,984 downwards.
AAGGAGGAGAAGTTGCGGCGCGCGGTCAGGCAGGTCCTGAAGTGCGACGTGACTCAGAGCCGGCCGCTGGGCGCTGTGTCCCTGCCCCTGGCCGACTGTCTGCTCAGCACGCTGTGCCTGGACGCCGCCTGCCCAGACCTCCCTGCCTACTGCGCAGCCCTCAGGAACCTCGGCAGCCTGCTAAAGCCGGGGGGCTTCCTGGTGGTGGTGGACGCCCTGAAGAGCAGCTACTACATGATCGGCGAGCAGAGGTTCTCCAGCCTCTGCCTGGGCCAGGAGGCAATAGAGGCTGCCGTGAGGGAGGCTGGCTACTCTGTTGAGCGGTTTGAGGTGATCTGTCAAAGTTATCCCTCCACCATGTGTGACAATGAAGGGCTTTTCTCCCTGGTGGGGCGGAAGCTGAGCAAATCTGTATGACCCCTTGTGGTTGCAATTAAAGCAATTCCTCTCTCTGGCCCAGTTAACTTTGGTCCTTTGTTCTAACTGCCATGGTCACTGTGCTGAGTTGAGTCTAACGGCTCATGCAGGACAGGGTGGGCGCAGTCAGTCAGTGGAGGAACAACTGGGTGACCACTGACTCTGTGCTTCCCATGTGGGCTACGGGGACTCAAAGATGAGCAACTGGAACATCCAGTCTTCGCTACCCATGATTAGAAAAGAAGACCTCCTTTTCCTTAAGCACCCCTAGTTCTGGCGGCTCACGCCCCCACACGCCTACAGAGCAGTGTCTGCGGGGATGAGCTCTCTTTCCTACGGGGCCCGCTGCTTCCTTCTCTCGGGAACATGTTTCTCCTGTTCCTCAACAATTGCCTTCTCTGGGGACCCCATCCTCTGCTGGGGCCCACTGGTGCCACCACCACGTCTGAGGATCAGAGAACAGCCGTCCCCTTCGCTCCTGGGTCCCAAGTGTGGGGCAGGTCCTTCTCTTATTTCCTTTAACACACAAGGCCAAGGCTGTGACTTCTACCTGAAGAGAAGTTTAGGAGTTAGCAAGAGAGGTAACAAGCACTGTCTCACAGCTGCTATTAGAAACAGGTATCTTCAGAGCTCACATCCTTAGAGGGTTCTGGAAGGTAGCCTTTTTTTTTTTTTAAGATTTTATTTATTTGAGAGAGAGAAAGAGAGCACCAGCTGGGGGAGGAGGGGCAGAGGGAGAGGGAGAAGCAGATTTACCGCTGAGCAGGGAGCCTGACACAGGGCCTGATCCCAGGACCCCAAGATCAGGACCCAAGCCGAAGGCAGACGCTTGACCGACTGAGCCACCCAGGCGCCCCTGGAAGGTAGCCTTTTGGCATAGCTCTTGGACAAGCATCTATTTGGAGTTAGGCTTACCTGCCCATGGCATGTCTACCTTCCCTGGTTCCCAGGCCCTATCGCCATGATGCTCTAAAACAGAGGTGGACAAACTATGGCCCATGAGCCAAACCCAGCTTGCTGCCTGTCTTGTGAGGTTTTACTGGGACGCAGCCATGGCCGATCGTGTATGTGTTGTCTGTGGCTGTTTGTGCACTATAATGGCAGAGTTGGGTAATTGTGACAGCAACCGTCCGTATGGCCCGCAAAGCCTAAAATATCTGTTACCTGGATATTTACAGAAGAAGCTTGTCTACCCCTTCCCTAGAGAGAGGATTGTCCTCGTCCGCCAGGTCTGAGGCCCGTCTCTCCAGTCTGTTTCTCCTCCCAAGATTTCCCTCTCCCCAGGATTACTGACAGAGGACATCGCTGCTTCCCACAGGGAGATTCCTGCCTTCCCCCTACCACCGCCCCCCCCCCACGCCCTGACAATCACATCAGTGCCCGAGAGTCTATTATCGCACATGTTTGTTCATTTGGTTGTATAGGACCATCATGTTACAACACAGTATCCGTCCATTTTCAGGATGTTTTCAATTGTTCCATCTCCTCGGACATTCACGTTACAATTTCTAGAGATTCCATCCTGAAGGACACTAACAGGCCAGTCCAGGCTGGATGGAGAAAGCCAAGTCCAACTCTGTTCCTAGGAGCAGGTGGGGATGACCAGGCCTGTGCCTCCCTTCTGCAGAAAACTGCTCTTGGGGGGGCGCCTGGGTGGCTCAGTCGTTAAGCGTCTGCCTTCGGCTCAGGTCATGGTCCCAGGGTCCTGGGATCGAGCCCCGCATCGGGCTCCCTGCTCGGCGGGAAGCCTGCTTCTCCCTCTCCCTCTCCCCCTGCTTGTGATCCCTCTCTCGCTGCGTCTCTGTCAAATAAATACATAAAAAAATCTAAAAAAAAAAAAGAAAACTGCTCTTGGGAAGAGCTCACTTGACTCCCCAGAAGCCACCAAGACCACCAAGAAGCAACCAAGTTTGTGGAGATAGAGCTCTCTTAAACCCAAGTGCCATTTACCCAAAGGCCACAACTTCTGAAACTTCAGGCATTTGGGGTACCTCCCAAAAGGATGGCCCTTACTTACATTTTGCATAACTGGATTGCCTGGTTTAAAGGAATGCTTTGCAATCTCCTTCAAAAGCAAGCTTTAAAATAATAAGGCTTCTGCTTTCATCTATGAAAATCTGAGACCAGCCTGGTCATAACAGTTTTATAAGGCTCAGTCCCTTCGCAGACAGTCTTCTGTGATTTTTACCTCTAAGGTGACATTTATTATACTGCATTATAACTGTCTTATTTTTCTGTTTCACCACAGAACTGTGAGCCTCTTGGGTTTACATTTAGATTCCCCAGTACTTTGGCCAGACATGGTCTCGAACCCTGGGGGACAGAGCAGTGAGTAGCGGATGGAAGAGCCCTGTTCTTGGGAGTTTATGTTCTAGAAGCAAAAGCGGGGGATAAGGAAACAAGTCAATATTTCAGAGACTTTCTGATTGTGACAGAGCTATGAAGGAAAGAGAACAGCAGAATGGAATGGAGACTAAGTGACAGAATATCTGGCTGAAAATGGTCTGAACAATAGGGGTTTATTAATCTTACTAAAAGGAAATCCAGAGGTAGGCTCTTCTGGGATAGAATGGTGGCTGGACAGCATCATGCAGCGGCCGGGTTCCATCCGTCTGTCGTTCACCTTTGCCTGGGAGGGGGGTTTTCATGTGAGGAGATCTTTTTCAGAAGCGCCCAGCGGGCTTCTTACATCTTATTGACCCAAACGGTAGTCACATGCCCACCTCTAGACCAATTACAGATAAAAATGGAAAGAACAAAGGGCACGTTCCTTGAGATTCGCTTAATAAAGGAATTCTTAGATGGCAGCAAAGAGGAAAAAAGAAAACCCACTGGATTCAACGAACGAGCCAACATCTTAGCAATCCATTCTCTTTCTTTCAATGACAAAGATCATCCCATTTTCAAATTCTGGCTCTGCCACCTAGTAGTAGCTGGTTCTCCTTGGGCAAGTTACATAACCTCTCTGTGCTTTAGTTTTCTCAGCTGTAAAATGAGATTCAAGTGGAATTTCTTGTCAAGAGAATAAAAATGAATTGCTACGTATAAAGAACCTAGAATAATGCTTAGCGGTCGATAAGTACATAATATTTATTTATTGTTAGCTATAATCCTAATCTTCATCTTTGATGCTAGTTGCCAAAGCTGTGGTGAAAAGGCGTCTTGATCTCTAAGCAGGAGAGAGAATTTCAGTCCTGGGCTGCAGGCTCTTTTGTGGTACTGCCTTCCAGAGGAGGTCCAATAATTCTCCGTTTCCATGCCACATGCCAATCCCTTTCTCATTTAAGCCATACATTTATTATTTATTTAGAACCAGGCAGTGGGGATGCAAACGAACCCCCAGTGTCAGCAGGCTCAAGGGTCCCTATCTTTGCAATCACAACACTAACACCCCCAGTGCTTCCAGATACTTCCAAGGGCAATGCTGCAACCTGCAGCAGTGGTCCCCACGCAGAACCTGCCCGGGTCAGCCTCTCTGTCTCAGGCTCTGCTGCGGCTGACACACATCCCCGGCCTGTGAGTGCTGGCGGAGGGATAAGATGGTCTGTCTGGAGAAAGGAGCTGCCCCTCGGAGGCCTCAGAGCCAGGCGCTTTCCTCTCAGAGACTTGGGGAACACTTCCTGTCTATCCCGCAGGTGGGCAAACTTTCCCCACAAAGGGCCAAATAGTACATATTTTCGGCTTTACACGTCATGCCGCCTTGATCCCAACTACCCGGATCTGAAGTTATAGCAAAAGCAGCAAAAAAAAAAAAAAAAAAAAGCAGCCTGACCAATATGCAAATTAATGGGCATGGCTGTGTTTAATAAAACTTGATTTATAAAAACAGGTGGATGGGTGGATTTGGCCCAAAGGTTGTAGTTTACTCTTTCCTGATCTAGATCCTGAAGCCGTCTTGTTTGTACCCGAAGTTTTATAGGGTTTCTCACAAACATTCTAGTTAGTTTCTAACACTCAGTCCTACCGATAGGAGCTCAGACCCAGGCCAAGGGGCTAAAAAGGGAATAGGAAGATTTTCTTAAAATTACTCGGTTGTGCTCATTCCTCTCTTCCCCTCTGCATCCCCCAGTCAGAACTCCTTCCTTCTCCCCCAGTTTGAAGGTGTCCAGCAGCTGCAGACAGAAAATGGGAGTCGGGGCCAGATGAAGTCAATCACACCAATACTTTTCCAATGGCAGGTTGTCGTTCATTAGGGCACCATAAAATTAATCAATACCCATTTGAAAAAATAATAGAGAATAAACCAGAAAACAAAATCCCAGATAGTAGCATTTATTTTGTGAGGTTTTTTTTTTTCAGTTTTGTAAAACAATCATGTACTATTATAGATAACCATAAATATCTGCTTCTGGATTATGATCTAAAATAAAATGTATTTATTACTGTAGTTTGTGATCACAAGAGTTTGGAAGCCACTGACTGTGGTCTAGGCGTCTGGGGCTCATCTCTGGAGGCCGACATCTGTCTTTCCTATAGAGATCAAAGGTGCGGTCTCTGTTCTTAAAGAACCACGTCACGGAAACTGACACGAAAAAACAGGTTACAATTCATTGCGATAAGAGCTCTGAGATGAGTAAGCACAGGGTGTTTTGGAGTGGGGGTGTCGAGAAAGGTGGCATTTGCTCTGGGTCCTGCAGGCTGAAGAGGGGTGTGTTTGGCAGACGGGAAAGGCCAGGCAAGCTAAGGAACATCGTGTACAAAAGCATGAAATGGCTCTCGCTATCACATTCCTCACAGATTTGTTCTCCAAGTGAAGTCAGGACCTAAGCAAACATTTGTCTGCTGGGTTTTGTTTGCTTTCCCTGAAATCAAACAGACCAACCAAGTCACTAGCAAACACTGAGTAGGGGTCACTCCGGTACTAACTTATAAATCTCTTTGACCACTGACCCAGCGCAAGGATTTTCGGTCCACTTTCTGGGAAGTGCTCAACAGTCTCCCCCTGAGCCAAATTTTATGATGCAGGAAGACGCAAGTCTGTGTGTAATGTCCTGGTCAATGACCGGGGAAGAGAAAGCTATTAAAAAGGTTGTCCATCCATTTGGTGGCGTGCAGCCTGCCCAGCCCAGCCTTCGTAATTCCCATCATCTGGCTGTCAGGAGTAATAAGAGGAGATGCCCATGATATGACTTACTAGGGTGATCTTTAAAAGCTGTGTCTGTCCCCTCTAATTTTAGCCTCAGCCACACTGAGAATACGAGGAGACCATTAAATCTTATGAAGCCTTGGAGGAGGTGGGAATAGCTTAGAGCTGGGAGACAGAAAACCTGTGTGAATCTTAGCTTATCACTTGATTGCCATGAAAGCATTATTCCACCTTTCTCTGGCTCAGGGCCCTTCTGTAAAATAGGGGTGATAATCATTGCTCAGGGCTATTGAGATCAAATGAGATACCTGTGAAGACACTTTGTAACCTGTTAAGGGATGTATAGGTACTAGATTAACTTGGATACCCTTCCAGGAAAGCTGCTAAGCCACATGTTGCTAAATTCATTAAGATTCCCTTCATAGGGGCACCTGGGTGGCTTGGTCGTTAAACGTCTGCCTTCGGCTCGGGTCATGGTCCCAGGGTCCTGGGATCGAGCCCCGCATCGGGCTCCCTGCTCGGCGGGAAGCCTGCTTCTCCCTCTCCCACACCCCCTGCTTGTGTTCCCTCTCTCGCTGCCTCTCTCTGTCAAATAAATAAAATAAAATCTTAAAAAAAAAAAAAGATTCCCTGCTGAACTGAGTAAGTATGGCCTTCAGAAGCTCTTTAAAAAGCTCTTCGAAAGCTCTTCATCATGTCACTGAGAGGCTCCAGCTACGACTAGGGAATCCTGTCTTGCATATGCACTGTACCTAAATCAGCACTATTGGCGCCTTGAGTCCAGAGTCTTCCTCGTAGGTGTTCATTCATTCAGTGGACATTTATCGTACCCCTGTTATGTGCCAGGCATTGGGCTTGGGGGCTGTGGATGCCATGCTGAAGACTTATATTTCCATGAAGGAGACCAGAAAGTAATGCACCCTTACAGAGCCTTACTACTAGATGTTCTGGGTCAGAAGATTATCACAAAGAAAAACACCGCCGTGAGCAACATCGCTGAAGCTTGCTATGCCACATTTTCCAGCAGAAGCAGTGACTTGAACTTCCAGACGCTCTCCACCATTGTCTCTTCGGTCTTGTTGGCAAGTTTTGCACTGAATGGAGATGCTTTCCTTGGCCCTATGATCGCCGGCAGAGGGCGCACGTGGCTCTTTTCCGAGACCTTCATTTCTGAATTCGCTCATTGATACAGCAAGGAATTTAAATTGAGTTAAACCTTCCAAAACAGGAAGCCTCTCCAGAGTATTTCCTTTTGTATGCTCCACATGCTCCCTAGCATGAGGCTGCTAGGGAAAGGGGAAGGGAGGAGTCAGCTGATTTTTCTTTAACAAAAAATATGTATAATTATTTTTATAGATACATACATTTAAAACTTTCCTTTTCAGGCCTATACACAAAATGCAAATTCTAATAAGACCGTGAAGAGGCTTTTGGCAAGATTAGCATAAGAAATGTTAAATATTCGGTTATGCGATTAACTCACCATCATCTATTTCCTGTTTATTCAAAAAAGGAAAAAAGAAGTTTTTGTACTTTTTCAAAACCCAGTTTTTTAATATTTAAAATGAAGAAATCTTTCCAAAATTGCTGGCCAAACCACAATACCTAAAACCTTAATTTTTATGTTAGTAGTGTCTGATGAATTCAGGGGACCAGTTGGAGTTGAATTCTGAACCCTCCACAAATAATTGGGAGTTAATATTGCCTTTGTTCTGACCTCAGTGCTGAAGATCAGGAAAATAATTTCTTCCCTGGCTGGTTATTAGAGAGGTCTTTCTTTCTTTAGAGAAAAGCTTTGTTTTTTCTTTTTTCCTGCAAAGAGCTATACTGTTTCCACTTGCTTGCCGGTTTGGTCGAGGTTTAAAAAGCTGCCTCGGGGCTGCAGGGAGAGGCTCAGGCAGAAGCCCCGACAGCAGGGGGTGCAGAGGGACCCCTCAAAGGCCCGGGCCCCTGGGGGCTGCCCGTCCGCTGGAGGGAGAGCCCCTGGAAGCGAGGCTGCGCAGCCCAGCCCGCCGATTTCAGGCAGGTGCGCCCCATCTTCCTGCTGAGCTTCACCTGCTCCTCTAGGACGCGGTTCTCCAGCAGGTCCCGGCGTCTGCGCGGGCACCGCCCGGGGCTTGCAGGTCCAGAAGGGCCTGCTTCAGGTTCTTCTCCGGGCGGAGCGGCTTCCACGGAGTTCAGGGGTTTGCCCGGTCAGTCCTGGGAGGCTTCTGTTTGTTCTGGAGGAGGGCGCGGCCAGGGTCTCGGTTTTGCACCCCAGGATCCCAGTGCCTTGGCGCTGGTCCCCGGCCCACCCCCGGGGGGAAGTGCCCTCGCTGTCCGGAGCCACAGTGTCTGGGTGGAAACAGAAGCCCAGAGAGAGGGAAGGTTGGAGGCCCGAAGGTGCACGCTGACCAGGCGGCTGGCCACGGCCTCCACGTGGGTGGAATCATTCTGGCAAATCTGGGAGCTCCTAGCTGGTGGGTAGTGGGGGCTAAGCTCGAAAGCTGGTGATGGCTGGTCCCCGAGGCAGGGGGTGGTTCTGAAGATGGCTCCGAAGGTCGCTGTTACAGAGGAGGTTGGAGGGTGGCGGGAGGCTGGAAGAAGGGGCTCCCTGGGTCTGTTCCGTCCAAACACTGTTGCAGCAAGAGACAGATCCATGGGCCTGCCGGGCCGGCGCACTGACCAGAGAAGAGCAGAGAAGAGCTTTCTGACATTTAAACCGGAGAGGAGTTAGGAACTGTGAACAGTAGGTTTGTCTTCAGGAAGATCAGCAGCACAAGGACTCACTTCGAAGCCTGACATGCGAATGACTGGTATTCTCCTTAAGAGCAGGGACGTAAGGGCCCCACGTGCAACAACAGGAAGAAGATGTTTCCAGGAGGAGGGTAAGCTATTAGTTTACTGCCCCCTTTCTTCTCAAGGGTCAATTGCTGTCCCCTTCTCATGGCCCTGTAAGATTAGTTAAATGCCATGGAAATGCCACTTATTTGTTGTGACCCTTACAACCTCATGGAATTTTATCATCTTACTTGTGCGTTAAGATTTACAAAAGTAGGGGCGCCTGGGTGGCTCAGTCGTTAAGCGTCTGCCTTCAGCTCAGGTCATAATCCCAGGGTCCTGGGATTGAGTCCCACATCGGGCTCCCTGCTTCACGGGAAGCCTGCTTCTCCCTCTCCCACTCCCCCTGCTTCTGTTCCCTCTCTCACTGTGTCTCTCTCTGTCAAATAAATAAAATCTTAAAAAAAAAAAAAAAGATTTACAAAAGTAAAAGTCAAAACCTATTTTAGGGGGGCCGAAATGAAGATGGTGATGGGGGCAAAGAACTTCACCTTCCCACGCCTTTGTCTCTGTTGTAAAATGAGGCGGAATTAAGGAGGTCCAACCCTGTATGATTTCGGAATCAGAGAATAATGCTTGTTAAAATAGAATTCTAACACCTAAATTTATTCTATTCTAAGATTCAAGTGAAATTGGCTCAAACCCCTGTGCACACAATCCATGATTCCTCTACGGGGGCTTTGGGGGGGGGGCAGTGACTTGTGTTTCTTCAGGTGACCGCCGAGTCTCCACTCCTCCTGGCCCTGAGTTCCAGTTTGTGAATCGTCTTACTTCAAGCATGTGCCGATCCTTTTCTGTGCCACATGATCCCTTGACCAGACCGATCCCGATCCCTTCATTCTCTGAAATTCTCCTGCCCTTAATGTCTGTGAACAGCAGACTTGCCTGAAGCTTCAAGACAATGGAAGAGGGTCCGGTGGTAGGACACCAGCAGCTTAAAATACCCGGCACCCCCGCTCTTAACCCTATGGGGAGTCTTAGTGACTCACCTTCTCCAGTTGCCTCTCACCACGTGGTTCTGCTGTCCCTTCTCCCTTCTCTTGTCTCCAGCCCCCTTCTCACTGGCTTCTTGCCTCCCCTTCCAAATACCTATACCCCTCTCTTCACTTTGGTCTGGACCACACCCCTGGGGCTTCACTTCCCTCAAACTGTCAGGGTGTTTTCCTTGAAAGGAACTTTAGGGCCCGTATTTAGAATTAGAAAATTCACCCCCTTTGTTTAATCAGGGGCTTGGGCTCTGAGCTTCCTAGCAACCAAAGCAAAGAGGGAAAATATCAGTGACACAATTCACTGTGCTTATCAGTTCAAGACAAACCAGCTGTTGTTCAGCATAAGCACAACTTTTTCTGGTCTGAAAGCTCGCCCGCAGCTCACAATAATGAGAGAATGGTGCAGGTGTCGCTCGCACCCACCTGCCTCTATTGCGCTGGACCTGGCTTAGTTTGATTACCGACCGCAGCTTGCTTTTTTTTTTTTTTTCCAAGTTTAAATCTCTAGAAGACTATTATTAATTCCTGTAACAAATAGCATTTATTAAGTGCCAGGGATGGTTCTAGGTGCTGGATAGAGAGGAACATAAGTCAGACATGGTGCCTGACCTTCTGGAGCTTAGAGTCAAGGTCAGCGTGGGCAAACGGGAGGAGGGGGTGGCTTTAATATGGAATGTGGTGTAGGTGGGAAAGCGGAGGAGAATCTAGACTAGTCTTGAAGGGTTGGCAAGGGCTTCCTGGAGGAGGTGATGTGTAAGATGAGGCTTAAAGGGGAAATAAGATTTATTTGAGCAGAAGGGAGGGAGGGAAACAAAGTCCTGGCAGAGAGGAGAGCAGTACAAAATGCCTGGAGGTGAGAGGGACAATACGCAGGATGAGGGGCCGTAGCTGATGCTGCAGCGCTCCACCCAGGCACCTCGGCGTCAGCACACCCAGCCTCCCGAAGGTAGGCGTGTTGGCTGCTAGGAGCTCACAGCTGCCCCCTTCTGGGAAGAATTGCTCTTACCTCATAGAAGTCACTGCATCTAGGAATCCGCAGGCCACTGCCCCTCCCCACCCCCAGGCCGTCCCCCAACCAAGGACTGACTGGAAAAGGCTTCCGAAGGCTGGTCCTCTTGCTGCAGGGTTTAAGGGTGGGCGTGGGGTGGACGCTTGTCGTTGCAGCTTATGCTCCGACGCCTTCCCCTTGTGGACCAGGCCAAGGCTAGATTTTCCTAAGACCACGTCCTTGCTCAGCTTCCGCAACCCGTCGCAACCAGTTTTCCCTGAAGAGCACCCCTCCATAAATTACATGTTCCCAAACCCCTGACTTGGGCTCCGCTTCTCAGGAAACTGAGCTAAGACAGTGACAAAGGGAAAATGGCTGAGACTGAAATCTTCATATGCACTTGGTTCAAATTTGAGCCCCATCCATTAGCAGGTTAAGGCTTTACTGACCTAAGTTACTACTGCTTTCAGTAAAAATTCATTTGTGATATATCCGTTTAGATTTCCGATTATTAGGATCACAGTTCATAAAACTTAACCCAGCACCTAAATTTGTCAAGAGGACACCAAGACCCAGAAAACCATGACATTTGGGTAAAACCTCTCTGAGCCTTAGTCTTGTTGAAAAGTGGGAATAATCATGCTCTCTGCTTTATCAGGGTACAGCTAGAATAAAACACACCTCAAAAAATATCTAATGTCCTTTGACCTGGGATATGAGAATAGGAATGCCCCTGGACCACAGCCACCAATATTCCAAGTTCTGGCAATGCATCCTCCTCTCACCAAGTGAAAACAGTCTGCTTTCTGGTTATGACTCAGTCTCTTATAAGTCCGATTACTGTGAATCAGTGACCAGAGCAGCCATGGATGTCCCGACAGATGAAGCTTCAGAACCTTGAAGACCAGACACTGAATTAAGATACTGACACTCTCTGAGACTAACCAGAAATTGTCCCATGTTTTCCTCTCTCCCTTTATCCCCTAGAGATCAGGTTGAATGACCTACCCTATTGGAGCAGGTTGGGAGTCGGAGCTTGGAGGGTGAGTAGAAAGAACTCTAACAGAACTCACTGCGAAGCAAAGCAGCAGCACACTTCCCCACCAAGGCAATGTGCTTTTTTCCTTTCTTGCTCCCAGGCAGTAAGTATAATCCATGAGTTAAAGATAATTAGTGTCCTTCTAGAAAACGCAACTGTAATTATAGACACTTAAGTGCACTTAGTGCTTTGGAGAAGAATCAATTGTTTCACAGTTCACAGAGGGTCCTGTTGGCTGGGGGGCAAACACTGTACCCTCAGTGACTTAATAATCATTAGAATGTGGGGTTTAAGGAAGCCTGGAACCCCGGGGACCATGCAGTCCCCGTAGTACATGGAACATTCAACCTTCAACGTGATGGAAAACCCTACCAAGTCATAGCCTAGGTGAGCTGGAAGCCCCCGGCCCCTGGGTGAACCTGTTCTGTCCCTGCCTTTGGGCTCACAGGCCAGGCACCTTCCAAGTACCAGGTACCAAGGACAGTAAATCTGACCCTGTGGTCCCGCCCTCTCAGAGCTTAGGGTCTATTTGGCAAGGATGGACCATAAATCAAACAAAACAATTCAGTGTGAAAAGTGTCCCCGTAGGAACGTGCATGGGTATGGTTTCCTGGAGGAAGTGACTTCTAATCCGAGACCTGGAGGGTGAGGGTAAGCAAAAGCGTGTGTTGCAGGTAGAGGCCTGGGGGGAGGGGCCGCCATTTTCCCGACCACACACAGCCAGGACAGAAGGCAGGAGAAAGCATGGCTCATCGAGGAACTGAGAGAAGTTCCTTGTGGCTGGTGTGCAGGATTTAAGTACGCAAGTGGTGGGACGCACTGAGATATGGGCTGAATCTGAAAGGCTGGAGGCATCTATGTTTCATTCTCAGCACGAGAGACCCTCAAAGGTGTTAGTAAGGAAATAACAAAACCTGGCGTGGAGAAACCTAGAGACTTCTATCCTTCAACATTTCCAGGGAAGGAGATGCCATAGCTTCTTTGGGTTACTTAGTCAACTATGTAACTACACGACAGCATTTGGTTTTACCTACGCCTTTTGCTCTCTGGCTGTGCTGGGTCACTCCATACTCCTGCCTAAGAGCCTTTGATGAGCCTCCAGTTGTTCATGGATTAATTCCAGACCCCCCATCGTGGCCTTTCTCAATGGCCCCACTGATCTCTGCCTCCACTCTTAGCCCCCATCCGGGCATGCCTGGCTCAGGATGTGTTCAGTAGTTGTTTGTTAAATGAAAGACTTCTATCTCAGCAATTCACAGATTTGCCTCCAAGCCCTTGTGCCTGGAGTGTGTTGACCCACCTCCCTCCATCGCCCTAGCCCTCCTGATCCACCAGGAAGCTCTCAGTTTTCTTTGCCAGGTCAGCTCAGAAGTCCCTCCTCTGAGAAGCTTCTTCCCTTAGTAGAGCTGTTAGATCCTTCTCTGGGTTCTCTGGGCTTTTCTACATACAGTTGATTCTTATAATTCTTGGTAGTTACGGTCTCTAAGGGCACTGCGAACATGGAGTCAGCAAATACTGAACCATTGCTCCTGGGGGAATTACAGGGTTAGTGTCCTGAAAGCCTCCAGTCCCAATATCTAAACCAACCAATCAATACGTAACCTTGTTTTACAGGGGTTTCTGTTTAAAGACACCTTATTTAACATATATTGTTGATTCGTACATTGAACTCATGGCCAACAGCACTATAACTCATGCCCAAATGAAGCTTCTGTCACATGTATTTTCCCCATAAGGCACATCACAGCCTTCCGTGCTAAAGGACAATAGACAGCACTTCAGCACTATGCTTTGAGACCATTTTCAACGGTGAAATCACCCATAAAAAGCACACAAATTCAAAAAACGTAGCACCAAATAGACCATGAAGAGGACACTTATTTACAGTAGGATTGCTGAAACACGAAGGCAGAGTATTGCCTTGTTCGGCCTGAGCTAGGGATGTGCGTGCCAGGCAACTGACATGTCCCACTACCTTGTGCGTGTCCAGGAATAATCCCCCAAACACTGCAAGTATCGATTTTGGGGTTATAAATACATTTTAGTGAATAGGCAAATCCACAAATACAGAATCCATGAATAATGAGCATCGACTGTGTTTTTATTATAGCACTTAGGACTCTGAATTGAACTTTGTCATGTGTGTGTCTGTTTCTTCCGCTGGAGTCCCTGACTGCACCGGGAGCTCCTAGGGTAGTTAGCATACGGTGAACCATAATGACAACAACCAACATGGAGATCTTTCTGTGAGGTGTTCCACATGGATCTTTTCAGAAGAATTCTCTGAGTTGTATACTGTTATCATCCCCACTTTACAGATGGGGAAACCAAGGCTTAGCTGTAATTATAATCCTTGCCCATGGTAACATAGTAAGTAGTGGAGGCAGGATTTACACACAGGCTCTCTTTCACATGCTTAATAGGTAGGCTATCCTACCTGTGAATTTGAGCCCTTGTGCAGAAATGTCTGGAAAGGAAAGGCCTTCAGCATAATCAGCTGGTCGACCTCTGAGAATGGCAGGAGACCTTTTGGGAGAAAGGGAAGGAGGAGCCGCTCTGGGAGGAAGCAGAGCTGATGGCTGGAGCTCTATGTGTGGCCCCAAGACAACTGAATTCACTCACTGGTGTGAGAGGCAAATGGCCAAGACTATTATTGTCCAAAGGGAAGCATTTTCTGCTTATGAGGGAGACAAGAAAGGTCCGTACTCAGCTGTGGCAGGTGAATTGTCTGAACTATTTGCCTGAAGACCATGGCATAGGCTGGTGCCAAGACAGCAAAGTTTGGGCCCCAGAGGGGACATGACCCTGGGACATGAGGGTCTTTTTAGGTAGCAGCCGGACACCTAGTTATGTGAGAAGTGATAAGGTCATGCTTTGGCTCCCCAGGATCTAGAAGGCCACGTGTTGCATGAGGGAAGCCGCCATAGGGAAGACGCCTCTGGCGCATAATCATCCCCGGCACCGTCCGGGGTCTGAGTGGGGTCCTTGGACCAGGGCAGAGCTCTGTTGGCGAGTTGTCTGCCACTACCTGGCTGGCGATGTGCCCCAGCTGCTGACCCTTGAGGAACTGCCTCTTGTGCTCGGGGACTGAATGGATATGAAAAGAAGTACCACCTTGGGGACAAGGACAACATAACTCCTCCGGCCAGAGGGGAGCTCCTTCCCTCTCTGAGGGAACTGAGACTCCGAGCCCAATTTGTGGCCTAGATGTTCTAATTCTGAACATCACTGCACTCCGTCCCCAGAAACGCTGTCACCGTTCACATCCTGAGCTGTTCTCAGTCCTCACTGAGTCATTCCAGTGGCCACAGGAGACTGGCAGAGCCAGCCTGGAAAGTTTGCGGCTGGAAGGAGACTCTGGAATGTCTCCAGCGAGAGCAATTTCCATACTTCAGAGCAGGTTGTCAGATCTTTTCAGGAACAGAAAGGCCAGGATCTCTAGAGAAGGGATGACTGCTGTCTATGCACATTTTCTTCCTGCCGGAGGGAGTGTTTGGCATTTGTCTCAATCTCCCACGTAAGAGGAATAGAAGCCCCGCTCTGCACAACATTTCCCTCATGGCCCACCTGCCTGGCGCTGCTCTGATGAGTTCATCCTGGGGAAGAACCGAGCTCCTCCCCTGCCTCCTCACCCCCACCCTCTGTGTTTCTAAAATAACTGGCCCTCTCCAAGGACCATCGCTTCACTCCCCCCCTCATTCCGAGGGGACATCTGAGGACAGCCTTAGCATAGCCCTGGTACTGTGGCTAGTGTTTTCACCTTCAACAAATTTTCCTTTGACTATAATTTATATTATTCAGATCCAATCTAATTTCTCCGAGGCCTTGGCCTATGGACTTGGGATCGTTTGTACAATGAGAATGAATCTGTTCAAAATGACAAAGTGGATGAAATTTGTCTCCATTAACCCCACACCATCCAGCTCTCTTCCTTCTCCAGAAACTTCCTGCTCGTGAGAGGCTGCTGACTGCCCCATCTCTGTCTCTCAGGCAGCAACAGGTTCCTTTGACCGTGATGGGTACCATACCCTTGGGAACTTTCACTGTTAGGAAAGAGTGTATGAATATGTAACCCAAATAAAACTTGTGGCCAAGGTCTACCAATGTCATCTTAAAATGAAAACAAAAAATAAAACAAAAAAAAACACCTGACTTCAAAAGCATTGAAAAGCAACACAGGTCTTCTGGGAGGCATTCTACAAATTCTCTTTTTGAGATTTTGCAGTTGTACAGCAATTTTCTCCTCTTTCCTCCTTTCTCTGCCCTAAACTTTCCTGCCCCGAGCACCCGGCTGTCACTTATGCCTCATGGCCCGGCTACCCCACTGATACCCCCTTCTCCTGCTTCCTGGATATTCTTCCCTCGGCAGCCCCATACTCTGCCCCCTCTTCTGGGCTTCTTCCGTTTTGCATTTTCTCCTCTCTTCCCACTTGTCACAGCAAAAGCCAGAAAGAGAAGTTCTGAGCTGGTGCAGAAGGCACTATGTCACAAGTAACAAGAATGGGTCACAGCAGTGGTGTTACCTGGCCCGGGCACTGCTGCTCCTCTCGTGTGTGTGTGTGTGTGTGTGCACGTGTGCATGTGTGTGCATGCGTGTGTGTGTGTAGGGGGGAGGTATGCAAGATCCTTTGTCCCAGTCAAAATCCATGGCTACATTGAACGGTGCTGACATTTCAGGTAGGTGAGTGGGGCAGGGATATTTTAGGAAAACCTTTTGCCATTCTTAAAATCATCCTATAAGCATGTTCCTTCTAAGGTTTCCAGCTATTTTGCAGATGTGTTAGTTCAGAATCTGGGTCCTGACTACTGGTTTAGTATTAGCTCTAGCTACTTGCTCACATGTTTCCTTTGCTCGAACCTTACTTGATTGCTAGCATCTTTTTAAATGTATCATATCATTTTATGTCCAAATGCCCTCAATCCACCTCTTCCCTCTAGTATTCCCTGTATAGTAATTGCCAGCTACTTCTCTGATTTCCCACTAGATTATAAAATCCCAGTTCCTCATAAGGAAGCTGGCAGGTCATGGGTTCTCGATATTTCTTATATGGATGGATGGATGAATGGATGGATGAATGGATGGATAGATGGATGGATGGATAGATGGATGGATGGATGGATAGATGAATGGATGGATAGATGGATGGATGGATGGATAGACGGATGGATGGATGGATGAATGAATGAAGATTTATAAAAAGATTACGGTGTATTTCTAAGCTTTGGACAAAAAGTATAAAAATCATTATTGTAAAAAATTGCTGCATATAAGCCAGGATGCTGAATGACTTCTTTTATTCTTTTTTTTTTTTTGCATGATTTACTTTTTTTTTTATTATGTTATGTTAATCACCATACATTACATCATTAGTTTTTGATGTAGTGTTCCATGATTCATTGTTTGCATATAACACCCAGTGCTCCATGCAGAACATGCCCTCTTTAATACC
This sequence comes from Halichoerus grypus, assembly GCF_964656455.1. Classification (NCBI taxonomy): domain Eukaryota; kingdom Metazoa; phylum Chordata; class Mammalia; order Carnivora; family Phocidae; genus Halichoerus; species Halichoerus grypus. The sequence continues at coordinate 100,955,195 of NC_135722.1, read as the reverse complement.
CATTACCAGGCTAACCCATCCTCCCACCCTCCTCCCCTCTAGAACCCTCAGTATGTTTCTCAGAGTCCATAGTCTCTCATGGTTCTTCTGACTTCTTTTATTCTAAGAATTTATCTCTCTATTTCTGGCCAATTCTCAATTGATTATCTCTTGTAATAGTTTCTCTCCCCCTGGAACACACATGTTTCATATTATACATAAGTTGGAGCTTCTTGGTCTATCCTCTGTAACTTTATTTTCATTTTTCTATTTATTTATCTGGTTTTATTGCATTCAGCGTGATTTGCTATATATTCCAGGATGGGCTATCCCGTGCTGCACAACAATTAAGCTCAGAAAGCGGATCAAAGGTTTATTTCTGGCTGGTGACAGTTCGAGGCAGGTTAGGGGGGCTCTTTTGACAGATGTCCTCCTGTGTATGACCTACATCTCGTAATGGCACTGTCATCAAAATGCTCTTCATGATCTTTGAGGAAGGAAACGATCATCCAGGATGTTTTGTGGCCAGGACTAAAAGTGATAAACTTTATTTTCACTCATGTTTCAATCACATGGCCCTGATTTCACAGCAAGGGCTTCTAGGAAATATGTTTTTCTTAGGTGCCAAGGAAGAGGAAATGGGATTGAGGAAAATCTAGCCATTCTCTCTCTGCCAATATATGGATTCCATTTGACCTTACCTAGTCTACTATTTATCACATCTACTCAGTTTTTTACTCTATTTTTAAATTTTTAATGATTTTTGCTTCATATTCACAGATCCCTTTTCCAGTTTAATAACCTGTTTTCATTTTAAGGATGCCATGTCTTCCTTTATCTCTTTGAGGATTCTAAACAAATTGTTTTAAACACCTTGGCGAGTTGCACCATTATTTCTATCCTTAGGTGTGATTTGTCCTATTTGTTGGGTCTGCCAACCAGCTCTCATTATTATGTGTGCCATTATGTGCTTTGTAATTTTTGTATGAGAGCTGATTGTGCATGGGAATTTTTTCTCATGCTTGCTCCTCCCTGTTGAATGATTTCATCGATGCCTCAGCCTGGACCTCTGAGATGCACCGGTCTGAGCCATATCTTTGTGTAAGGATTGGGGCATTTGATCCATTGTATATAGTATATCCACTTGATCCAATATTTGATCCATTCCATACAGCACCATTTTTGGATGCCATATATAAGCCCAATTCCTGTTTTTATACCAGAATCACTGCTTCCTGCCATTCCAACCAGAACAGTTCTAAAAATTTAGTTGGAACTACCTTAGTCCCAGTTCACTGGTGGATGCTAGGCCCCAAGCTTCAAGCAGGAAGCTGGATTCTGATTCCCATCCACTTCTAGGATGCTCTTGGGCACTTTTCTCACAGAGTGATTGAAGACCTGGCCTCCACACCTTCCATCCAGCCCCTGCTTTTCTTATACTGCATGGCTTCAGGTCCTTCCTACATTTTTGTAAAGCCTTCACCTATCTTTTCAAACAAAGTGAAATATGCCCTTTCCGTGTTACCCAACACCTACTATATCACGGTTATTTGTGTATAGCTAGACTGTCAGCACTTTGAGGGTAGAGATTATGTCCTATTTATCTAGCTGCCCTATTACCTAGCACAATGGTTGCAGAGTAGATGTATTCAATATTGATGAAATTGAATCTGATATGTTTTAGGGCCCCATGAGAAACCCAATTTCTTGTAACCCGGAAAGGAGTCTTCAGTGATATAACATGATATTTGTGAAAGATAATTTACAGACATAACCGAAAGGCATGTATTTGGACTCTAAATGATGTCTGATCTGCCTGTTTGTGTGCTAACTTGTGCAAGGCCTTTTATTTGCTCTCATTTTGTTCCTTTGAAGATATAATTGCTTCTTGGTTCCATATTTCTATTGCTCATTACACTGTTCCATACCATTTCATTCTGAAAATAAAACAAAATAGGATATTTAAAATTAATGATGTGGGGCACAGCTTTTTTCCTTCCCTCTACCTCTAGGCAGAATTAGCAAATGGCTTGAACACCAGCCATTCCTTTTATCGGAAGCATCTGGGTTTCATTAGAGTAAGAAAAATCATTGATTGCAAGGGGAGAGGACCCAGACCTCCTTTAGAAAGAATCACTGGCATGTTTATCTACTTTTGCCACCTCTTTTCCAAACCTGGCAGGCTGGTGGCAGCTACTTCTGTTTCAAAGCAAGTTGAAGAGTCGTCCTCACTGGTTTTAGAATTTGGAGAGTCTGAGTATAGGCTTTCCTCACTGGCTTCATTTTCAAAGATTAAGAAAATGAGCAGTTTCTGGGATGACACCAAACATGATGTGGCAGAGCGCTGTATCTTTTACAACTGTTGTTTTCCTTAAAGAAACCAGTACGAGTGGGGTCTAGTGGCCAGGTTTTTGAACACATGATGGTAGTTTAGGGTTTGCCCTTTCCCCACCAGCACCGTAACTCGGTTAAAATGGAATTTGCAGACACACAATGGAGGGGATAGAACTTTCAGTTAGGGGTGTTACAAAGGTGGTAATAATAATAATAATAATAATAGTAGTAATAATAGTATTTGGTTTTGATTGTGAGCTTATATACCAGACTTACTTCATTTGAATATGTGTGTGTTGGAGGAATGTTATTAGAGATCTATTTTCGTAAGCTTGGTTCCCTCTTACTTCCCATTTGATTGATACAGGAAAATTTGACTTCCTCCTCTGGCAGTCAGCTTATCCTTGGAAAACTCCAGCAGGAATTCGGGAAACTGGAACAGACTCCCTAAACTCATATGCTTATGCGTTGCAGTACATGTTACTTATAATTCTGCAGTTACTGAAAATGCAACTCAAATTGGGTTAAACACTAAAGGGAATTTACTGGCTCACAAGTCTGAAAAGACTGGAAATACCAGGCGTTTGTCAAGGCTTTATCCACCAACTTGGCGTTGACACCAAGACCCACTTGGTTTTTGTTCTTCCTTTTTGCCTTCCACCATGTGAATTTCCCTTAGTGGCCACGAGATGGCTGCAAGTAGCTTTGAGGGGCTAAGAGCAGCCCTGTTCACATCAAAAGAAAGAGAAGGTCCCTCAGGTAGTTTCTTTTTTTTTTTGAAGATTTATTTATTTATTTATTTATTTGTCAGAGAGAGACACAGTGAGAGCAGGAACACAAGCAGGGGGAGTGGGAGAGGGAGAAGCAGGCTTCCCGCTGATCAAGGAGCCGGATGCGGGACATGATCCCAGGACCCTGGGATCGTGACCTGAGCCGAAGGCAGACGCTTAACGACTGAGCCACCCAGGCGCCCCCCTCAGGTAGTTTCTAAGGAAAAGTGAAGTCATTCTCCCTAGAATCCTCCAGGAAATGTGTCTTTGTCTTTGGTTGACCTGAATTAGGTCAAACGGCCATCCTTGCCCCAGTCATGATGATCAGGGAGAGGTGGGGCCTCCCCCCCACCATGGTCTTCTGTCAATCATGGCCCATCCACGAGCTCTGTGTGGGAGGCTGGACACCTAGATGGAAATCAGGGTACTGAGTCGGAGGGACCAGATGTCATGTGCTCTGCCCTAATGTATCTCCTCAGGAGAGAAGCATCTTTACTTTCCCTTCTCTGGGGTTGGGAGGGGAATTTCCATCTTTCCCTGGCTCAGTCAGGACAAGGACAAGGCCCCTCTGTCACGAGGGAGGAAAGGTAGCATGGAGTGGGCCATCCTCTATTCCAGTCCTGCGGTTGAGGAGACAAACAGGCTTACAGGTGTTCTCCCAGCTCACCTGGTCAGAAGACCAGGTTGAGAGCAAGACAGTGTGCCTCAGCCAGAATTCTTTATCTGTGCTTTGGGAATTCCACAGACAGGCAGCAGTGGGAAGCTGATGAGCCCGTAGTGTTACTAGAATCAGAGATTCAGAATGCTGGCTAGCTTCTGGCCTTTGGCATCAGCAGACCCATCTCAATATTTACCAGCTTTGTGATAGTAACTAAATCATTTAACTTTCCTGTTCCCTCATTTCATCATCTGTAAAATGGGAATAACAGGATCGCAATAACGTCTTTGCCTATTTTGTGAAGAAAGAGGGCATGTTTCTGTTCTTTGTTTCATGGTTTAGTCTTGGCCCATAAAAGTGGGAACTTCCAACCCACTTCCATCCCCTCTGGCCTCACTTTCTTCCTAGCTCCTCCCAAAGGAAGGAGGAATCACAGAATTGATTGGTCGGCCATGTAGCATTCCTCAGATTACACAGGAGGGTGGGGTTATGTGTGAAAGCGCTAAAGGTCAGTGCTCACACAGCACACCCCCTGCATCTTCTTCCTCCTCCATCACCATGAGCCGGTGGGATCTGTTTTGCACAGCCGAACATCCTTCCCTATCATGTCTTGTAGCGAAATTGGTAAACAGAACCCTGGTGGGATCTGGTCAACTCTCTAGCCACAGGTATCCCCGAGAATGCAGCTCTGAAATTTGGAGAGGAGTTGGTTGGAGAGAGGAACCCCCACTTGGACTTGGGTTTACCCCTCCAGGTTCAGCTTTCCCAGACCTTTACATGAGAATGCTGGGCTCTTGTCCTGCCAACTTTAATAACTAGTGCTCTTTCCAGGGGGCTAGTGACCTTTGTGCATGGGCTCCTTTGGCAGGAACCGTGGTAAGGACTTGGGGAGGAGGGGGGACAGAGGTGGAAGGAGAGAGGGGGAAACAGACACCAACTGCTGAGTTGTGGAGATGAAATGAAAATATATGCATGAAAGTATCTGGGAAGTTAAAGCTGAGCACAAATGTAAGGTAGTCCTCACCTCCAGATTGATCATGTGAGGAGTGGTGCTCTCCCCCATGAGTGGTCCTGCACAGATGTCAGCTCTCTAAGGAACAGTCCCACTCCAGATGCCAGAACCGAGACCGTTAGCTGGAAGATCTTCTCCTCTAAGATGGGGCTTGAATTAATGTGTGTAATGGTGCAAGACGAGTCAACTGCTCGCAAGTTGACTGATGTTCCCAACTTGGAGGAACAGTTAGTAGTAAATCCTATCTTTTTCCTCCTCCACGGGAAACCTATCTTCCTGCTAAGTGCGTTTCCTTGCAATGTGCTTTGAATTTCAGAGTCTCCTGGGACTTTGGTCTCTCTACAAAGGGCTCTTGTACCTTGAAAGATATCTTAACTCTGCCTTTCCCTTGAGCTACTGCTCACTCTTCTTACTTCCCTTTCCCATCTGACCACAGAATGATTTTCATGCCTATGGCTGTACTAAGTTGTTTTCTTTAAGGTCACCAATGATGTCATAATCATTACTCAAATTCGAACGTCTAGTCTTGGCTCTCACCTTTCTTGATGCCTTTGTCTTTGTTGTTCACCATTTCTTTAAAAATTATGTAATTAGGGGCGCCTGGGTGGCTCAGTCGTTAAGCGTCTGCCTTCGGCTCAGGTCATGATCCCAGGGTCCTGGGATCGAGCCCCACATCGGACTCCCCGCTCTGCGGGGAGCCTGCTTCTCCCTCTCCCGCTGCCCCCACTTTGTTCCCTCTCTCGCTGTGTCTCTCTCTGTCAAATAAATAAATAAAATCTTTAAAAAAATGAAAAAAAAATTATGTAATTATTTCAATAGCTTACTTTTAAAGCCATATCTCTAATTTCTCCCTTAGTTGCATATCTATTTTTCTTATCTCTTCTAGACATTAGCTGTATTTATAGTTTTTAAAACAGAATTGGAAACAATGTGCAAAGAATTCTTTGTTTTTTCATTTAATATTATAGACAAAGCATATAAGAGTAGAGGTACAAAGGGCCTAGAGATAGGGTATATTCCCTGAGTTTTACAGTGGAGGAAACTAAGGTTTGCTGTACATGCCTAAAGAAAAGCAGTGGCCAGGATGACCCAGGCCTGAATCCCAGTCAGCCCTCCACCTTGGCAATGGGACCCAGAGAAGGATTTCTCCACATACGGAGAAAGCACCTGGGGTGTTTGTTAAAAATGTAATTTTCAGGACCCCACCACATCACTGAATCAGACTCTCTGGTGATGGGACATTTGCATTTGCACCTTTAATAAGGACCTAGGTGATTCTTAAGTATATTAAAATTCAAGAACCACTGATTTGGGGCACTTAAGTCACAGAAAACACACAAATGTTCGGCACTCCCAGCTCAGACTTTGGAGCTAGGCTAGACCATCACAGACTTTGCCAAGACAAGAAGCTGAATGGGCAGCCAGATCCCTGTCTGGGCTAATAATACTTTCAGGCCTGTGCAACCACAACCAAAGCAGTAGAACTAGGTGCATTGGATTGTGTGACTTTTTTTCTAAGTCATGTGGTTTCTAGGAGAGAAGAGGGAAGGAGGAAAGAGTTTAAGAAAGTTTCAAGATAGCTGTTAATACCACCTGAGAAAGAAATTATCCAGTTGCATTAAAAATCACTCTTCTGGAGCGCCTGGGTGGCTTCAGTTGGTTAAGCATCTGCCTTTGGCTCAGGTCATGATCCTGGGGTCCTGGGATCGAGTCCCGCATCGGGCTCCCTGCTCAGCGGGGAGCCTGCTTCTCCCTCTCCCTCTGCCCCTCCCCTGCTCACGCTCTTTCTCTCTATTGAATAAATAAATAAAATATTTAAAAAAATCATGATTCCTCCTGACATATATGCCCTTAGACCTAGTGGGCTATAAAATTTGCACGCCTACTGTAGTTCCTGCCATCTACGGCTGCACACGGGCTGTGACCTTTAGTAGAGCTTTCTTTGGGTGTAGTGTGTGTGTGTGTGTGTGTGTGTGTGTGTATGTGTGTGGTTGCAGGAGGGTGAGGATATTGGAAAGAGAGCCGGGAGAAGGGACGGCAGTAAACTTTGAACACTCCTGTAAATTAGACTGGTGTTTTATGAACTGCTGGTTGTGATATATTAGTGGGTTTGAAATTGATTTAGTGACCAGCTAAAATGGATTGGAAAAGAATGAAGTGGACAAAAGAATAGAATAGACCACTGTGTGTTACCAATAGTGAGTGTGTGTGTGTGTGTGTGTGAGAGAGAGAGTGTGTGTGTGTGTGTGTGTATAGTGGATGGGAATATGAGCTTTTAAAATTTTGATAGTGGTCAAAACGTTTGAAAACTGCTGGGTTAGAGGAAAAACTGCATTGGCAGACAACTAACTTGAGAGGGTTTGAATCCTCAGCTGAAGGTCACTTAATTTCAGGCTTCTTGACTCCAAACCCAGTACTTTTCCCCCGTTTCAATGTAGCACACTTCCTTCAGTGTGCACACTCTTCAAGTGCTTCCATTTCTAATGAATGAATATTAGGTTCATCTTAACAATTTTTGTCTTTACTATTTCCCTACTATTGAGCATTTTGATAATTTCATTCTTTAGCTATTATAAATAATTCTGCTATAAATATTTTATAATTATAGGCTTGTTCTTCTTATGAATTACTTATATGGGATGCATTTTTTGGTGTGATCATTTTTATGGCTCTTACTTAAAAAAAAAAAAGAAAGAAACGAAACAAAACACAATTTACACTTGTACCAGCAACTAATTCCCACCGGTCACACTGGTGCTGCATTTGATCATTTATCCTTATACATGTTTATCTGATATGTGTTAAATGGCCCCTTATAATTGTTTTCATTTGGATTTCTTTAATTACTTTTGAGGCTTAGTGCTCCAAATGTGGGTTTATGTTGGTTTTCCTGGTGTATGAACTGCCTGTGTGTTTCCTGGGCTATGTCTCCACTGGGAATTGGGTTTGAATGACTCAATATATTTTGGACATTAAACTTTAAATATGCAGCTGTATTTATAGCAAACATTTTTTCTTATTCTGTTACATTTCTTTTTGTCTTGGTTTTGTGGAATTTCATTATTGCAGTTTTACATTTTTATGTAATTCTACACATCATTATTTTTTACTTTGAATTTCTCCCATGTTTTAAATCATAAAGAGAAATAATCTTTGGAAATCGTTGGAAAAAGCATTCTATTTCTTTTTTTTTTGTAACATGATTTTTAATTCTGATACACATGCACAACATGAAAAGTCCCTTACTTTTCTGGAATGTGAGGGTGTAAGTCAGGAACAGGGTTGTTATAAGCCTTTTTGCTATTCTTCCAAATCAGTTGTTCTTAGCAAGTGGTCCCAGACAAACAGCATCACATCAACTAGGAATTTGTTACAAATGTAAATTCTCAGGGCACCTGGGTGGCTCAGTTGGTTAAGTGTCTGCCTTTGGCTCAGGTCATGACCCCAGGATTCTGGGATTGAGCCCCATGTCAGGCTCCCTGCTCAGCTCTCCCTCTGCCTCTCTCTCTCTGTCTCTCAAATTAAATAAATAGAATCTTTAAACATAAATTCTCAGGCCCCATCCCACACCTACTGAATCAGAAACTCTGGGGGTGGGGCTTCTGAGTAATCTATGTTCAATAAACCCTCCAGGTGATTCTGACACAGTCTCAAGTTTGAGAACCATTGTTCTAAATCACTCCTAATGCACTTTAACTTGGGCACAAACTCAGCCACGATTACACTCCCTTCCTACTTCTAATTAATTGGTAGTAGAAACCATATGCCTTTACTGGAAAATTCCCTTGGAGCCCACAAAGCATCATTTATTTGGTTTCTCAATGTCTACCTCCAATGTCCCCTCCATCCCCACCCCTTATTAGTGTAGCCAATTATAGGCCCATGCTTTCAATTTGCAGTTTTGCTTGTAACCACACTGTACTCAACACCTTCACTACGACTTTATACTCTTTAAGGTTTGCATGAAGCTATTCTTCCAGTTACCCTCCTGGGCTATTAGCTTTGAGACATTATGTGTATTTTTATCTTTGCTTATGGAGAGTTTCTCGGCTATGCTTTCTGATCCTTTCCTGCTCTCCTGGGTCTATGCCTAGTGGCTTCTTTCCTGATCTTTTTCTTTCTCCCAAGGTCAGTTTTGAAGCACCCTTCAATAACAAATATAAGATAGGCAAAATCCAACATTCTTAAAGTCCTGAATTTTAAAATATCAGAAGAAAATCTCAGAAATTTTCAAGAAAAAAAAATAGGAAATATCAATGTTGCTGACTAGGAATGCCATTAGCTGCGGAGGATTTTCTAAAGTCAGAATGTTGATGGTGTCACAGGAAATGATCCAGGTTATGGTCCTTGCTCTAGATGGTCACAAAGTGAATTTCATCAGTTTGTCTGGGGTTGATCAGGCTCCCAAGAAGCTGACCAATAAGAGTCAAACTGCCAACACTGTTTGGGACACTCTTTTAGGACCCTCCTTTCTCTGACCTATTGCATCTCCCATTCTCCGCATCCATGAAGGCACACTTTAACTAGTAAACCATTCTTGCTATGCCTGGCCTAAGCAGATGTCACTGTCCATAATTCAACCAGCCTCTACAATCTGAGATGGAGGCATTGGGGTAGGGGCCATATTCCTCCCAGAGTCAGCACCAGCTCCATTGTCTGATGCAGTGGAGAAAACTTTATCCAAAGAGTGGTCCTGGGAACCCCAAACTACCTTAAGAACGTTCCACAGTGCATCACATGCATTGACTGGGACAGCCTGATGATGTCGCAAAACTACCTTGCTTGGCAGAGGGGGTTTGAGAATGTTCGACCCGACTTGGATCTGTGAGTGGGAAAAGCGTACTCCTATTCCATGCCTCTAGCAACCAATAAAGCCAAGTTGTAAGCATGTCAATGTATTTTATAGCAATGGCCCAGGCCTCTCATCACCTTTTTCCAACTTGCTGCTATTCTTATCCCCTCAGCGGCAATGGCTCGGACTCCACCCCAGGCATTCCCATTCTAAAGCTTCTCAGGTATCACCTCACTCTCTGATGGTCCCTTGAGATGCAACCCACACAACAAGAAGCCTCAGGTGTCTTCCCAGAAGAGTCCCAGGGGATTGCAGATACTTACTACCCAGATCAGTTCTAGAGCTATACCTATATGGAGGCATAAAAAGATTTAGTCCCTGAACCTGAAAAACAGGGCACAGTAGAGGAAGCCAACTCTGTGGGCAGGTGGCCACCTTCAGTAGGTAATTAAGCAGAAGTGAGGACAGAGCCCCTGCACCCATAGGTTCTGCTCCTCACGTCATTTGTGGAAGCTTCGGGACAATCTTAACTCCCCACGTACTTTGAGATAATTTAAAACAATTTCCTATCTTCCAAACAGCTACAAATCATAACTTTTTATAGCCAGACCTATGATTCTGGGGGAAAGTGAAGAAACGGGTCATGTCGCATATGAGACGTACCCCTATGGATGGGTTACTTAGGACTCCTGGCCTCCATCAGGTCCAAGGGCCCCGTAAAGGAGAACTTAGTTAACGTGTCATCCAGTGCTCAGTCAGGGATAGGTCCAGGTAACTGGAGCCACCAGATCACCTGCAGAGAGCATTCTAACACAGATACAAGGGGGTTCTGAGATTTAGTGGGCATGACCACCCCCTTCTTAACTGGCACTGCAGACCTTCTCTGGCCCTCTCCCCAGAAATAGAAATTTAGGCGTCACGGAATGATGTTAGATATCACTCTTTGGGGGTGACTGCCCCAGGTTTGAGGTCATCTATACATGGATCACACTTGTGGAAAAGAAATATAGTTTGTTTTGGTAATGGCTACTAATATCTGATGTTAACATAGCATTTTCTAGTTAAACATTTTGCTTTGGCAGCAAACAGCAATCAATAAACACGCCATTATCAATAACATATAAATAAGTGTGGCAGAATTCATGGCCAGGCTGGTTTTGTTGTTTTGGTTTTGTTGTTTTTGTTTGTTGTTGTTGTTGTTTTTATTATCATTTTTTTAGTGACAGGTGGGAAACACAATACTTAATTTCTAAGGGATACTCTGAATTTTTAAATGCAATTTGACAGTGTTTGGAGATTATTCTCCAAAAATGCTTATTCTTAAAATAACCACACATCTCACCTGATGTACTTTATGAACACACAAAAAAATAATGATCGCATAATTTCATGCAAAACCCAGTAAGTTTTCCTTCAGTACTTGAGTGTCATTCACATCTGTTAACACGTGCATTCCCTCTGTAATTGTATCATTTCTGAATCGCGCTCGTGGCAGCCACCGATGGTCCCCTTCTCAACAGCATTCCCTTTGTACTTCCTTGCTAACAGAATCATTCCTTTCCTTGGGTGGTTCCTTCTGAGCCTAGGAGATGAATCACAATTAACCTATGAGCTCATCCTCCTTGCCAGTGATTGGTTTAGGCGGCGTGAACGTTTGGTGTAATCTGGCCAATGAGAGATGAGAAATTTACATGGGGGCTTCTGAGAAGGATTTCTGCACTCGCAAAAGAAAGGGAGAGGGTGACACCAGTTTCTTTTCTACCTTTGAATATGATGGGATGAGGATGGGATGCTTGAAGTTTCCATCTTGCAGCCATGAGGGGACAGACCTGAGGACAAAAAATAAAAACCATACGAAGGATGGCAGCACAGTGTACCATGCCTTTTGGCCATTGCTTTAACCATCTTGGAATCACTCTGATTCCAAGTCTGAGAGAGTAAAGTCCTTATAATTTAAGCCAGCTGTCTCCAAAATGGAAGAAAAAAGATAATAGAACATTGATTTATTTTTTTTTAAGATTTTATTTATTTATTTGACAGAGAGAGACACAGCAAGAGAGGGAACACAAGCAGGGGGAGTGCGAGAGGGAGAAGCAGGCTTCCCGCAGAGCAGGGAGCCCCATGCGGGGCTCGATCCCAGGACCCTGGGATCATGACCTGAGCCGAAGGCAGATGCCCAACGACTGAGCCACCCAGGCGCCCCTAGAACATTGATTTCAACTTAATACACAAAATTTTAGAAGTATATTTAAAATACGAGTTGAAATCAGTGGCTCTACTCAGTTCATCATTGCTAGACAGCTGTGTCTCCCAGCGGGACCCTGGAGACAGAAGTGGGAGTTCTAGAAACCAGAATGGTGCTTTTTTTTTTTTTTTTTTTTTTTTTTGCTTTCAGCATATTGTAACAGATTACAATTTACACATGCCCAGTTAAGTAGATTCAAGCATTATACTATCCTAAAAGAATTTTTTCAAAACTTTGAGAGAGTATTTTTAAAATAGATGTTTGAAATGTTTTCATTGTTATTATTTTGTTGCTAAAAATTGTCAGTGTGTCATCACCCACACAAACATAAAGTTATACTTTTTTTAAAAAAAAGATTTATTTATTTTAGAGAGAGAGGGAATGTGGGTGCATGAGTTTGGGGAGGGGGCAGAGGGAGAGAATCTTTAAGCAGACTCCCCGCTGAGAACACTGAGCATGGAGCTCACCTGGGGCTGGATCCCACCACCCATGAGATCACACCTGATCTGAACCAAGAGTGGGGCACTCAACTGACTGAGCCACCCACATGCCCCTAAAGTCATCCAACTTAAAAAAAATTTTTTTAAAGGAGCATTTTGGTAGATTTTGGACCCATTTGTTAAAAATAAAAACTAAAATTTCAATTAGTATTCAAGAACAAAGATTTTCATTAGGAAAGTTTGTGTATACTGCCCAGTTTTACAGTTCAGGTGTGGATTGAAATAGGGTATCATGCTTTAGAAAGCAAACTCAGTTATGAACTTCTATGAATATTTGTGACAGATCACTTTCTACTCCAACAACCACTAAAATCTAGTATAAAAACAAAAAACTCAAAATGAGACCTCCAAGTAGAGTTTTTCAAAAATTTCAAAGTAATATTTTTCAAGTTTTAAAAATAATAAAGCAGAGTGCTCCTGCTCAGAATACTAGCAATAAAATATAATAATCATTTAAAAGATTATTATATTGTTAAAAAATCTATTTTTGTATATATTTACAAATTATACAGAATATATTGGTACAGTACTATATATTCTTTATATATAAATAAATATATTTATTATGTAAATTGTTGAGTGCATTCTCAAACATCTTTACTGTTAGGTATGTACAATACAAAAATCTATAAAAATCACTGATTTAAGCTACTTTTAATGGGTCCTCTGTTATTTGCAATCAAAATATCCTCATGTAGTGCTTTACTTAGAAATGGCTTTCACATATACTTTTTTTAATCAATGGACTTTATTTTTGAGAACAGTTTTAGGTTTACAGAAAATTGAACCGAAAGCACAGAGTTTCCGTACGCCCGCCTCTTTGTGCCCCTCCCCCCACCACTGCAGTTTTCCCTATTACAACACCTTGCACAGTGTGGTGTATGAGCCAATATTGATACGTTGTTATTAAACTCAAGGCCAGAGTTTACGTGACAGTCACTCTTTGTGTAGTACATTTGTATTGGAAAAACCTACTCTTCTCTTCCTCCTCCCATGTGTCTCCTTTACTTTCACACAGGACACTTCATTACTGACATTTCTGGTCCCCAAATGGGTTGGGGTTTCTCCCTACACCAAGCGATTCTCCATGACACCAGCTGGATATCCTACAATTTCACTCAATTCTGACGCTTATCTACCTGGAGATTGCATCAGATCCCCCAGGTCAAGGGCTCAGTCCCACAAGACAGCTCCCACCCTATTTCAAATGCCCCCACGCAAGTAGTAGGTCCCCAGGTTATCCACAACTTCTGTCTGACTTGGCTACAAATTGGAGGTTCCCATGACCCCCTTCCCAGGTGCAATAATTTGCTAGAGTGGCCCACAGAACTCAGGGAAACCCTTAAATTTACCAGTTTATTAAAAGATATGATAAAGGATACAGGTGAACAGTCAGATGAAGAGATACATAGGGCAAAGTCTGGGAAGGTCCTGAGCACAGGAGTTTCCGTCTCTGTGGAGTTGGGGCACCTCACCCTCCTGGGGTATGGATAGTTCACCGACCTGGAAGCTCCTTGAATCCTGCATTGCGATTTATATGGAGGCTTCCTCATGTAGTCAAGATCTATTGTAACTCCATTTTCAGCTCCTCTCCCCTCTCTGGAGGGTGGGGTGGAGGTGGGGCTGAAAGTTCCAAGTTTCTAATCATGGATTGGTCTTTCTGGCGAGTAGCCCCCATCCAGGAGCCATCCAGGAGCCCACCCAGAGTTGCCTCAATAAGACAAAAGATGTTCCTAATGCTTTTATTGGGAAATTACAAAGGTTTTGGGAGTTCTATGTCAGGAACAGGGGGCAGAGACCAAGATAGATTTTGCTAATATCTCACACTATTCTATGGATTTTCACAAATGTATAATCACATGTATCCACCATTGTAGTATCAGACATGATAGTTTCACTGGCCTAAAAATCCTCTGTGCTCTACCTATGAATCTCTCTCTTCCTCCTAGCTACTGACAACCACTGATCTTTTTACTTTATTTTTTGCCTTTTCCAAAATGTCATATAGTTGGAATTAAAAAGTATGCAACCTTTTCAGACTGGCTTCTTTCACTTAGCAATATGCATTTAAGTTTCTCCATGTCTTTTCATGGCTTGATAGCTCATTTTTTTTAAAGCTAGTATCTTTTCATCACTGAATAATATTCCATTGTCTGGATGTACCACAGTTTGTTTATCCATCCACCTAATGGAAGACATTTTGGTTGCTTTCAAGTTTTGACAATTATAAATAAAGCTGCTGTAATCACTGAGCCACAAGTTTTTGTGTGGACGTATGTTTTCAACTCCTTTGAAGGAGCATGATTGCTGGGTCGTATGATAAGAGTATGTTTAGTTTTGTAAAAACTGCCAAACTGTCTTCCAGTGTGGCTGCACCATTTTGCATTCCCAGCAGCAATAGAGAGAGTGCCTGTGGTTCTACATCCTCACCAGCATTTGGTATTGTCAGTGTTCTGGATTTCGGCCATTCTAGTAAGTGTGTTGTGGTATCTCCTTGTTGTTTCAATTTGCAACTTCTTTTTTTTTTTTTTTTTTTTTAAGATTTTATTTATTTGACAGAGAGAGACACAGCGAGAGAGGGAACACAAGCAGGGGGAGTGGGAGAGGGAGAAGCAGGCTTCCCGTGGAGCAGGGAGCCCGATGCGGGGCTCGATCCCAGGACCCTGGGATTATGACCTGAGCCGAAGGCAGACGCTTAACGACTGAGCCACCCAGGCGCCCCTCAATTTGCAACTTCTTAATAAAATACGATGTTGAGCACCTTTTCATATGCTTATGGCCATTTTGTGTATCTTCTTTGGTGAGGTGTCTGTTTAGATCTTTTGTCTGTTTTTAAATTGAGTTGTTTGTTTTGTTATTATTGAGTTTTAGCAGCTCTTTGTATATTTTAGATTAGATTACAGTCCTTCATCAGATTCGTGTTTTGCAAATATTTTCTCCCAGTCTGAAGCTTGTCTTTTCATTTTCTTAGCAGTGTCTTTCACAGAGCAGAAGTTTTAAATTTTAATGAAGTATAACATCAATTTATTTTCATGGATTATGCTTTTGTTGTTGTATATAAAAAGTCATTGCCAAACCCAAGGTCACCTAGATTTTTTCCTAAGGTATCTTCTAGGAACTTTATAGTTCTGTATTTTATATTTACATCTATGATCTATTCTGAGTTAAGTTTTGTGAAAGATGTGAGGTCTGTGTTGGAATTCTTTTATTTTTCTGCATGTGGATGTCCAGTTGTCCCAGCACCATTTGTTGGAAAGACTGTCCTTTCTCCATTTTATTACCTTTGCTCCTTTGTCAAAGAGCAGTTGACTGTATTGTATGTGTCTGTTTGTGGGCTCTCTACCCTGTTCCACTGATTCATCTATTCTTTTGCCAATATTACCCTGTCTTGATTACTTAGTTTTATAGTAAGCCTTGAAATCGGGTAGTGTCAGTCTTCTGACTGTGTTCTTCTCTTTCAACATTGTGTTGGCTATTCTGTTTTGTTTTTGTTTTTTTTGCCTTTCTGTATAAAATTTAGGTTCAGTTTGTTGATAACACACATACACTTTTTGACATTCACAATAGTTCTGACGCACAGGTATGGAAAATGCCATTTACCCATTCACTGATGAAACTGAGTGAGGGCTGGGCAGTTAAGAGAGTTGCCCAGTGTCATGCAAAGACTCAAATCCAGGGCTTCTGTCACCAAGCCCCTCCCTGTGTTTTTCTCACTACTGTATGTCTAGATAGCAGGATCAATTCTGTGTATTTGCTGGCTTCAGAATGAGTTGATTGTCTAGTACCTACCGGGCTTGTGTGTGAATCAGTACCCAACATTTATCAGGGACATGGGTCTGCCGCACAGCAGCCTGCTTACAAAGCTACCAACACTGGGGCATGGCTGGGAATCTGACAGATCGTGGTGTTCAGGGGACCCGAAGTGAGTAAGCCAGTAGCCTAGAGTGCCAGAAATGAGAGTGGTCAAGCTGTCAGGATGTGGCTGCCTGAACCTGCCTTCAAACACCAAACTCGGCTCCTGGGAACTATCATCAAAATACTAAGAGACCAAGTAAATTGTCTGTGGGGAGACACAGCTATCCTTTGATTTAAATCCCTGGCTATTTTGCAAGAACACCTCTAAAGCTGAGTGGAAAAATCATTATCTTATTTTTTTTTTAATTTTTTATTGTTATGTTAATCCCCATACATTACATCATTAGTTTTAGATATAGTGTTCCATGATTCATTGTTTGTGCATAACACCCAGTGCTCCATGCAGAACGTGCCCTCCTCAATACCCATCACCAGGCTAACCCATCCTCCCACCCCCCTCCCCTCTAGAACCCTCAGTTTGTTTTTCAGAGTCCATCGTCTCTCATGGTTCTTCTCCCCCTCCAATTTCCCCCCCTTCATTCTTCCCCTCCTGCTACATTCTTCTTCTTCTTTTTTTTTTCTTTCTTAACATCTATTGCATTATTTGTTTCAGAGGTACAGATCTGAGATTCAACAGTCTTGCACAATTCACAGCGCTTACCAGAACACATACCCTCCCCAGTGTCCATCACCCAGTCACCCCATCCCTCCCACCCCACCCCCCACTCCAGCAACCCTCAGTTTGTTTCCTGAGATTAAGAATTCCTCATATCAGTGAGGTCATATGATACATGTCTTTCTCTGTTTGACTTATTTCGCTCAGCATAATACCCTCCAGTTCCATCCACGTCGTTGCAAATGGCAAGATCTCATTCCTTTTGATGGCTGCATAATATTCCATTGTATATATATACCACATCTTCTTTATCCATTCATCTGTTGATGGACATCTTGGCTCTTTCCACAGTTTGGCTATTGTGGACATTGCTGCTATAAACATCGGGGTACACGTACCCTTTCGGGTCCCTACTTTTGTATCTTTGGGGTAAATACCCAGGAGTGCAATTGCTGGATCATATGGTAGCTCTATTTTCAACTTTTTGAGGAACCTCCATACTGTTTTCCAGAGTGGCTGCACCAGCTTGCATTCCCACCAACAGTGTAGGAGGGTTCCCTTTTCTGCGCATCCCCGCCAACATCTGTCATTTCCTGACTTGTTAATTTTAGCCATTCTGACTGGTGTGAGGTGGTATCTCATTGAGGTTTTGATTTGGATTTCCCTGATGCCGAGCGATATTGAACACTTTTTCATGTGTCTGTTGGCCGTTTGGATGTCTTCTTTGGAAAAATGTCTGTTCATGTCTTCTGCCCATTTCTTGATTGGATTCTTTGTTCTTTTGGTGTTGAGTTTGATGAGTTCTTTATAGATTTTGGATACTAGCCCTTTATCTGATATGTCAGGAAAAATCATTATCTTATATCCTATATAACATGTGACACGCTTCCCAAACCAAGTCTTAAAAAATCTATTTTTCTATATTCTTATCAGAAAATAATATGGGTGTTAAAGAAGAATTCAAAAGCACAGACGACTAGAGGAAGAAGACCAAAATCACCTCTGTTCTCCTCACACAGAGATCATCCCATTGCCAGTTTAGTAACTTTGTTCCAGCGTTCGCTCCATGCATTTATCTAGGGTCTGAAGATTGCTCTCTTTCAATACGTACAATTCATTGTTTTACAGTGAGCCCGCCATAATTGAAGGTATGTGTGTCTGCGTGTTTTGGTTACATCTTATCATGGGTGTTGCCTTTGACACTGCGTGCTGTGTACCTCATGGGTAGGACCTCCAGTGGTTCCCTTGTGTTCCGTCACATGGCTCCGTACCTACGCAACAATTCTGCTACTGGTGGACAACCTGCCATTATTATTATGTTCTCAAAGCACAGCCTTGTACATATGTATTCATCCACAGCTCTGATTTCAAAATTGTCCTTCCTAAGTAAGGACAAGGATGCTTTTGGTCGTAGGAGGCAGCCCTCTTCAAAGGTTTTGTGTCATTTTTGTCAAAACGTGTGTGTGTTTTTTTAACACACTGATGTCATATTCTTCCCACTGGGTTCACATCTGAAAACAACGTGAGACCCTTATCTTGTCTCTTACCCATCCATTTGTTTGTTTTTATCCTTCTGGTAGTTCTTAGCCAGATATAAGTATTTTTCCCCAGTTAAAATAGTGGTGTGGGATAGTGACCTTTAAAAGGATGTCCTCAAATGAAAGCTAATCCAAAGAACCGTCAAAAAAACAAAACAAAAAAAACCCAAACTCCATCCAGACTTGTCATCAGTAAGGATATGCCAGCCAGAATTTGCCAATAGTTTAGATGCTTCTCTGCATAAGGATGAAATGAGATGACCCAAACACTTTCTCTTCCAAATTGGATTTCCTCATTTTGAAATTTACAAATCTAAATGCAAGAAAATGATAATGAAATGGGAAAAAAAAAAACAAAACCCAAGCCTCCCTCATCTGTATATATATTTAAATATGTATGTGGGTGATTCCTTTCTTTTGCCAATTTAGTGACATTTTTATGCCCAGTTTATCAAATCTGTGCAGTCAGTTACACTGAGTTGTTGAAATCACCTAAGACACTATACCAACTATATTTTTATGGCAATGTTTAAACGAATCCTACGCACACATGTATACATCATGTCTTTGAATAGAGTAGGCGATTGGTCTACTAGTATAATTTGAGAGTCACCAAAAAGCACGCCAACCTCAACATACTTCCCCACGGGCTCAGTCACTCCCATATTACTGATTCATAAAAACATAGTCCTTATTACAAGAAAACTATAGACTAAAATTCTTCATGCATAAGTGCAAAAATGCTAAAAAAATTAACACATCAAATCCAGCAATATAAATAAAGAATAAAATAAAATGACAAAGTGGGGTTCATTCTAGGAATACAGGTTAGTTTGACATTTGAAATCAATCATTGTGCTCCATCATGCCAACAGAATAAAAGAGAAACACAAATGATTATCTCAGTAGATGAGGAAAAAGCAGTTAGCAAAATTCACCATCTGTGATAAAAATTCCCCAAAAACTGGGAATAGAAGGGAACTTCATCAATCTGATGAATGGTGTGTATGAAAAACCTATACCTAACATCACCTCAGCTGAACTCTGAATACTTTGTTGCTAAGGTGGGAAAAAGGCAAAGACGTCTGCTCCTACCACTTGAATTCAGCATTGTACCAGAGGTCCTAACCGGTGCAAAAAAGACAAGAAGAAGAAAGAAAAGACGCAAACGCCAGAAAAGGACAAGTAAAACCTTCTCTATTTGCAGGCAACATGATTGTTTATGGAGAAAGCCCTAAGGAATGCAAACAAACAAACTGCTAGAGCTAAAACGTAAGTTTAGCAAAGTTTCAACATATAAGGTCAACATGGTAAAAAAATCAATTATATTTCTATATGCTGGCAGCAAATAATTGGGAAAATATTCAATCCCTTTACAATCGTGTCAAAAATAAATAAAATACTCGGGAATAAATTTAATAAAAGACGTGCAGAATATCCATGTTGAGAGTTATAAAACATGACTTGGAGAAGTTAAACAAATCCCGTACAATGGAGAGATATATCATGTTCATGGAGCAGAAACTCAATAGCATTAAGATGTCACTTCTTCCCATACTGATTTATAGAGCAATGCAGACTCAGTGATAATACCAGCAGGCTGTTTTTTAAAAACAGAAAATGACAGGTCCACTCTAAAATTTATATGAAAATGTAAGGGATCTAGAGTGCCAAAGCAATCTTAGAAAAGAAGAACAAATCTAGAAGACTTATACTACATGACTTCAAGACTTATAAAGCCACACTAATCACAACCAAGCATAGACAAAGAGATCAATGGGACAGGGTCCCCAAAGAGACGTGTACTTATATAGTCAGTTGATTTTAAACAAAGATGCTAAATACATTCAACGGAAAAAGGAAAGTTTGTTCAGCAAATGGTGCTGGAACAACTGGATATCTATATAGACGAAAAAAAAGATTAACTTTGAATTGTACCTTATGCTGTACACAAAAATGAAATTGAGGTTGGTTGTAAACCTAAATATAAGAACTAAAACAATGATATTTTTAGCAGGTAACACAGGATAATATCTTCATGACCAGGAAGTAAGTATGTAGACAGGACGCAGAAAACAATAACCATTAAAGAAAAATACTGGTGACTAAGACTTCATCAAACTGAAACAATTATGTTCATTGAAATGTTAAGAAAATGAAAAGGCAGGCTATAGACCGGGGAATATGTTTTCAAAGGACTTACATCTAGCATACCTACAGTGGAATAAAAAGAGTGTCAAACAAGAAAGACAAACACTGTGTGATGTCACTTATATGTGGAATCTAAAAAGCAAAAACCAAAATCAAACATCAAACTCATAGAAAAAGAGGTCAGATTTGTGGTTACTGGAGGCAGAGGGTGGGGAGGAAGGGGAGTTGGAGGGGTGGTCAAAAAGCACAAACTTCCAGTTATACGGATAATATAAGTAAGTCCTACGGATGGAATTACATGAATTCTATAGTTCACACTTCTGTATGGTATATTTGAAAGTTGCTAAGAGAGTACATCCTAAGAGTTCTCATCACAAGTAAAAAAACATTTTTTTTCTCTTTTCTTTTGTATCTATATGAGATGATGGATGCTAACTAAACTTATTGTGGTCATCATTTCCTAGTTACCCATGTGAAGACATGATGCTGTACACTTTAAACTTACACTGTGGAGTATGCTGATTATATCAATAAAACTGGGAGAGGGGGGAAGAGCAAGCAGCCCAGTTTTTTAAATTGGCAAAAGAGTAAAGCAGACACTTTGCAAAGAAAGATATATGGCCCAATAAACACATGAAAAAGTGCCTAACATCATTCGTCATCTGGGATTGGCAGATTAAAACCACAGTTAGATTAAGCCTACATACCTACTAGAAGGCTATGAAAGAGGATGACGATACCAAATGTGGGGAAGAAATGGCATTCTCACACATTGCTAGTGGGGATGGACAACGGTACAACTACTTTGGGAAAGTTTTGATATGTGTATATATATGCAAAGTTAAATATACATCTTCATCCAGCACTCCTTCTCCTATTTATTCAAGAGAAATGAAATATGTGTGTTCAAAATGACTTGTTCATATCAACCTAATTTACAATAGTCAGCAGAAACAATCCAAATGCCCACCAGCAATGAATGGATAAGCAAATTGGGCTATAGTCTACAATGGATTCCCACTTAGCAATAAAACAAGGTGAGCTGATAAGCACAACCATGTGGATGAATCTCATGGACATTAAGCTGAGTGAAGGACACCAGTCACAAAAGAGGCCATATTGTATGACTTCATTTATAGAATATTCTAGAACAGGCGAAATAAATTGGGCTAAGGAGGAAAAAACCATTGTAGTGGTTCTCTGATATTAGGAGGTCAGCGAGTGACTGAGGAGGGACTCAAGTAGAACTTCTGGAGAGACGGAAATGATGAGAGAGATGTGGGTTACATACATGTATCCTTCTGTCAAAATTGCAAAGTTAAGATCTGTACATTTCAATGTATGTAAATTTTACTTACATAAAAAGAACTTAAAAAGTACTGTAGGGGTGCCTGGGTGGCTCAGTCAGTTAAGCGTCCGACTCTTGATTTCAGCTCAGGTCATGATCTCAGGGTGGTGAGATCAAGTCCTGAGTCAGGCTCCAAGCTCAGCAGAGTCGGCTTGAGATTCTCTCCCTCTGCCCCTCCTGGCGCTTGCACTCTTTCTCTCTCTCTCAAAATAAATAAATAAAATCTTAAAAAGAACTGTAAAATAATCATTATTTAACTGGGAACGGGGAGTATTTGGCAATACATATACAATAAGAGTGGCAAAATATTAGTAATTGCTGCGGCTGGATAATGGGCACATGAGGGCTTATTACACTCCTTTGTTTACAGTGGCTATGTTTTATATTTCCCGTAATAAAAAAAAAATTAAAAGTTGTAACCCTTGCTTTCCCAGACTGTAGTAATGTAAGGAGGCTAGCCAAAGGAGTTTAATTATAAAAATAGTTTTTGGTCCAGGGCTACCTGTGCCCATGTGGGCCGGTCTGTCTACTTCTGGAATTCAGTTTTAGGAACCCCACTCACCTCCAGATAAAACATTCTTCAAGTATCAACTTTATCGGCAATAAAGGTGGTCATCTGCTTTTCATCTCTCTCACTCTTCTTTTTTTTCCAGTTGGTTCAGAAATTATTTGGGAGGAAAGAATGCACTTTATTTGTCCTGTTTGGTTCTATAATAATCCTATTAACTTCTGCCTTGCGGATTGGCCTTGGTGTTGCCAGAGGCGCCCTGCCTTGTCATTATCAGCCTCCAAGGTGGGGAGGGGCTCTCTCTCCTCGGCAGGCAGTGTGGCTTTAAGGAGGAGGCTTCCCTAGAGAGTAGCTTTGTTTTCCCATTTTCCTGTAGCCCCCTCCAACAAGAAACTTGAGGCCAACCCCCTTTAATCTGATCAAAGGACCTCTGTGAGAAGCTACACAGCTTCACATTCAAAAAGCCAGAGACAGATAGTTAGGTCTTAGGAGACCTGGATTAGACACCAAAGTGAAGGGAGATCTTGTGTGCCTCTAAAGAGGGCCCAGAGTAGCTCACAGAATCGAGGAAAGATGTTTGGAATCCAGGACACACTGGACACTACAGGGACTGGAATTCTGGGCTCAAATACCCTTGACAGGCTATGTCTCTCCTTTCATTTCCCCCCCTTTTCTTTCAGGGATATGTCCCCAGAAATTCGATGCTAGTTATAAAGTCCTTTAGATTGCAGATGTGTTTGAAAACTAGAGAGGGTTTATAGTTATCTTATAAACTCATCAGAATTATTATTTTAGTGCACAGATTTTTTTCCTTATGAGTATGATCGTTGGAAAATTGGCTATTAAAAACCATCGTAAAAGGCAACTTCTTGATAATGGTACATCTTTCCTGATAGCAGTGACTGCATTGATCTCAATCCGCCTCACGTACGTTGGTTTATTCATTAGATTCCTGCACAAGACAGTCTCCCTCCCAGCTTTGGATAGACCACTACCCTTGAGCATCACTGCATTTTGTTTATGTCCTCACCAGCTAAGGAGCTTACATTGAACTTCACTTTTCCGTTGTTCGTATTATGAACACAGCAGGTAGTTTTTCACATATACCCTGCTCCAGCAACCTATCACTCCGGCGTGTGGGGGTTGTCGGGGAGGCAGTCACACACAGCTTGCTCGACCCTTGCTGGCCGTGGAAGGGTGCTGGGGCCTGGACCATTCCCTTACACGGAGATCAGGAGACTTCACAGCCTCTGCTGGGCTTCTTATCTTGTTTGGGAGAATCTTATCCTGTACTGGGGTTGTTGTGTACTCCTTTGTTCTGCTTAAGTGTGTGCATTGTACGGCAGCGTGCCAAGCCCGTGGCTACATCTGTCCCTGGTGGGAGAAAACGAGGTCCTTTGCCTGCAGCACAAGAAGGGTGCCCACGGATCATCTTCCTGCATGGGCTGTGGGATGAGACTGGCGTGGAGGACCAGTGCTCACGATTGAACCTGATCTTGGTCTGTCTCTCCTCTGTGTGAGTCACGTCTTTCTTGGTGACCCCAAAACCTGCAAACCATGCAGTGGGTTGCCATCAGGACTGCTGTTCCTTTGCTATCCTCTGCTCAGTGCGACCCCTCCCCTAACAGGTGTCACTTGCTCAACAGGGTTGCATGTTGGGAGTGTGTGGGATATGCCCTCCCTCCCTTTAGAGAAGCACTATCTTAAGAACATACTTATTGTTTTCATCCTTTACCAGCCCTAGCCCATTGCAGAGGCTCATACACGTTTGTCAAACTGAACTGGCCTGTAATAAACACGACCTCTGAGGTCCTGTTGTGCAGTTCTGAAGAGTAGCAGCTGTACTCCTAGAAGGGTTTCCATGGTACCTTCTCCAGGGATGGAGGAGGTTTATCTCTCAGCATAGCCCCGCATCCCCAGGAACAAGGGTGTCAACTTGTTAGCTAGCCCAGAGCCTAAGCACCACTGATGTTCCTCAAGATGGAGCCACTGACCTACAGAGCACAAGAGCTGAGGCTCCCTAGCCCCTCACCTCCACTGCATTTTCCGTGACAAACACGACTGGATTTTGTTCCCTTCTAGCCAAGTTCCGATCTAGTAGCACATCCAGAAACTTGGCACAGTGGGGCATCTGTAGTTCAGATGATAATGAAACCGATCAATGAGCAGCTTTTCTGCACAATTCTTACTCGCTTATCCAGTAAATTAAAATGAGAGGAGCTGAAACACCTAGGGACAGAGTGGAGCCAACATATATTGGGAGTTCCAGACCGTCTCGTGCATGGACGGTTGCCCAGAGAGAAGGTGCGTGCCTTCCCCTTCTTAACTCCTTAGGTTTTGTTATGGAGACAGCTACATCTGTGCCCATACATCCCCCACTCCTAGCTCAAAGCTGTCTTCCTTCTCCCTAGCACATATGCATGACTTAACTCGCTAGAACAAATCACGGAGTCCGTACATAAATGCATTGCTAGAAGTTTCCACAGGAAGACCCAAAAAGCTGTTTTCCTGGCTCAGTGCAGATGTCAGTCAGCACCCAAGCATTCGGAGAATGTGATGGGAATTGCATATACACAAAAGCATGCTGTTTAGTGTATTAACTGGGGTGACCCATTCTTTGAGGCTATTCAGAAAAATAAGTGTCATTTGCGGTGGTTTCAGTCAAACGCTCTCTCTATCATTTTGTGTAATTAGGGACAGCCATTTTCTTGAGGGTGGCAAAAACATGCAGAGATTCGGGCTGTTCTTTCCCCCCTCCTCCCCGTCCCCCCATAGAGCGGCTCCATTTCTGTAGCCCTCAGAACGTTAATGGTCTTTGGGCAGAGTCGGGCACCGAAGCAGAAGCGGCAATATGGAAGATGAGGGTAACCGAGCAGAGAGACCCACACAGATGACAAGTGCAATCAGCTCTGTGGCCGGAGGAAAGCTGAGTGACAGAGCTGTTTGCTGAACGTCCTACCTGTCCGTCACCTGGGGCCAGATGCCCCCTCGGATATCCAGCCTCTTATTTTTTTCCACCGGAGAACGGAGGCCCTAACGACCTGAAAGCATATGTATTTTGACATGTCGGAGGACAAAGTGATAAAATAAAATTTTCCTGCCACCTGGGGTGAAGGGATTTTTAAATACGTAATTGTTTTCTGCGGTTGCCTTGTTCTAGCACTACCCTTTTATCTCCTGCTCCTGGAAATGACTTCATTTAGCCAACTCTTCCCCTCCTTCCCGCCACCCCGCCACAGGCGTCTTCGAAGCAGGAGCCACATGGCTTCGCTTCATTAGCATCTTTGTTTGTGTACCGGCCTCATTGATGATATCAGTTATAGCTCTGGGAGTTTGGTTTGTTCATACATTAACCATCATTAGGAGCAAACAGCAAACAGCTTTTCTCAGGAGCAAAGCCCATTTCTGCACTGAGAGAGCCTAAGAAATGGAGCTCCTTCTAGGTACTGTTTATGCCTGATCCTTGGGCTTTCTCTTACACTAGTTCCAGTATATTCTCCTGAGTTGAGACAACAAATCCCCACACCAGTGGACGAAGAGTTGTTTATAAGATTCACGAGCAGTATCCTTCTCACTACCAAGACCTAGGGAGTCCCAGAGTTATCTTTTTGTGAATCTTAGCTGTATCAGGTTGTTCTTACATCATGGACAATCACATCTGTGGCATCCTGAGGCTAGGTGAAGTCTTGGTTGTCAACATTTCAATTTATATAGCTAATTTTTTTAAGTACATATTTGTAAAAAGCTCTGCAGTAGATCTGCTATCTAATCAAGGATGGATTTTAGCAATAAAGATTAAACGAGGGGCCTCCTGGGTGGCTCAGCCGGTTAAGTGTCTAACTTTGGCTCAGGTCATGATCTCAAGGTCCTGGGATCAAGCCCCACGTCAAGCCCCATGTCGGGCTCTGTGCTCATCGGGGTGTCTGCTTGTCCCTCTCCCTTTGCCCCCCCAACACACTTGTGTGTTCTCGTTCTCTCATATAAATAAAATCTTTAAAAAAAAAAGATCAAACCACTCTATTGCTAACATTTGAGGGATGTAATTAAGAACAATTCCAAATAGTGGTTACTTTCTCATGTGAATTTCCTGTGGTTTGATTTGAGTGCCGAGATAGCAACTTCTGAGGAGTTACAGATCCGGTATCACTGAGTGGAGTCCAGCAGCTCGTTCATTTTCCCGGTCACCTAAAGGTCACATTGCTAAGTAATCCATCGATTATTGAACTGTCAGTCCTTTTTTTTTTTTTTTTACCAACTCATATTTGCATTGTGTTTGATTGGTTTCTTAGGCCAAGACCATTGATAAACCAAAAAATGACTCCAAAGGAGTGGATTCCATAAAACACACAAAGACATGGCCAAACATCTTACTTCTTATCTTTCCAGTTTATCTTTGATCCTCTGTAAATGGTGGTGGAACACTTTATCTGTGATCTGCACTGTCCTATTAATAAGTGACCCAAAGGATTAGCCATGTTTTTCTAGTCTGATGCCTCCCAAACCATAATAATGACAGGCACAAGTCTTCCTTCTGCCGACAGACCACATCTGTTTTGAACTCTTTCTTACATGTGGTTCAAGCGGATCACTCTACTGTGGCTGAAAGCCTGCAGGCCAAGCGTGAAAGCAGTCCTTGGGGAGCACATTCCCAGCCCCAGGGAAAAGCCTGGTGTGGTGCAGAACTCTCTTTTGAAATTTACCAGTTGCCGGAGTAGCTCTCCTCCCCGTGGAGAAGCTGGTGCTTGGGGACAAGCAATGTTTGTATTCTCTGCCACAATATCACAGCTTAACCTCTGGTGGGTGTGATGTCTGCCACAAATTTGCAGGTTTGTCCTTGCAAGGCTTGATTTTCTGAGGTTATCTGATGCATCCTAGATTTGACGTCTGCAATTCAGCTAAGTTGCCAGCAAGCAAAAGTGGTCCAGGCAAGCACTTAGCTAACTTGTTCTGCAAAGAGGGATAGTAAGTATGTTCAGCTTTGTGGGATATATGGTTTCTGTTGTTGCAACAGAGTTGTTCTGAGTTCTGCCACTGTAGAGCACAAGTGTCTGTAGACAATGAGTATGGCTGTGTTGCGATTAATTTTATTTACAAAAATTGGCAGTGGACTGAATTTGGCCCATGGGATATAGTGTGTTAACCCTTTCCTGCTCTATAGGAGTTGTCTGTAAGTTTTTTGATTGTGTATACTATCAGTTAAAACAAAACACTTCTAAATACATATCCCCAACAGCACACATATGAATAGAACTTTAAAAAAAAATGAGATATGGGGTGCCTGGGTGGTTCCATCGGTTAAGCATCTGACTCTTGCTCAGCTCAGGTCTTGATCTCAGGGTCATAAATTCAGGCCCGGTGTCGGGCTCCACGCTGGGCATGGAGCCTACTTAAAAAAGAGAGGGAGAGAGAGAGATGCAATAACACTTTCATGTGTAATTTTAATTGGAATAATTTCTTACCGTCATTACCTAAGATTTAAGAAATAAACGATTTAAGATTTAAAAATGCAGTATAGGGGCGCCTGGGTGGCTCAGTTGTAAATAGTCTGCCTTCAGTTCAGGTCGTGATCCCAGTGTCCTGGGATCGAGCCCCGCATTGGGCTCCCTGCTCCGCGGGAAGCCTGCTTCTCCCTCTCCCACTCCCCCTGCTTGTGTTCCCTCTCTCGCTGTGTCTCTCTCTGTCAAATAAATAAATAAAATCTTTAAAAAAAAAAGAAAAGAAAATTAAAAAAAATAAAAATGCAGTATATGCTGAGGTCTAGGTTCACAGTTAATGACAGTGGAATTAAATCCATAATTCAAATAGTCATCTTGATAATTTCAAAGCTTTTTGGCTAACTCACTAGACCCAAATACATCTTAGTTTTATTTTGTAATGTTGCTGGCAAAGAATTCAAACTATTTTTTGACTTTAACGAAACCGTCTTGTTTGCCCTGTGCGAGGCACTAGCCTAAGTGTTTAAAAAATATTAACATATTTAATTTTCATAAAACCCCTGTGGGGTGGGTACTATTGTTATCCCCTTTTTACATGTTTGAAAACTGTAGCATCGAGAGTTTAGGTAGCTTACTCAAAGTTACACAGTTGCTAGGTGGGTGGTTCCAGAATCCTTATTCCTATCTACTGAACTAAGCTGCCTCTCCCACTTTCTACTCTTCCCTTCTACATTTACTATTGCAATTAAAGTTCAGTGTATGCTTTCTTTTCAGGGATATGTTAAGTTACTTGTCTATTTAGGGTACAGTGACTTTAGGGAAAACTAGGTAATGGAATCACTGTTATGGGTTGCACTGAGTTCCCCCAAACTATCTAAGTCCTAACCCCCAGTATGAGTAAATATAACCTTCTGTGGAAATAGGGTCATTGTAGATGTAATTAGTTAAGGTAAGTTCATACTGGAGTAGCGTGGGTCCTTAATCCAATAGTCTGGTGTCCTTAGAAGAGACATAGACACACAGGAGACATGGTAGAGGACAGCCTTTGGAGCTACCAGCCAAGGCATGGAAGGGTTGCCAACAAAGAGAGGATCTAGAAGAGGCAAAGAAGGCTTCTCCCAGCATGATCCTGCTGACATTTTGATTCTGGATTTTAGCCTCCAAAACTATGAGACAATAAATTTCTGTTGTGCTAAGCCACCTCATTTGTGGTCCTTTATTATGACAGCTCTAAGAAATGAATATTCTCTGTCATCATGTCCAAAACGAACTGAGTGTCCCCTTTGCGCACCAGTAACCCTAATGTGCCTCTTCTACTAAGTTCTGTTTTCAAATAATAGCATTTTAGTCTATAGTTTTCTTGATCATCCAAGCTAGAAACTTGGATTTATCTTATACTCGCCTTCACCCTTCACACCGTATAAGCCACCAGATTGTGTTAACTCTATCCTCTCTTCAACTTTGCTTTTAACATTTTGGCCATTATGACAACTTCCAGAGCAATTCTTTTTCTTCACCTTTCTTATATTTCCAATTAATTCTTGCATCTGCTACAACGATCTACTATCTTATTAAAGTACTTCTAATAACAATAGTTATGCTTTCCTGAGCCATTTGCTTGCACTTGGAAATGTGCTAAGTTCTTGCACATGTATTTGATCTTCACATTGGGTGGTAACTACTATCATCTTCATTTTAGGAATGCAAAAAGTGGTGCCCGAGTTTGCGAAGCTATCAAGTGTCAGAGTTGGAACTTGAAGTCTTCATCACTCTGTTATACTCCTGGTAGCACACCAAGGCACCTCCTTAAAATAGAAAATACTGGAATGGCACTGAGACCACCCCTAAGCTAGTTCTCCAGCCTTGTTTCCCTACACATTCCTCTACAACCCTCTGCTTCAGGCACACCAGGCTTCTCATCATTCCTGGAACATGTGGATTCACTTTCCTACCCTTATGGCTTTGATTATGCATTTCCCTCAATTTAAACACCAACAGTTTTTCACTAACCACAACCCTTTGCATACTTCAACACCAATCTTACCAATGACTTCTTTCCCCAATACCCCAAGTCAGAATTACCTGCTCCTTCCTCTGGATTGTCTGCTTAGTACTTAGGCTATCTCACCTTGCTAGCCATTTACATGTGTCTTTGTCCTGTGGGCTTGCCTGCCTCAAACCAAGGCCTATGTCATTTAATTCTGTCACTTTTTTTTTTGCTCCCATCTTTATAACAGCACCTCAGTTTAAATTGCTAATAACAGCAATAGTAATCATGACAGCAATGTTAGCAAGTCTTTGCTAGGCATTAATACTCAACAGTTTCAGTAATAATTGAAAAACAAAGTTTTTAAAAATTAAAAACATTGTAGCCGTTTTTTCTTTTCCCATGACTGAAATTTCTTAATCTCTAATGTAATGTGAGAAGTTTCACTTGAAATGCCTATCCACTTCTATTCAGTCTGATGCTCTGTGTGATAGATAGATTCATTTGTTATGTAGTAACATCAAAATCTGTCCAGTATCTTGCAGAAATAAAATGCTCCCGAAGGTGAGGGGAGAGAGAATAGATATACATTTTGTTTCTGACTCTCCAGAAGATATTCCCTTTGTTCCTGGATCTTGAAGCAGATCTGCTCTGTGAGTGATTTTAAGTTATGTCCCAGCTGGTTTGGACCTACCCTAGGACTCAGTTACATTTCATGATAGGGGATGAGACTCAAGATGGAAACAGTACGTGCACCTCACTGCCTTCACTGTCCTGGCAGCTTAAACCCAGCCGTCAATTATCTTGGAGTCTCAGAGAACTGACATAAGATCAAATTCCATGCTTCTGGGCAAGCAGAAGGAACCTAAAGAAGAAACTAAATGAGCCCCATGGGAGATGAACCCAGAGTGGACATTCTGGCCAAGTGGCAGAATAACTGTCTGCTTAAATAAGAAACTACTTAGAAGTCAGTTACATGTGAATGATTAACCAAAATGGTTGTCAATCTGGGTGCCTTCATAAAGAACAGACTGAAGAAAATGATTAGGAAGTAATTAAAACAGCATATCACACAGAGAAATGTGATGCACAATAAAGTGATCACTCTTCCCTCTTGGGCTTTTTTAATTTTTTTCCAAGCTGGAAAAATATCCCTGTTTCTGCCCCTAATTTGAAATATCTAGAATGTTGAATTTATTGACAGAAAGTGTACTTACCATCTAATCAGAGAAATCTTAAAGGGAAAAGAGCGCTGTGTATATCAGAGGTCCCCTAGAGACTCAACTGCTCATAACACTGCATGAATGGGGGGAAAGTGCCATATTCCCATTAAAGAGCAACACAGTTGGTTAAAGAATGAACAAAAAGCAGCATTTCTTCATTAGTGTCATTGCAGGAAGCTGATGCTGTGAAAGCTGGAGGCCATCAAATGGGATATTGCAGCAATAAAACAGAATGAAAAAATGAAATGCTCCATTCTCTTGTCAATCTCATATGCTTGTCTCTTTCTTTTTAATATACCAGGCACTACCCTGGTAAGCTAATGCATATTTGCGGTTTCGTCTTGTGCTTGGTAATTGTGCTATGGGCACTTATTCACTTGACAGAATTTGCTTTAAATGAAGGAAACTGGCAGGTTGGAAGAAAAAAACCTAATGTTGCCAAATCACCAATTAAGGAAACTGCCAGAGGGCAAACTGGTCCTGAGATTCGTATCTGTAAAAATGTTATAATGATGCTGCACTTCAAAAGCCATTTTGAAGAGATACATAATGAAGGACAGCAGAAAGGTGGATTACAGTGTGGCTAAGATATATGACTGCCAAACTTAAACCACAAAGACAGATACAATGGGGTACAGTCATTTTTGCAAGGTTTTGGACATCTAAACAACAAATATATTCACTTGTGATGCAGTTGACAGGAAGCCTGATTGTTCCTCTGTAAATGGGGGGAAGTCAGCCTCATAATCAATTCTGTTCAAAACTCCTTATTCTAAAGGTATATCACCTTGATAGGCAGTAGGGATATGAAAACAAAGAAGCCATAGTCCTGGCACACCCTCTCGGGGCTCAGTCTGGCATAGGAAGAAGCACACAGGCTAATTGAATAAAGCTCCAAGGACGAAGCAAAATCTTCCTCTAGTTTTCCATTGAGTCACCCATCGGCCATCCATCAGTATCAGGGTGACCATTCTGTCTCTGTCTCCCTCACTTTTCTTCCTTACAGTATCCTTGATTTGGTTCCATTTCTCTGATTTCCCCCCAAGACCCAGATCCATCTGGAGGGGCAGTATCCAATCCTGAATGTTTGGAATTGCTAAAAGGCTTTCATTCCTTCACATTCATAAATATATACATATATATATGTATGTATGTGTATATATATATCTATATATCTATATATATATATATATTGCTACTGTGATCACTTCTCAAGGGTAAACTTCAGTGAATTGTTATATTAGCCGTGTCCTTGTTTCTTTACTCTGTTTTATTGAAGACCCCTTCCCAAGAAAGTATACAGGAGGAGGGCACCTGTGTGACTCAGTCGGTTAAGCGTTCAGTTCTTGATTTCAGCTCAGGTCATGATCTCATGGTTCCTGGGATCAAGCCCTGTGTTGAGCTCCGTGCTCAGTGGGGAGTCTGCTTGAGATTCTCTCCCTCTGCCCCCCCCCCCGAAATAAATAAATCTTTAAAAAAAAAAAAAAAAGAAAGAAAGTATACAGGAGGAAAAGATGAGGAAGAAAGCCCCATCTTGACATGCATCAAAATAGTGGCGTGAACAAAGTCCTGTGAAATCCCTGAGAACTTGGGGGTGATTTCTGAGGAATTACTGAGAACCCTAGCTTGGTGTGGTCAGCAGTCCAAACCTCTCATGTCATTAACTCTGCTCTAACCTGCTTCTAAGACTTGCCCTAAATCAGCTGGCCCTGGCCCTAAACTACCAAAAATGCCCTTCCCTGATTTCTCTCCTCTGAGATACCACCAGGACTGTCAAAATGGTACACTCCTTAATTTTATAAACTTAGCTTTGCATGATTGAAAGTTTTTTTCTGGTGGTCTTTTTGGGGATTGACAGAACAATTCAATAATTTTCAATAAAGACATGTGTCTTGGCTACCTGGTAATTTCTGTAGTCATATAGTGTATGCAAAAAACATGTCCTTTTTCTCTTAATGTATCTGAGGATAGGGCCCAGAAATACAGCAATAGCTATGACTGAAAGGTCATGCATCTTAACACACTAATAAAGCATTAGATTAAAGGAAAGCATTCATCTGAGCTGTGCCTGGAGACCCGTCGGGGTGGCACTGACATTGTACAGACCGGAGTTGAGATTTGGATACAGCTTGGAGTAAGGTTTTGTGACCTCATCTTACTCCCTGGGCTCTAGAAGCCAAGGTTCCTCCTAGAAAAAGAGCTTAAATCATGTCAGTGCCTGGGGATCAGATACACACTGAATTGTCTGGCAACCTGGGAGCAGAAGGACACTCTAAGGGAGCCAAACTACAGAGAAGGACACAAAAGTTCATTGTGAGGTGCGAGGACATAGTGAATGAGCTTCCATGTCTAGAGCCAACACACGTGCAGGTGTATGCAGCCCTTGGTTCTTGGACTTATCCATGCCCGGTCATCCTGGGGGCACAGCACACTCTGGGAGGTATGCATAACTGAAAGAGCCATCTCATTGGACTTAGCAACACTTTGGGGCCCAAGAAACCCTGCTGTAGTTGTTCCCCAAGTGAAAGAAACCCATGGAAAGATGTTTCTCTGGTCCAACTCTTGGCAGATCAGGGGGTTGAGGCACAGAAGACTGGAGCAAAGGGGGCTGAGTGTCTTGACTCTGCAGGGCAGAGGTCCATGAAGAGGGGCCTGAAACATGAACATATGTCACCCCTTCCCCCACCCCCAGAGACTCCCAGAAGGGCTTTGGGGCTGTAATTTTATAAGGAACCTGAATTACTTTTATGAGTTATCAATACCAAGAATTAACAGGATTTCGGGGTAAATCTTAAGGAACCCCAAGCTTGAGCCCACAGGCTGTTGACGCTTGGAGAGATCTGAGTCACATCACACAAAATCACTGATTTCCTGTAGGAGTCTTAATGGGAGGGAGGCGGCTGGGTGGTGGCTTGCATGCCAGTGCAGGAGGTGACCAAACATAATTATCTGAATCTGGATCTCTTTTGCCCACGGAATCCTTACTCTCCATGGACTGATCATACTGGGGAAGCAAGCAGTCAAAAGCATAAGGAAGTCTAGAATAAGAGAAGCCAGGGGGAACTGGAATGGGCACAGACACACGTTTGTGGCAGAGATATGTAACCTGAAAGGTTGGTTAAAAGAGTGTGATCACTGTCTTGGATTCTGTATGTCTGGGCACATCCACTCTCCATGGGCTAGGACTGCAGCGGGCAGAGCGGTTATGACCTCTGTCTTTTTTTTTTTTTTAATTAAAAGATTTTATTTATTTATTCATGAAAGACAGAGAGAGGCAGAGGGAGAAGCAGGCTCTCTGCAGAACAGGGAGCCCGATGTGGGACTCGATCCCAGGACCCTGGGATCATGACCTGAGCTGAAGGCAGATGCTGAACCCACTGAGCCACCCAGGGGCCCATGACCTCTGTCTTTGTGCCTGAGCATAGGGAAGAGGAGGTGAACACAATTCTGTCCTATTTAGCACTTACCCCTGTTGGCTGTTGGCTCCACGTACTGATGTTAATTATACATCCTCACTCTTCCAGGGCAGTGCTCATTTCAAATGATCTGCCCCACTGTTCTGGGGGGATGGTAGAGAGAACTGAGGTGCTCTCCCCTAGCCAGCCGGCTGTGTGCCTTTGAATGAGTTCATTTATCTCCGTTATCTTTTTCCTCCTCTGTAGAAAGAGGAACTAATACGGGCACTCTGTAGGTGGGACACACTGCTGGCTTTCACTCTGCCCTTCTTCCACAGTAATGGACATGTAGCAAGACACAGGGCTGACAGGCTGTCCTACCTTTCACCACCTTCTCTAAAGAAGATGTGACAAAGTTCTCTCCAGTGAAGGGTGACAGGAGCAATGTGTCCAATTCCCAGCCTGGTATCTTGAGACTAGACCAGGAGGGGTCATATGCTTTCCCCTTTCCACTTGGCGCCACCCAGATGAGGTGCCCCCTCAAAACTGGATGAAGAAGCAAGATGGAGGGGCGCCTGGCTGGCTCAGTTGGTGGAGCGTGCGACTCTTGATGTTGGGGTCGTGAGTTCAAGCCCCACATTGGGCATGGAACTTACTTGGAAGGAAGGAAGGAAGGAAGGAGGGAAGGAAGGAAGGAAGGAGGCAAGGAAGGAAGGAAGGAAGGAAGAGAAGAGAAGAGAAGAGAAGAGAAGAGAAAAGAGAGAAGAGAAGAGACAAGAAGAAAAAAGAAAGATAGATAGATGGAGAGGACCCAGGTCCATGAATAATTGTGGGGAGAGCTGCATGCTGAGCCAGTCTGTTTACATGAGGATAAAATAAAGTATCTTGTGTGAGCTATTCCATTTTGGAGGTCCCTAAACTTTAACCTTATCCAAATTGGGTGTATTTCACTGAACTGTTAGAAGCCCAAGAAAATAGAGGATGCAAGATCCCCTTATAAAGTGTTTTACAAATAGATTATGACTGCCACATAATTGAATGAGCCATCAGTGGAAGCAACAACTCTGAAAAACTAACTACACCCTACTGCCAAGCGGAATTACCCAGTCTAATCTCACTGCAGTGAGCAAATCAAGCAAGGGTGATAGACACGCGTTGCTATTTGAGTGTTTGTCAAACCTCTCTTCCTGTTAACAGCCCTTCTTCTCTTTGGGGAGTCTTGGGAGGTAGTGGACAAGAAGCCTGAGGGGCCACATCCCCTCTCCCTGAGACTGCATGTAACCAGCCTAACATGAAGATGGCTGGAGTTCATGTCCATCATGCTGCAGAGTGGCAAGGTAGACCGGACTATGCCTGGGGCCTGCCCTTTGCTGCCGAGAACCTTGGCTGATGCCCCAGGCAATTGTCAGCTCTCCACATATGAGCTTACTCACAGACAAAATTTAATCAATTAAACAATATCTGTCTCCAGAATCTCCCTGTTCCCTTCATTATAACCCTCCACGAATCCTCTCAACATCCCTGAGAAAGTGGAAAGCAGGTTGTATCTTTCTTAACTTGACAGCAAGCAGATGTTTGGGGAAGGAATTAGCCAGCCCACAAAGGACTGCCTCCAGGAACAGAGCAGAACCTGGCACAGCTGCCCTGGGCACCTGCATCTGAGCGGGACTGCTCCGCCCATCCTCGACCTAAAACGGGTGTCCCTCCTGCCCCTCCTGGGCCGAGGGTCCTTGGCATTCCCACTGTTGGAGATTAGAGACTCATTCCTTTGCATTCCCTAGGAATTACCTTCCTTCAAGATGGAGAAAGTCCTGGGGGGAGAGGCTCACTTGTTTATTACCTAAGCCGCTGAGTCACAACGCGGGCTTGGAGCCCCTGCGGGAGGGGCTGCGAATGACAGAAGCCATTTCTGTCCCACCGTAAAGCCCAGGCTTGCTGTTTCCACTTGCCACACCTGGTCCCAGAGCCGAGGAGGACCCAAGCCAAAAACATTAATTGGGTCCAATTTCTACCATCCCCTCTTGTTTACTGCAATTTAAACACCCCCAGAAACAGATTTTTGCTTCAGGTGCTTTTCTGCTGGTCTCATTTTCCCCATTTTATGGTCTCCTCCTTGGGACATCCTGTTTGTCATTGAGCAGTGCCAATGACAGAATCTTTCCCCATAGCCCCAGAAATGTGAGGTGGAAGAGGGAAGAGAGAGTGCACACCCCAGGATGCAGTAAAAGGCAAGCAGGCTTCTGATCTGGACTCTCTGACATCCCTGCTCCTAGCAAAAAAGTTGGACGCAAGCTCTACCCTCGATTTGCTCGCACCCCACAAACTGACAAGCTTACAGCACACAAGGCACAGTCTGGATGCTTGCGACCAGTTTCGGAAGCAGAGATCTTTTCCTTTCCCCCAACTTGCTGACACACCTTGGTGGGCTTCTGATCTTTACCTTGTCCCCTTGCCTTCGGCACTTGATTCTCCCAAAGCCCAGCTTCTCCTCCCAGCCTGGGATCCCCTGACCTTTCTTTGAAGGGAATGTCATTTACTTCTTTCGACAGGAAAGGAAGATCTAAGCACTTCTTTTTGCCTCCTACTTGCCCTTTATTCTATACCAAGACAGGAACGTGCCTCCTCAAAGGAGCATACTAAGGAGACACAGCTGCTGAAGGAGGAATTCTGGAAAGGCAGGATCTGACCGGAGTCTGCAGGAGATAGACCTGGGTCCGGGGCCCTGCTTAGCTGCTCACCGCCTGTGACAGTATGAACTGATGCCTGCACGACTCAGTTTCCTGCTCTGTAAAACGAAGATCAAAACCCCTTTCTCACGGGCTTGGTGAAGCCACCGCCTTGACCCGTCTGGCCAGCTTAGTAGTCTTTATTAGCAAGCATGATTATAGTGCCATGATTGCTTTCTTTGTAAATTTACAGATCATGCAGTGTTTCCTGGAAAGACTCAGAACCAAACCCTCTGGCGCAACCTCCCCCTGGACACCAATACACAACCTCCGAGCGCTGAGATAAGGTCCGTAACTGGTACCCTAGAGTCTGCATGCAATCAAGAAGTGTTACAGACCGCTGCGCTCCCCTTTTACTGATTCACTGCCCTAACGTTCCTTTAAAAATATCTTTGCGCCAGGCAGAAACCTCGGAGTTGGTTTTTGGACAAGAGTCTGCCTTTCTCCCCAGGTGGCTGGCCTCCTGCGTAAAGCTCATCTTCTTTTCCAATCAAAACTCATCTCTTGAGGTAGATGGCGTCACCCGGAGCATGAGTTGCTGCACAAGGGTGTTGAAGACAATGGCCAAGAACAAACTAAGAGGGCAGAAGTCCAGGAATGTATTTCATATAGCCAGCCAAAAAAACTTTAAGTCTAAAAACAAAGCAAAACCAGTTACCACTGATCTTAAGAAAATAAACATTGTGAATGATGAAAAAGTTAACAGGGTGAATAAAGCTTCTGTAGATATACAAAAGGAACTTGCCCATTTCTCAAAAGGCCTTTCCCTTGAACCTTTGCAGAAACAGCTGATTCCTCAGCAGTGTCATGAAAACGAACCAGTTAACGTTGATGAATCGACAAGATTAATGGTTCAGTTGTAATACATCAAATACCCCAAAAAGACCAACGAATTAAATGTTTTATACAAAAAACAAACAAACAAACTCATTTCTTGAGTATTGGCTTTTCGTGCCACAGGCAGCCGAATTGGGTTTTTCGGTAACATTGGGGTAATAATGAAAAGATATAGCACGTGTTAAGCACGTGGCATGTGAGTACCTGGCATCACACTGATTAGCTTCCCTCATTTTCCAACATCCTCTAGATAAAGAATTTGGAGGGGGTAGTAACATTCTGACAAATAACACGGCGGCTTCTTGAGGTATGGTCCAAGACTGCTTCCACTGCAAAATATACGGAAGCAATCACACACTCGCCCTCAGTTCTTGGCTGCCATGCAGTGAGATGCTGTAGTCCGAGTGGGATCTCATCAATGAGAACGTCAGAGGGACAGACTGCTGGTAATGAAGTTACTCCCGCACTTACTCTAAACTATAACATGCCAACCTGGAGAAGAGAATGGTACGTGCTAATTAATTTGTTTATTTAGAAAATAATAAATACGTTAAAAAATTTTTTTAAACTTCTAAATAACTCTATTGGAACTTTCTTAAATCGGCGTGCACTTGAATTTTCATTGGGTCTGGTCTTTAAGGTAAACTATGTGATTCCCAACGGGCCAATATTTGGCACTGATTTGGGCCACTTCACTACATTTTTTGACTAAAGAAGATATCAACGTCGAAAGGAGGGACAAAGTATGAACAGGAGTACATGAGTGAGATAGGATGTGTCTTAGTCTGTAAGCTAAATTATACCTTCAAAATATACAATCTTTTGAAAGAGAAAGTTTTATTAAATTTTTTAAATAAAGTTTTAATTAGGTTTTATGATCCATAGAGCAAAACCTGAAATAGTCCTATGTATCATGTGGTAATTCCCTCTCCGACATCTGTGTGTTGTAAAATAGCCTTTGAATTTGCTCACTAGGGAAGTGGCTCTGTGTTTGAAGCAGGAACTCTCCCGAGACTCCCAGCCTCCCTGAAATGACTTGCCAAATTTTGCATGCATACCACTCTGTGTTTTGTTTTGTTTTGTTTTCCTGGGTAGATTGTCAGTCTCTTTCAGCAGACTCGCAAAGGGGTTCTTGACCCCTGTAAATCATAAAGCCTATGGTTTGGAGATTGTGCACTGCCATGAGGCCTTGTTGCCACAGCTAGACCAGGCCATCAACTCCACGTGTTCCCACGGTTACGTTCTCGTTTCTGCTCTTCTACCCGCCCCAGGAGATGGTGACTGAGAATCTTCTTCAGAGAAGGTACAGGTCACCAAACCTCCCCAACGCACTGAGCTAACCCTCTCCTCCCAGAAGGACGTCTCCTCCGGATGCCAGGAGGCATCAACCAGGGCGTTGTGTTTGTCAACAGACTGAGCACTGGTTCCCTTGCAGGCACTCTTCTCTGATCACAGGTTTTGTCTCATTTGATCCTCACTATAACTCCATGGGGTAGCTATTTTTATAACCATTTTACAGAGGAAGCAACTAAGTCTCAACATGGTTGTTAACTTGACCAGGTTTGTACACCTGGTCCATTCAACAGGAAATGATTAAAGAGTATTGGAACACTATATCTAAAACTAATGATGTAATGTATGGGGATTAACATAACAATAAAAAAATTAAAAAAAAAATAAAGAGTATTTAAGTTGGAGAGTTATATGATGAGATTTATATTCTTAAAAGATGGCTGCTATCTGTGTGGAAAATGGGTTGGAGAGGCACAAGGGTAGGACTAGAGAGGACAGCTTAGAGGCTGTTGTAGTACAGTTATGAGGCTTGGACTGCAGTGATAACAGAAGACAAAGTCAAAGCAGAGATGAGGTAGACTAGACTTGATATTGACTAAAGATGGTAGAGAGAAGGTGTCAAAGATGACTCTCAGGTTTCCGATGTGAGCAACTGGAT
Source organism: Halichoerus grypus (assembly GCF_964656455.1). NCBI lineage: Eukaryota > Metazoa > Chordata > Mammalia > Carnivora > Phocidae > Halichoerus > Halichoerus grypus. The sequence continues at coordinate 100,915,335 of NC_135722.1, read as the reverse complement.
AGACAGTGCTGGTAACCAGCTGCCAAGATGGCCCCAGTGATCCTTGTCTCCTGGTATTCACACCCTGTGGAATACCCTTTTACAGTGAATCATGACTAGCCTGTAGCCTGTATGGCCAATAGAATACTGAGAAAGTGCCAGTGTTTGCCTTATGAGGCTGAGTCAGGGAAGGCATTACAGCATCCTCCTTTTGGGTCAGTGGCTCTGGAGGGAGCCAGCCACTATGTCATGAGGACACTCAAGCAGCTCTCCAGAGCGCTGTGAAGAGGTCCACGTAGGGAGGAACTGAGGTCTCCTACCAACAGACAGCACCAACTTGCAAGCCATATGAGTGAAACACCCCGGAAGTGGGATCTTCCATCCCCATTCAAGCCCTCGATTGACTGCAGCTCTGCTCAACATCTTGCCTGCAAACTCATGAGAGCCTTTGAGCCAGAATCAGCTAGCCAAGCTATTGCCTAATTCCTGACCCACAGAAACTCTGAGATAATAAATATGTATTGTTGTTCAAAGCCGCTAGATTGTGCGGTAATTTGTTTCACAGCAATAGATAAATAATTCAACATTAGTGCTAGGTTTGGGTTCTTTGAAGGAGGGGTGATGAGATTGGTTTGGGCATGTTTAGTTTAAGATGCCATCCAAGTGGAGCTTTTGAGCAAACAATTATACATACATGTCTGAAGCTCAGAAGAGAGCTGAACTGGAGATTTAAATTTGGGAGTCCTTGGCATATGGATGGTATGTGAAACCAAGAAAGTGTGAAACCAAAGAGAAGAGAGCAAGAAAGGCTTCTGGGAGGAAGTGATAGCTGAGCTGAATGTGGACACATGATCAGGAGTTAGCCTGGAAAAGGAACCGAGGATCTGAACTGGGGTAGGGGTGGCAGGGAATTCCAGAGCCTGTAGGAAGTTAAGGTGTAAATAACTTCTTGTGGACAGTGGTATCCATTTGATTTGAGGCTACGTACATTTCTAAGTATCTCCTGAGTAAATGGTAAAAGCCATCCCTGGTGCGGTGTTAAAGGATACTGAAACAAAATATCTGTGGTCAATAAAAGACACACATACTACAAAAGAGTCTGTTTTGCAGATGGATAAATTTGCATTAGTAACAAAGGAATTGGTAATATATTCTGTGCCTCCTCAAGCCCTCTTTCACAAGGCAAATGGCTTGAGCAATAGTAGTCTACCCAGCTGACTCTTTTATTTCTCTCTGTGTCCTGGTTGCTATATTGAGTCTGTAGTATAAATAAAGCTTTGATATTTATATATGGAATGATGTATAAAAAGTGGCACTGAAAATACCTGGAAAGATTTCAGATATGAGTTATGTTACAAGAATCAAATAAGAAGTACAGAGGTAGTAATCAGAAAAAAAAAACATGTATAGATATTTACAGGCATTCCCTATTATTAGATTAGCCCAGATGGAAGGGCTATGTACACAGTCCTTGCGTTCAGCAGAAAGGAGGGATATGTTTTCTTCTCTGGCCACAGACATGTGAGAAAAGATTAACTCAGCTACCTGACTTTTGAAATTTAATGGATGTATTTATGGAAGAATATTAGAGCTGACTGGTCTTGGTTCAAAAATGCTAAATTTCCTGAACCTGGACTATGTTTTCAAAAATTCAAGATGCATTTAGCAAAGCAAGGAAAAATAAATTCAGGCTGCTAGCTTGGCAGCTGGTCTGGATACAGTATTTTGCTCTGTTTACTCTGTCAGGAAGCCAGTTCCATTTGATTAAATTCTGAAATTAGAATGCATGCACTCTGGAAGATACCAAGCAGCTTCATGCTTTCACCCGTATGGAAAATGTGATTAAGGAAATAAACTCAACGGCTGTAGCATCAGAAGAGATCAGTGCAATAGCTGTATTCAACTAGGCTCAATGGGCTAGACCTTCACTTTATTAAAATGGATGGCTTTAGCATAGAAACTGTGTCCACATCACAGAACTGCCATATTGCTCTGAACTCAGGCCGAGAAAGGAGCCAAGTAGAACTGCCATCCAATATTATGGCAACAGTGCAAAATGCAGACCCACTCTCACATCACAGAACTAAAATTTAGCCAAAAGGAGAGATAATTAAAGAATTTATATGCATAGTCTTTCCACATCAACATATTGGATTATTTTCAAAATTGCCAGTATGTCCTAATTTGGCAAGTTCTACAGAATGCCTCCACAACAATCTTGAAATTCTCTGTGGGGTGGCAATATCTTTTGCTTTGCCTAAAATGAAGTAGACTATGAAAAGAATTTCTATGTAAAATACTGTCCAATATAACCAGATAATCCAGGCCCCCCCCCAAAAAATATACCTGTGTATTGTGTTCATTTACCAGTTAATGGAGAGAAAGTTGGGAGTCTATTGGAAAATACTTAAATTGGCAACTGTGATTGCCAACTCTTCACTTTGGTCATAGAAGCTTTGTCAATAAGTTGAAAAAACTGAAATGGAATTAATGTATTATCATTGCACCTGTGAAGCTCAGGGGATGTGAAGGGAATGTGACCTAAGAGATGGTAAACCAGAGGACTGTCTAGATAAGACTTTCTAGAATAGCAGTACGTTGATATGGACACTGTGTTCCAGGATCTAATCTTCAGGCTTCGTATGCCAAGGAGCTTTTTGTAAGGGCCTCCCAATGTAATCAGATTCTCTGGGACTCTTTTCATGCTAACCAAACTCACAAGAAGCTGACACATAAAACCGGATGCCAATAATCATGGGGCTTGGAATGCTCAGGTGAGCTGATGGTGTACTCTTTCCCTTATGACAAGCTAGATAGGTGTTTGCTGGGTCAGCTTGGAGCCAGAGCAAGGAAAGCTGATGGATCTCCTTTATCAGTTTTATCTGGCTGCATATCCATCTCTACAGATTACATGTTGTTGTTCTCACATTGGGGCACACTCTTCCTTCAACAGGAGAAAATTCTTACCTATTGGACTGCTTTTTTAGAAATACCACGTAAGTTATCCCTTCTATTAATGCAATCTTCCTTTGATAGGGTTTAAGACAAATGATTCAGCAGAGCTAATATATTTGTTCTTTAATCTAGACTATACCTTGTGCCTGACTATCACCCTTATATATCATCCATGATTATTGTGAAATGATCTACTAAAAGGACAATGCAAGAATTGATTGACTTATGTTAAGTAGTTAAAAATATCAACATAACTGGGGCACCTGGGTGGCTCAGTCGGTTAAGCATTGGACTGTTGGTTTGCGCTCAAGTCATGATCTCAGGGTCATGAGATCAAACTTCACATCGGGCTCCGTGCTTGATATGGAGTTTGCTTGAGATTCTTCCCCCTCTGCTCCTCCCTCTGCTCAAGCTCACGCGTGCACGCGCGTGCGTGCTCTCTCTCTCTCTCAAATAAAGAAATAAATACAATCTTTAAAAAAATCAACATAACCTAATTGAAGTTAATATGATTAAAGAATAAAGAGAAAAAATAATGGCATTATTAAACTATTTTACAGATGATTTAAATTAAAATTTTTTTTATGAAAATGAACAGTTATTTTGTAAATTCAGGAAAACATGATAAGCACATATTACAAATCACACAAAATGTCACCACCCAAAAATAACATTTTGGCAAAATTGCTCATAGTCTTTTCTATGCATATTTTGTTCATATAGGTTAGAGCATATAATATATACAATTTTATATCATTTTTGCCAGATAGAACATAAATGTCATTATAACACAATATAAGACAAATAAATTCCCCTGTTATTAAAACTTTCTATTCTAATGGCTACATGAGATGTCTTCTTGGATCAGGTATCACAAACTCAAATGGCTTCAGAGGCCTGGTGGGTAATTAAAATACATGAAATGGATGGTGTAAGACATAGGGGCTGATGGTAACTGAAAATGTAGATCCCACCAAAAGGCATCCAAATCTAATTTTATTGTTATTTAAAAAATTTTTTTAAAGATTTTATTTTGAGAGAGAGAGGGAGGGAGAGAGAGAGAGTGAGAGCAGGGGGTAGGAGCAGAGGGGTAGGGACAAGCAGACTCCATGCTGAACATGGAGCCCGACAATGTAGGGCTCCATCCCAGGACCTGGAGATCATGACCTGAGCTGAAATCAAGAGTCAGACGCTGAACCGACAGCCACCCAGGGGCCCCAGTTTTATTTTTAAATGTGCCAGCAAAATTAAGTGGAGAAAATAAGCCACAGAACATGTTTAGTATAATACCATTTATCTTGTTTTAAAGCAGGTAAGACAATTCTATGTTCCACTTAGAGATACACTAGGGGTACATGTGTAATAAAAGTCATTTTTGAAAATAAAGGAGGGAATGCAAAATACCAAATTCAGGACAGTGATTACTCAGGAAGTGGTATGAACACAAGGTTATCAAAGCAAGGTAAACAGAAGGGATTTTAAATGTGGGGCAATATTTTACTTAAGTTGGATGGTAAGTACATGGGTATTGGTTGCATTTTACTTCTTCTGTTTTGTACGTATTAAATATTGTATAATGCATCTTTTTAAGAAAAAAAACCCTTAACTGTTAGCCAAAGAAAACCCCATGCTGGATTTGGCCACGGGCTGCCGGTGCGCTACCCTAGCATGATAAGTAGTAGAGCATAGTTCCCAAGTGAATGGGCTCTGAGTCAGGCTGCCTGATCATATTTGAATCCCCATTCCACCACTAAATAGTTTTGTGCCCTTGGGCAGATAATAAAATTCTCTGCAAACTAAGGCACACAGATCAAACCTAGCCCTTTGCCAATTTTTACATAGCCCTCCAACTAAGAACAGTTTGTACATTTTTAGAAATGATTTATTTATTTATTTATTTGAGAGAGAGAGAGAGAGAGAGAGAGTGAAGGGGGTGGGGAGAGGTAGAGGGAGAGGGAGAGAGAGAGAATCTCAAGCAGACTCCCAGCTGAGCATGGAGCTGGATGCAAGGCTCAATCTCAGGACCCTGAGATCAAGAGTTGGATGCTTAACCAACTGAGCCACCCAGGTGCCCCATGTACATTTTTAAGTGGTTGGAAGAGGGGCGCCTGGGTGGCTCAGTCGTTAAGTGGTTGGAAGAACTACCCTCAACCACTGTTGCTGAACTATGAATGGCTTTGGAAATTAGCTTTTGCTGCAGACTTGATAATGTTTCTCAGTGAATTAAGTCTAAAGCTGTAAGGCAAAACAGCACTTACACACCAAATTTATACTGTGGTAATCTCCACAACTAGCATTGTTTGAATCACAAGCAATCTCAAGCTGTTTTATGTACTTCCTGTGCTGTTAAAAAGTTAAGAAGCAGGATCTCCATACCCCCACAAATTTGTAGTAGACATATTTTCTGAGTTCAAACTACAGCTCCAACAGTGTCTCTTGGACCTGGATGTGAGTGCAAAAAAAATTTCCATATCTCAAAATCCATTCAACTGTGCAATTGCGGAGCTTCCACCTTCAATTGGAAGCAATTAATCTGCAACATAATGACATACTAAAAGGCAAATATCAAGAGAAAAATTTAACAGAATTGCATAAATGCCTTCCAAGCAATGAATATGCTCAGTTAAAACCATATACTCATGTACCAATATCAGGATTTGGCACTACCTATGGAAAGAATATTTCAAAGACATTTTCAAAGATAAAATATATAAAATCTTACTAAAAATCAGCATTAACAAATGAGCATTTGCTATTGACTTTGATGATAGGGAACACGAACTTTGAACTTGAGTAGAACGAAATGTCCCCCCACCCCCACCAAAAAGAGTTCTATCTTTGCCTTAATAGTATAAGCATCACCAAAAAATGTATCAACTATTAGATTTTGAAATTCATCAATACAAATTTTGTGGAAATTTGTTTTCTCTCGTTACATAAATGCCTCAGTACCCATGTACTTACCATCCAACTTAAGTAAAATATTGCCCCACATTTAAAATCCCTTGTTTACCTTGCTTTGATAACCTTGTGTTCATACCACTTCCTGAGTAATCACTGTCCTGAATTTGGTATTTTGCATTCCCTCCTTTATTTTCAAAAACGACTTTTATTACACATGTACCCCTAGTGTATCTCTAAGTGGAACATAGATTTGTCTTACCTGCTTTAAAACAAGATAAATGGTATTATACTAATTATACTAACTAATACTCGTTACATAATAGCCTCAGTTTTGCCCCTTGGTCTGCAAAGTCTAAGATATTTACTACCTGGGTCTTAACAGAAAAATTTTGCCACCTCCTGTCATACAATGATTGTAAGGATTAAATAAAATAATCCTTGGGAAAGTAGTTGGTGGCAACCTGGTATACACTAAGCTCTTTCCTTTTTCTTTTCTCATCATCTATTTTGGACATAGAAGCTTTTCCACGTTTTAAAAATTACAAATGGGGCATTTTAAAGTGCATTAAATATTTATGTGCATAAATATTTGTCCTCATCTTGGATTAGGATTAATCTTCAGGTTATATTCCCAGAGGCAGATTGATTTTAAATTGAGGTAAAACCTTTAAACAAAACTTATTTTGTCTTACCATATTACTCTTATCTGCCCAGATAACTGGATAATTTTAGACTAAGGGGCCTACAATTTCTGCCCTTGTCTTCCTGGAATGCTCCACTTTTGGATTTTGATTCCAAGAAGAGATAGCCTACGTGAAGTTCATTCATTCATGTAACAGGCATTCATTAAATATCTACTCTTTGGGTAATAGGTACAAGTAAACATAAAAATAAATTTATTTTTTTAAGAGATTTTATTTGAGAGGGTGAACGAGAGAGAGAGAGAGAGAGAGAGAGAGACAGCATGAGCCAGGGGAGGAGCAGAGGGAGAAGGAGAAGCAGACTCCCCGTTGAGCAGGGAGTCCGAGCCCGGGACTCCAGGATCATGACCTGAGCCAAAGGCAGACGCTTAATGACTGAGCCACCCAGGCACCCCTAAAAATAAATTTAGACATGTCGTCTGCTCTCAGGGAGCTTCAAGGTAGTAGAGGAGGTAAGACATGGATTATAACTCTATCCCTGGAGGCAGGTGTTAAGCTTCTCCCCAAATACATGAATGGAGGATGAGGGAGGGGGCTCCACAGAAAAAAAAAACCAAGGTGCTCTTAGAGGATAAATAGTTGCTTAATAGACAGAACATCCCATATTCTCCTCATGTTTCCAGCTCTCAGCGTCAGTCCGGTCCATTTTTTGCTTAACCTTGTTAAAATGGGTGTGTCCTTTGTAATGTAAAGAAACTGGACCAATCTGGATGGATAGAAGTTTAACTGGCAGAAAATGAGAAGTACAAACGATTTAGTTAAGGGGACTAGAATAGGCATAGGCACAGCGGCAGGAAAGAACAGCAACCACGTGGGCACATTATGAAAAAGAAGGCTGGCAATGTAGCCTGGTCAGATTTTGTAAAGTCTTAAAAGTCAGTTTGTGGAGTCTGCAATTTTTAAGAGTTGCATTGCTTCAGTTACTCTCAGGTCTTTGGGAAGCTGAAGGCAGTATTTTCTTCTGATTTAGAAGTGTATTTTGAAGAAGGGCTGTCTTCAGATATTCCAGTGAAGCTAACAGCCAAGTAAATCATTACATTTTAAAAAAAGATTACATTATTAGCATGCTTAAGAAGTAAGTTTCATCAGGGGATGGTCCTAATGCCTTCCCTTAGTGACATTGCCAGTCTTGATCCTCAGTGGCTGGGGAATCTGCAGCTGCATGCTTGCCTCCCTCCTCACACCGACTCACCAAAGACAATGATGGGTACCAGTCATCATTTGGAATAAAGATGGGATTGAATCTTATCAAACCACGAGTGAGGAAACCAATTTGCCTGACTAATAACATTCTGGAAACTTAGCAAATTCTGCTACATTATATAAAAGTCCATTTCTAATACCTGACGTGGGGAGCCAATGAAACTTCTTAAGTAAGGCCGCATACAGAATTATGTTTCTGTAGAACTGAGGCTCATCGGGAAGAGAGGTAGTATGCAAAAATTTTAACCTTATGGACAAATAAATTTGTGAAACCCTGGTGAAAATGAAGTTAAACAGCTTTCTTTTTCTAAAGGAATTATCAGAACATTTAACATATTATTATACATCATGACTCCCTAACAAGGTGATAAAACATGTACCACTTGTCATATGTATTGATCTCGTCTTTCTACAAAGAAGTATCTTATATTTCTAAGCTGTACCTTAGCAGGATCTGGATTCACTGAAGGAATGAAAGACAAACAATTTTGCTCGCAAGACAGCCAAGCCTCTGACCATCAAAAGTTAACTTACTCATCCTTCCTGTAGGACTTTCCTCCCTCCTTTCCTTTCTTTCCAAGGTACCCTGCTTTAGAGGTAAGGCTTATCACGAAATCCAGATACTGAGGGAAAGTCTCCTGGCCTCTTTTTTCTATATCCCTAGTGGGCATTCTTTTTAAGAGCTTTAGTGCTGATGAATAAAGTAAATATTCTAATAGGACTCCACTTCAACACATGCTAGTCAGTTACTATGATATGATAAATACGAGACAATAAAAAACAAACAGGAATTTACAATTTTTTTTAAACTAACATTAAGTATTGATTTTTTGGACAGTTTTTTGTATTACTCTTAGAAACTGCATCTATTTTAGAATGCCAACATGCTATACTTCACTACTGATGTTAAATATTTATTTTGTACACTAACATTTTTAATGACATGGACTGCTCTTGGGAAAACTTTGTCCCTACTTCAAGGTAATTTCATTGACAGAGGTTTACATTGGTTCTTGCTTCCATGATATGGTCTTTGTGACTCATTGTAACTTGGACACTAGCACAGATGCTAAGGAGAATTTAGATATTCATTGGCTCAGATTTTTTTTTTAAGATTTTATTTATTTATTTGAGAAAGACAGAACGAGAGACAGAGAGCACGAGAGGGAAGAGGGTCAGAGGGAGAAGCAGACTCCCCACTGAGCAGGGAGCCCCATGTGGGACTCGATCCCGGGACTCCAGGATCATGACCTGAGCCAAAGGCAGTCACTTAACCAACTGAGCCACCCACGCGCCCTCATTGGCTCAGATTTAAAATGATGGAACATTTATGTGAACAAGGGTCTCCTCCTGTCAAAGCACAATAAACCACACAATTTTTTTCTTTTTTTTCCTCTGGCACATATACACTATTATTCAGTCAAAGCCCTACTCCTGATGATCTCACACCTAAACAAACAGAAATGAAATCACTCCCCTTAGGTCTTCCTTTTCTCATGTGCACTTTTATGCCAGGACCCGTAGCACCCTCTTCCACTCTCGCGTCCTGGTTTGTACAGTAAATATGGTCATCCTGTGTATTATACCTCATTTTCCTCTTCTCATCCTGTTCTCCATTTCCAATTTTAACAAGTTTATTTTTTAAAGTACAGAATTAATAGGTTAAATGGGGGAAGATCTAAGAAGACATAATCCTATTTCATACTTGATAGTATTCAGCCTCTCTCTGAAGTTTTTGGCTGAACTTACCTTGTGAGGTGTTATTTTTCACTATTAGGAATCTCTAAGTTTTATGAAAACACTTCTTACCTTTAGCCTTAATTTTATTATTCTTCCCAGTCTAAAACTTGTTAACATACAGATTTGGGATTCCTTTCTCAACTACAGGTTTTTGTAATGCCCAGTCTAAGGCACCCATCGTATATTATCAATTAATCTTTTAGGTTAGAAGAGTATTAGATATATGCTACCTTTGAGAGAACTGAGAAAATAGTTACTCAAATAACTTTTTGTATGGCATGGTTCAAATGAGGAAACTGGATGAGAGCTGCAAGGCTCCATCATTGACTAGCCGTATGACCTTGGAAAGTTTACTTCATCTCTTTGTGCCTTGGTTTCTGGGCAATAAAATGAAGTATGATATCTCTCTTATGGGCCACTGTGAGAATTAAACGACATATATAAAGCTCCACCAAAGCAGAGACGTTATTGAACTTGTTCACCACTTTATTCTAAATGCCTAATACAGGTCGTATCAGGCACAGAATAAGTTCTCAATAAATATCTGAATAAATAATGAATAAAAGCCTCTACAACATTGCCTTACACATACCACTCAATAAAACATAGCTGTTATTATCCTTCCAACCGTTTTTTCTATGACCTGGTTTCCAGATCTCTCACCATATTAATCACTCTCTTAGGGAAGCTCTTGGATTTACCAACATTCTTCTTCAGATGTGGTTCTAACAATTCAATACTGTGTGGTATGTGGTAATTTTGCTTTACCTGATCATAATTATACACAAGAGTCCACTGGGAAAAAGCTAGTCTACCTGCTTACAGAGAGTTGGCACTTAAAAAACCCCACTAATTTTCTCCCCATACCACCCTTTAAACCTTAGGAAATATATGGTTAAGAGAATAAAAATATCAGAAAATAAGGAGTGACCAGCCAGGTAGGAGAACCAGGATAGTACAGTATTATGGAAAGCCACTGCAACCAATGCTATTGTTATCACTGCACGTAATGAACAGTCCAGTGTGGTGATTACCTATTGATTTACTTGCCTCCCTATCTAGAACACATTCCTTGACTGTAGCTTATCCACAGTGCTCACCACTGGGAACATCTTCAAATATTGTTGAATGGCTAATGAATAAAAATAAACAAGAACGTTTGGGGAAGATGCTACAGTGAATTGATGAACCGCTTCCTAACAGGAGACTGTAAGCCTCAATTATCCACCATTGTATTTCGGGACAACAGACTCAGATTAAGGAAACTGGGATTGAATGCTAATAATAAAATGACAAATAGAAATGTAAAAACTCATTTGGAGCCTTTGGCAAAAAAAGAAATGAAACTGGCTTAATAATGTGAAAAAGCAGCAAAGTTTAGGTTTACTTTTGTTTTTAGTATGACTGAGACTGGAGTTTGTAGATATTCCTGAAGAAAAAGTGGAGGGAGATGGAAAAGGGATACAGACAAGAGGATTGGATAAGCCTCAGGCCCTACGGAAGAATAAGCCAGGGGAGTAAAAAGAAGCATTTCCTTTTCACCAACAGAAGTAAACATAATGGCAATAGTCTGGGGTAGAGAGGTAGGCCGTTTCCAATTACAGGTAGGAGAATCTGCCAGGGTGGGAGATACGGTTCGTGGAAAGCAGAGAAATTTGGGTCCATTGTTGGGATGGAGTGCACGAGGGGTGAAAAAATGATTGCCGACCTCTGGGAAGGGTGGTTCAGCTTTGTGACTAAGAAAATCTCTTCTACCTCCCTCCTGATTTAATCACGCTGGCCGCCTAAAACCATCGGAACTCAGCAGTAAGGAGAAGTTTCCTCTGTACTAAGCCGTATTAACAGGACTCCTACGTGTTTTTATATTAAGATGAAAATACATCCCTCTGAAAATAAGACTGCCCAGGCACCAAGGAAGGATTTTAGAGAGGCCTCGTTTACAAGCGAATCGAGGGGCAGGGGGAGGTATTAAGCCGAGAGGCGGGCTGCGATAGCACTTCCAATGGCCATCAGCCGCTGCTGCAGCAGGCTCCTCAGGAGATCCAGTTTAACCCCGGGGGTCGGATACGGCGAGAATCTGGTCTGGCGGCTCCGGTTCCGTCCATCAGGTTCCCTTCCCGTTATAAAGCGGGTCGGGCTCCGGCCGCCCCCACTCGTCCGACGGCTCTCGGTACGAGCGCTCGGCCGCAGGGCCTGCCGAGGAGTGGGTCCTGGAAGAATAGCCTCGGGCCTGGCAACGAGGAAGCTGTCCCCGGAGACCATCGCCAGCGCTAAGGCCGACGGGCTGAGGTCGCCGTGGGACGCGCGGTAGGCCACCCCGGTCCTTTGATCGCCGGCGGACAGGGACACATTGTTCGGCGCCATCTTCAAACACTGCCCGCAGTGTTTGTTACGTCCCTCGGTCAAGGTGGGCCCTTTGCGGCTCCACAGATCAGTCCAGGCCGTCTCGAACGCCGCCACGGCCTACATGTGAGGCCATAACTGCAGCCGCGGCCGACCAAGGAGCCGCCTCTCACCGGCGTTCTCCTCGCGAGCATGCGCAGCGCGTCCGCGCACCGCGACGCCGGCCGGGAGCGAGCGTGATTGACGTTTACGTCCGTGACGCCCGGGAGGGCAAGGACGTGGGGTTTCCGAGAGTGCGCAGTGAGTGCGACGGCGACGACCCCCTCGGCCTTTTTAGGGAGGGGGCGACGCTGAGATGGGGGCGGCGGCGGCGGAGGCGGATCGCACTCTCTTTGTGGGCAACCTTGAAACTAAAGTGACCGAGGAGCTCCTCTTCGAGCTTTTCCACCAGGTCAGTAGCCGACGGCAGGCTTTTCCTTTCGCTATGCGGCTCCCATACGGCCCGGTCCGACGGCCATGCCCGCCTTCTTGGGGAAAGGGGGTCTGGGGGTCCGGGCGCCCGACGGGTGGGCCGCTTGGGGCCGGAGGTCCACTGGGAAAGTGAGGCGCTCGCTGGGTGTCGCCTTATGGGAAGAAGCCTAGTCCGTTCACCTCAGGGTGGTGGAGGCTTCCTCGGTGAAGCATTCCCGAGGTAAAGATTCAAGGATCCTAAGGGGCACGGTATGTGTGGGTTCTTCGTGGAGCAGGGCTTTTTCCTATTCCTTTGCTCATCTTCCTTCCCCTTAACGCACTTTGTCTTCGGTTTATCTGGCTAATTAGATTTCAGTTGCTTGGTCAGTATCTGTTTCCATTTAAGTTTTTTTTTTTTTTAATTAATTGCAGCGTTAAAATATTTAAAATCGACTACATAGAACAGCAGACTCGTAGTGTTTCTGTATTCGAATCTGCATTAAAATGTGTTAAAAATTCAGAATTTCTTGTTCTTTCCAGTTCCATTCTCTAACAACTGGTAATATTTGGTTAATCAGTACAAAAGTGAATTTTTAGTCCAAGGAAACCACTTTCTCTAGCTCTTGATAAACGGTACCTGGAGTGGGAAAGTGATGGATGTCGGTCGCCTTGTTAAAAAGCCACATGAAATGTAAACTGAGTGACTGTTTCCAGTTCCTTATAGGCTTCCTTCCCCAAATAAATGAGTCAAGTGTTCAGTCATATCTATAGAACCTTTAACTGAGTTGGAAATCCCTGTGTGTCCATTTTTTAGACTTTTCCTGGTTACGTTTCTGTTGTTTTTAAACTTCCTCATTTAAATTCTGAAGACTTTCTTTTTCTTTTTTTGTTTGTAGGCTGGACCGGTAGTAAAAGTGAAAATTCCAAAAGATAAGGATGGTAAACCAAAACAGTTCGCATTTGTGAATTTCAAACATGAAGTATCTGTTCCTTATGCGATGAATCTACTTAATGGAATCAAACTTTTTGGGAGGCCCATCAAAATTCAGTTTAGATCAGGTAACTGTTCAGTTACTGTTTAGGGAGACGGGTTTTTTGCTGCTTTGTTCTTTGTTTTTAATTATTCAATTTTTAAAGAACCTCTTGTTGGATGAAAATACCTTAAGCTTTGTGGGTAGTAAGCTTTATATATCCCTGAAACTAGATAACGTTGACAACATGGATTTTGAAAATTGTCATTTTAAAATTGAGTTTGGGTTACTAAAAAGAGCGTAAACTTTGTTGTTAGGAAGACTTGGGTTTGGGTTCCTGCTCTGAAAGGAGTGAGGTTGTTTTCTAAAAATACTTTTCCTGGCTGCTTTGTGATTTACATTTACAAATTTTGATTCTGGATCATGTGAGGATGAAACTTTCCATGTATCCAGTTAAATTTAGTGTGTTATGGCCAGATTGGATATTTGTACATTGGATAGTACTTATTTGGAACCCTTTGTTTTGGATATATCTGATAATAAACACATAATTTTCATTCTGATGAAACTGTAAAGCGGTCTAGTGAAATTTGAAGTTTTCTCTTGTAGCTTCAGTCTACCTTTTTGGCATGATTTGGGGTAGGAGGGATAAAATTTCAACTTGTTCTATCAAGGATAATTTCTCAAATTACTTCATTTTAGGAAGTAGCCATGCCTCACAGGATGTCAGTTTGCCATATCCCCAGCATCATGTTGGAAACTCAAGCCCTACCTCTACATCTCCTAGCAGGTAATATTTTGGACCTATTGTTAAAATCATTTATTGGAAATTTTTTAGTTAGTGATCTCAAAACATACTGAGGGATTTGTTTCCTCCTTTAAGCTCCTACCTCTTTATTTTTCTGCTATATTATATTTTGGATTATAATTAGGTATCTATTTTAAGGGGACTACAGACAGACATATATAGTACCCCTAAAATAGATATATATGTACATATAATTATGTTCATTTGTGAAGACATATACCCACAGCCACATATTTAATATGTAACTGAAAATTTCCCAGAACATTACTTATTCTCTACTTTCAGTATACTCTATTTTCTATTTTATTTTCTTTTAAAAATTCACATTAGTTTTGACCATTAATTTGTTGTTACTTGCAGTTTAAAAATACCTATCAGTAACAGACTGGTGGACTAAGAGTTTATAGAATTGGATTCTAGGTCTGCCTCTCCGATTGTGTAAACTTGAAGTAGTCTCATTTCTCTGGTCCTGTCCTTCCATTTGTAAGGAAAAGCTGAATTGAATGCTTTCCAGAGTCTCTTCCAGCTACTAAGGGTTAGAAAAGGTACCATGTTTATACTAAATAATTGTATTTGCTTTGGGAAGCATGATATTTTACCAGGGACATTTTTTCCCCTGGTTTATCGGTAGAGCTATTCATCAGTCATAATGGGCTTCATTCAGGAAAGAGTCAACAAATATCTGTCATGTGTCAGGTTCTTCACCAAGTCCTTTGCATTTATGGTTTTATTTCTCACAGCAGTCTTAGGAGGTAGGGATTATTGTTAGTTCTACCTTGTATGTGAGGAAAATGAAGACTGACATTAACTTGCTCAAGTTTGAACTGCTCATGAACAGTGGGCTGGGATTGAAACCCAGGCATTGTGACTGAGCCCCAGCCACTGTCATAGGCTGCATAGTGAAGCTTAAAAGTCTATAGGAAGATACATATATATTTTGCGACTGCCTGTTTTATTTTGCGACTACCTGTTTAATAAGTTCTCTAAAGAAAGCATAGAATGTGCTTGGAGAAAGGTTTAACAAGGAGAGATGATATAAATGAATGAGGAACTAAAAGAGGCAGATGTATCTAGATCATAATGAAGGAAAAATGGAGTAGTAGATAATGTTGGTGAAGTAGAAAGAGGGTCTTTCTTACAGACCATAGTTAAGATTTGGGAATTTTCTCCTAAAAATGGTAGAGACACATTGAAATGTTTTCAGTAGGATAGTAACAAGAACAGGTTTGTATTTTAATAAGTTGTTTGGTTGCTGTGGGAGAATGGCTCATTGGAGGGGACAAGGCTGAAAATAGACCAGTTAGGAGGCTATTGGTAGCTAAGTATTGCTATTAGTAGCAAGATAGCAAGGAAGTTACTAGGGTGAGGTTGTTGGTTTGGATTAGGGTGGTGCCAGGATGTGGAGCGAAGTCGCTTCAGTATGAAAAGATAACTGGAAAGTAAAATTTCCAAGAAAGAATAGTGTAAAAATGGTACCTCTTAGCAACCTTCTTGCCAACTGAAATTGTGTTTAAATACTTCTCAGCACATTTGGAACTTGAAGCATCTCAAACCACTTTTGTAGAAGCTTCAAAGGTATCTCAGGTGGAGGAAAAAAGTTTACCTATCTGAGAATTTCTTTGGAAAAAAATATACAAGTAAATAAGTTGTTTTTAATTTAAGGCTACAGTGCACATCGTTTTTGTTTTCTTAAAAGGAAATTTATACTTTTTACCCCTTTAACATACACGTGTCTAACCTGATTTAAGAAAACCCAAAATGAAAAGATCTAAACTATGAGACAAATCAGTTAGTGATTTGATGCTGAGTATTTTAAAATAAAATTAAAGCACTTGCTAAAGTGACTTTTTCTGTAGAGCAAGCTACTTTTTTAAGAATTGAGGAATAAGGTATAATTCTTTAAAATTAATATCCTATTTATGTTTAAGAACTCTTAATTCCTTGCTCCCCCAGACCTGTTCCTCTCCCTGTCACAGTAAATGTCCACGTAATTGCTCAAGCCAAAAATCTAGATTTTATCCTTTATTTTTCTTTTTCCCTCATCTATCATATCTAATCAACCAAATCCTTTTCATCTTAGTTTTCAACCTAGGCCTCTGCACTAGTCCTGGGATTGACAGGTTTTTTTTTGTTTTTGTTTTTTCTATGAAGGGCCATATAGTTAATGTTTCAGACTTTACAGGCCATGCTTTTTTTCTTCTTTTTCTTTGTCATTGTAATACTACATAGGTAAAACAGACACAGGAGAGTCAGAAAAACGGGGTTTGGCCCACAGGCTGTATAGCTTGCTCACCCCTGTGCTAATTCTTCCCTCAGCTGGAATGGTTTGCCTCCAAGTAATCTTGTTACTTAGTTTTCACTTCAAATGTGTCTCCTTTTTAGAGAGACCATCCCTGACCAGCAGAGCTAAAATAGAACCCCTATCTCTCTCCCATTACTTGCTTTTTAATCAATTACTGTATCACTTGTAACAAGGTGAAGTTGTTTTACTGTCTGAATCCTTACCCTTATCCCTGAGAGAGCAGATAGATACCTTGTCTTTCTTGTTTATTCCTACCTTTGACACTGTGTCTTGCTCATGATTGGTATGTAGTAAATACATGTTAAACTGATTATATGTTGGTTTTCTTATTTTCCACAGGTATGAAAGGACTGTGGATAACATGACTCCATCAGTACAGATAATTCAGAGATCTTTCTCTTCTCCAGAAAATTTTCAGAGACAAGCAGTGGTAGGTTGATATTTCTCTTCTCTTATTTTTTTTTTTAAAGATTTTATTTACTCATTTGAGAGAGAGAGACAACCAGAGCACAGCAGGGCAGGGGCCGGGGTGGGGAGGGGCAGAGGGAGAAGGAGAAGCAGACCCCCTGCTGAGCTGGGAGCCCGACTGGGGCTTGATCCCAGGACCTGGAGATCATGACCTGAGCTGAAGGCAGATGCTTAACCGATTGAGCCACCCACGCGCCCCTTCTTTTTTTTTGTTTTCTTTTCCTTTCTTTTTTTCTTTTTAAATAAAGTAATAATTTCTTTTATTAAAAAAACTAGCACAGGGCGCCTGGGTGGCTCAGTTGGTTAAGCGACTGCCTTCGGCTCAGGTCATGATCCTGGAGTCCCGGGATCGAGTTCCGCATCGGGCTCCCTGCTCTGCAGGGAGTCTGCTCCTCCCTCTGACCCTCCCCCCTCTCATGTGCTCTCTCTCTCATTCTCTCTCTCTCAAATAAATAAATAAAATCAAAAAAAAAAAAAAAAAAAAAGCACATATTTTTGTTGTGCTATTTACTTTACAGGTACAGACAAGCTGGTCTCTTAGTAGCCATGAAAAATACCATGCAGTCTTCTACAAATAGAATAATTTCTAACGTATTACCTAAAAAGTTAGTTTCGTGATGAGTAAATTATCAAATTCTTGAATTTAAAACAAATTAGACCTTGATTAGCATCTACTAGTGCTAGAACTGGGGTTACCCAAATGTCTAGACTAAGCCTTTAAGTAGCTTACACACACACACACACGCACGCACGCACACACACATAAATGAAGTCCCTACAAAAATAAAAATAGTTACAATGTATTGATTAATTAATATGTGTCAGGCAATATCACCTAAAAGTGTAACATATATTATTTATTCTTCAGGGTAACTGAGATATATTCCCTGTTATATAAGAAAATTAAGGTTTAGAAAGGTCATAAAATTAGCAAAGGCAGGACTGAGATTAAGTTGCAGCCTGCTAAAATTTGAAACCATGGAGTGTTACACAGAAAATTTAATGAAAAAGAGCAACACAACATAATTAAAATAGAAAACCCAGAAAATCATGATTAGGTTAGTGAATAAAGTATCACGTATGATAATTATGCAGTGCAACAGAATACGATGTACACTTGCAAATACAATTCAGTTTATGAAGTTTTCAAAATTTGTCACAAGAAGTCTTTTGTCTTACAAAGACAAAAGCAGAAGTTGTAATTGCTTTTACCAGTGATTTATGTACTTGGAGGGTTTTAAACTCAGCTTCTCAAAAAAATCTCAAAAATAATCACATTTGATATATTGAATGCTTGCTGAAACCTTAATTCTTTGAACACCGAGTCTAAATTTATCAGCCAATTAACAATATTATGCTACAACTTGCATCTCTTTCACAGCTGTAAAATAAAATTTATCACTCATTTACTTTCCTCTACAAATAAACTAAAACACACTTCTTGAGACATATTTGTTGGGTCTAAAGGTCGCTTATAACTGAAGTTAAATAATGTCTCTAGAGGTTGTGCAAAAATGTTGACCAAAACTCAGACATCTTCAAGAAAAACCCAAAAAAACTTAGAATGTTCAAACAGGGGTGCCTTGGTGGCTTAGTTGGTTAAGCATCTGACTCTTAATTTTGACTGAGGTCATCTCAGGGTTGTGAGATCGAGCCCTGTTTCCGGCTCTGTGCTCAGTGGGGAGTCTGCTTGATATTCTCTCTCTTTCTCTCTCTGGCCCGCCCCTACTTGGGCATGCATGTGCACTCGCACGCGCTCGCTCACTCACTGTCTCTAAAATAAATGTTTTAAAAAATGTTCAAATGATTTTTAAATAATATTCTAAGTTTTAGTTAGACTAGCATGATCTCTGTAGGTTGATCACCCATTTTGATTTTCACTGGGCTGAAAAACATATTTAACAGATTGAAGATAAATAGAAGAACTGCATTTCACATTTGTATTTTTCTTCAGCCGTTGTTGGGGGTGGAGGGTGTATGTGTGTGTTTCAAGGACTGGAAATTTATTCTCTGATATTCTTGCAGCCTATGCTGAAGGGCTTCTTATCATACATTCTCCTTAATGCTTAATAACAGTACTTGAATATATTGGAGTCTTTGACCAGTTTCCTCTTGATTTCCATTTTTTCTGTAATAATGAGACTGAGAATAGGCTTAAAATCTTTGGTGTGTTTTACTGTTCCATCTTTGTCTCCAGTCTTTCATTTTTTTTGTTTTGTCACCAAGTCCTTTATTTTTTTCCTTTTCTTGAATTGATTTCTTCTTTTTTTCTTTGCCCAAATCACAGTGTTGGCTTGTGACCCCTCACCCTTTTGCAGGTCTGCAAAATAAAAATATAAGTGAAATAAAGTAAACTTGAGGGACCAATATAAAGGGATGTCAACTTTTATGTAAATACCACATATTTTTCTCATTCTGGTATAGGCTACTTAAAAAAATCATCACTGGCTAACGCTTATCCACAGGCAGAATTGGGGACCACTGGGCTAGTCAGTTCGTACTTGTCTCTGTTTTCTCTTCACTAGCCCATCTCACATCTCACAATGTTTCAAAATGAATGTTATAATCCTGTTTCGGTTATCTTCCTGGTAATTTGATTTTCTTTCGTTTGCAAGATAAAGTCTGAATTCTCTAGCCTACTTACAAGGCACTCCCATCATCTGATGCCAATAAACCTTTCTAGCCTAACTCCATTATTCATTGCTTATGAGATCTGTTATCAGTCAGAATTTTTGCTATTCTACAAACTCATTGTTTCCCTATTATCTTTATGCAATTTCCTTTCCTTGGTATACTTCCCCCTTAAAATATTCCATCCATACTTTTAATACTTAGATAAAAATGCCACCTTCGTGAAGCCTTTCCTAATGATCCTGAGCTCTTGGCTCTTTATGTGTTCGTTAGACAATGATTTACATTATAATCATTTGTATGACCTCTTCCCTTCTAAGTTGTATTCTTGAGGGCAAGGAGTAGTAGTTAAGTACAAATAGCTTACAGGTATACATTGGAATGAACAAAGCCATTGTATTTTTTTTTTTTACTTTGAGTTCTGTTTAACCTAAGATCTATATGGGCAAGAGTAATTTAGCTTTTCCATCATTATCTGTTTGGTTCACTGTGACTAAATATATATCGGCTTTGATACCTAGAAATACTTGCAGTTAACATGTCCTCCTTTTTGTCTTCTCTTAGATGAATAGTGTTCTGAGACAGATGTCCTATGGTGGGAAATTTGGTTCTCCACATCTGGATCCATCAGGATTTTCCCCATCACATAGTCATAGTTTTAACCAATCTTCAGGCTCCCAGTGGCGCCAAGATACGCCATCCTCACAACGTAAAGTCAGACAGAATTCTCATCCCTACATCCCGGATCGACATTATAGCCGTGAACAGCGGTACACTGACCATGGGTCTGATCATCATTACAGAGGAAGCAGGGATGACTGCTTCAGTGAGGATAGGAATCCCGATGGCTGGAGCCACGACTATGATAACAGAAGAGACAACAGCCGAGATGGAAAATGGCGTTCATCTCGACACTAACAAGTGTTAAAAGGACGAAGTTGTTATAGGGTCATTCTAGGTCCTTTTGGCTAAATTGACCTGGAAATGTTTTGTTAAACCTACAGAGCAGCTTTACAAGTTGCCACGTTTCTTTTTAAAATTTTTAAAACCTATACCTACGGTCTAATACAGAAATAAGGGTTGTGGTTACAGTTTTACTACATTAATAACCTTTCACCTCAGGGTTTTATGAAGAGGAAAGGGTTTTATGCAAAAGAAAATGCCACAATTCCTAATCATTTTAGACAAATGAGGAAGGAGGATGTATTATATGTGTTGGTTGTATTATAAAGCAAATATTTTAATTATCTGTTATCTTTTTGTATTGCAGGAAGTTTCTTGTTAGTGAATCAGATTTTGGTGTGTATAATAGAAAACATTCAAGTTCTGATAGTCTGAATTGACTATCAGTATTTTGTTAAATGAGAAAATGTAATTTCAGTGATTCATTTTACTAACATTTTACGTAGAAAGCTTATTGGTAAAGTTTGGGGATAAATCATATTTGACTTCTTAGAGAATTTTTAGTGTAAGTTCTGTGACATGGTCTTTTGAATTTTACTCTAATTGAACATAAAATTGTAAATTTATACATGCTATCTCATTCTAAAATTTTAGAATTTGCTCATTAAGTCATGTTTGATGTATAACTGAAGTCACTCAGGAAGTTAAATATTTTTAAATGTATTTTTTTACATTAAAAATACAGTGTTAATATAAAACCCCCTTTTCAGGAAGAACACAAACGTAAATGCATAGTCAGATAAAAATGGTAAAATGTTTTACTGAAAGTATGCTTTTGTGAGGGGGGAAAAAAAAAAAGGTTCCTGAAGCCTTTAAGTGCTGCCTCTGACACTCAAATTTTAAAAATTCTAACATTTTCAAAGTGCCCAGGACATGTGTATAAGGATACGTTTTATTATGGAGATTGTACAGGTCGCTTTTTTGTTTGAACATTTGAAAGAATTTAGTCTTAAACATTTTCTGATTTAAAAATTTTAAGATCTTGTTTAGCAGAACTTTTGTGTATCAAGATGCTGTTTCTTCTTTGTTGTAGAACTTGTTTATAAAAATATCATTCCTTGAAAATTTTTGATCCTTTTTAGTATTAATCACAGCATTTGTACTCTGTTGCTTTTTAATATATTGAAAACATAAAAAGGACTGTGCCTTATTTTTTGGACATCACTTACTTTAGAGACATTGTATACGACATTAGCAATATGCTTCAATTCAGTGATTGCCTAGTGTTAAGAATGTCTGTTCTTAGAACATCCTGAAATACTCCTTTTGTACATATAGAACTTAATATTTTAGAATCAGATTTTCGGTGACATGGATTATAGTTCTGAGCATTAGCTAACTAATTCAAGTTAGCCTCCTTGAGAGTTCACATACTCTCAGGTCTTTCCTGTTTGTAAATAAAATGCATGCAGTTTTTAGGTAAATGGAATTATTTACTCAACGTGGAGAGCATTAGGATCAAAAGTTTCTGTTTGCTTTAGCAGTGTAATAGTAGAAGGATTTGTTTCCATTGAGCTTATTCTCAGGTATCTTACCTGTATGAATATTTGGTAGGTTTTATAGAGATTTACAGAGATGTACTCTGCTTTATTGCAGTTTATCTTTGGATCAGTTCTTTTCATATTGATTCATAGGTAATCCTGGTTTGGAATAATCTGTTTTTTTAATGACTTGGGACACACCCTTTTTGAGGTTTCAGAGAAACGTTTTCACTTCAATCTCTCCCAGTTGAGGGTAATCAAACTAATAAATGTCCTGTGTAAAGGGATCAAACAAGACAGCCTCAACAAACTGAATATAGTTAGTAAGATGATTCATGTAGGTTTGGGAGCTGCAGTAGAAAGGAAGAGGTGTTTCTGTGGGAGCAGTTTCTCCCCACGTGTTCATGAACCACCATTCTCACAAGGTGTTCTGCACAATAAGCGTTCTGTAATCAAATGTGGTAAAGTTGGGTATTATCTAACGTTGGGTGGCTTAACTTAGTGACAAAAACCACAAAGCTTCTGACAAGTACTGCAGTAAAGAAATCTTTATGCTTAACCTAGTATTTTCCGAACTTATTTGACCCTTTTGTGCATAACACTAAGATATTAAGACCCCCAAAGAATCTGACTCAACCCTTCTCTACGCAATCAACCAACGTTTTTGATACTACTCTCTCATATTGTGTAGGTCCATATTCCTCACACCAACTGCCATCATCTGAGAAGGGGCAGTCATCCTCAACAGGATACTCCCAACAGCACCCCGATGTGCCAATTTATGTAATACAATAATAGTACCCTGTATTTTTTTGTCATAGCCTTATACCGTGTTAATAATTTTCTTTTTATCTGTATCTCTCTAGGTAGCTCCATGAAAGCAGAGACCATATCTTATCACTGAATTCTCATTATCCAGTGCCTGGCACTCCAATAATACTTGGTAAATTTTTGATGAGTAAATGAACATTTGTCAAATAATTGAATAAAAAAGGGAGGCTTCAGCATAGTAGTATTTTTTTTTAATCGGTTTCCTAATCCTGAACCATCATTTTATCCTGTTATAAAAACTCTGTATTAACAATATATTGTGCCAATTACACTCTAGAATTCTATTTTTCAAAAATGTTAAGATTTAGGTATGTATTCATGAGGTTTTCTTTAAAAAATTGTTTATTATCTTAGTTTGGTTTGGGAATTATAGTTCTGCTGGTTTTATAGAATGAATTGGTAAGCTTATCTTTTTCTATGCCCTGGCAAGAAAATTGAATAATACAGGAATTATCTGTTAATTTAAGACTTGTTGAACTCATAAAACAGTCTTAGAAATAAATGATTTTCCCCCCATTTTCCTTTATTAGCCATGGGGGAAACTATTCGTTTCCTACTTTCTCAGAAATCAATTTGAATAATTTATACCTTTCTAAAAAAAATCAGCCATTTTCTTTATCTATACAAATTAATTGATAGAAGTACATGGTATTTCTTACAATTTTTGTTAAACTCTTCCTCCAGTTAGAGTCCAGTTTTAGTTTGTGATATATTTCTACTTTCCTTCCTACATCCTGGTCAGACTTGTTAGAGGCTGTGCTGTTTCACAGTTTACATTTATATATGTAAAAGCCCCTCACTGCATTGTTTTTTTTTTGTTTTTTTAGAGCTTATTTATTTGTTTGACAGAGAGTGGTGGTGGTGGGGGCACGGCAGGCAGCGTTTTCCAAGCAGGCTCCCCACTGAGCAGGGAGCCCAACATGGGGCTCTACCCCAGGACCCTGGGATCAGGACCTGAGCTGAAGGCAGACACTTAACCAACTGAGCCACCCAGGCGCCCTGTTTTGTTTTTTGGCGCCTGGGTGGCTCAGATGGTTGGGCATCTGCCTTCGGCTCGGGTCATGATCCCAGGGTCCTGGGATTGAGTCCCGCATCGGGCTCCCTGCTCACTGGGAAGCCTGCTTCTCCCTCTGCCTCTCTCTCTCTGTTTCTTATGAATAAATAAATAAAATCTTAAAAAAAAAACAACATTCTCTTTTAAAGAGATTTATAAATAAAAATCTTATTATTCCAATAGTTACCATTTCTGGAGCTCTTTGTTCCTCTGTGTAGATCCATTTATCCATCTGGTATTCTACTTGAAGTTTTTTTGGGTATCTCTTACAGTGCTGGCTTGCTGGTCATGAATTCTTTTAGCCTTCGTGTCTGAAAAAGTTTCTTTCACCTTTGTTTTTGAAATACCTTTTTGTTGGGTACAGAATTCTAACTTGACAGGCTTTTTTTTTTCCTTTCAATACTTTAAAAATGTGGCTTCACTGTCCTCCTGCTTGTTATTTTTTCCTGTAAGAAATATGCTGTCAGGTACATAATGTGTCATTTTTCTCTGGCTGATTTTGAGCAGTTGGGTGATAATGTGTCTTAATACAGTTTTTTTCATGTTCCTTTTGCTTGGAGTTCATTGAGCTTCATGGATCTGCAGGTTTATAATTTTCATCAAAATTGGAAAAATTTTGGCCATTAATAAAAAAAAGTTTTGTCCTCAATTTCCTCTTTGGAAACTCCAACTACACTTATATAAGACCTCTTGATGTTATCCCATAGCTCACTGATATGCTGTTTATTTTTTAAATTATTTTTTCTGTTTCATTTTGGATAGTTGTATTACTAGGTCTGCAAGCCCACTTGTCTTTTTTTTTTTTTTCCTGAAGTGTCTAGTCAGCAGTTACTTACAGTATAATCTTCATCTTAGACATTATAGTTTTTCTCTCTAGAAGTTTGATTTACATCACTTCTGATTGTTACTCTTTTTCTTCAGCTCTGTTGAGGTACAGTTGACAAAACTGTAAGCTATTTAAAGTATACAACATGATTCGATATATATGATTGTGAGAGGGTTCTCCGCCCCCCGCCCCAGTTAATTAGCACATGACTTGGATCTTCTTTTTATATCTTCACTATCTTTAGTTAAATTTTCAACAAATGGAATAAAGTTATAGTAATTTCTAATGTCCTTGCCTGCTAATTCTAATATTTTTGTCAGTTCTCAGTTGGTCTCTGTTGGTTCACTCTCATTATCGGATGTACTTTCCTGCTTCTTTGCATGCCTTGTCATTTTGATTGAATGCTAGGCAATATGAATTTTACCTTACTGGATACTTGATAGTTTGTGTTTCTATAAATATTCTTGAGCTTTGTTCTGGGACACACATACGTTACTTGTAAACCATTGTATCCAGGACATGATTTAAGATTTGTTAGGCAGAATTTGAGAACTATTTAGGATTGACTCACCCCATTACTGACTGAGGCAAAACTCTTGGATACTGTAACAGGTGCCTCATGAATTACCAAGACTTGCGGTCTGACTAGTGGGAACAGATACTGTTCCTGGTCCTATGTGAGTGCTGAGTCGTATTCCCTCTGACTTTTTGGGACAATTTTTTTCTCAGCCTTAGATAATTTCTTCAAACCTATATGCTGTTCATTACTCTCATGGATACTGGAGGAAACTTGCAGATCTCTGAGAATTTTCTCCTGGGCAACTTAACCCTCTTCAGTCCTGTGTACTGGACATTCTAGCTGGCTTGGTTTCCCTAGATGCTCAGTCTTAGCTCCTCAACCCATGGAATTTGCCAGGCTCTGCCCACCCTGCCCCCAACCACACTGCAGCTTGGAAATTCCCTCAAGGCAGCAAGTTGAGGCAATCGTAAAGCTCACCTCATTTGTCTCCAGCTTTTCAGGATCACTGTCCTTTCTACCTGGTGTCCATTGTCTTGTTTTGTGCTTTTTTGTGTGTATTGGTTGTTTTGGGCAGGAGGGTAAATCCTTGTTACTCCATCTTGACTGGAGGTGGAAGGTAATTCCTGGGTTTTGACATGTAGTGTACTCACCATCCTTCCTTTACATGATCTGTATTTTTATGTTTGATTTTTCTCTTTAAATTGAGTTGTTGAGATTCTTTTTTAATTTCTAAGTGACTTTTTTTTTCTTCTACTGTGACTTTTAATTTTATAGCCTGTGGACAGAGAATATGGCCAATGTGACATAAACTTGTAGAGATACGAACCAGATCACTAGCTGGATGATCACAGGCTTTCTCTAGGTTTCCTGGCAGTGAGCTAACTGTGCTGACCCATGGCCCGCACACCTATCCCAGGGTTGCTGAGGAGAACCTGGAGCCACACCCATCCTCCTTGGCTGGCCCTTCTGCCTGTGAGTTCCATCCCGCACTATGTGATGTCTGCAAGGTATTTGCCTAAAGGTTTCTTTTCCCAGTTTTTATAATGGTTCCATGCATGTTTGAAAAACATTTATTTTCTCTGTCTCAAAATTCTGTCTTTACAAAATTATCTCTTACCTGACAAGATTTGTAAATCAAAAATGTCAGAATGAGGAGTCATTTAAAAAATGAAAATGCATGCATTTTAATTTAATACACATAAATATACATTCATTTGCCAATCTTTTGATGTAGGGCCAAGGCCTTTTCCTTACATCTAGCTACATGAATTGGAGTTTAGTTGGCCTTTCTTGTATAAATCACTGCCAGACTGCGTTGCCTGTAATTTCCATTTTGGGTTTCTTTATAGTGGAATACAAATGCAGAGAAACTTGTGAAGGATTCAAGTTTTCTAGGATTCATATCTTTTTTTTTTTTTACAGTTGTCTTGCACACATTTAATCTGACAGCAAATTCTTACAATGATTTATCCTTACTGAATCTTTACAAAGTATTCAACTAGTTTTCTAGAAATTGTTATTTTACAAATTCATATTCATATTTCACATTCATGTTCTTATTTACTGGCTTATATAATATTCAGGTTAAGAAGTTATATTAATGAGAACTAGCATAAGCAGGTTTGGAACCACTTACCTAGTGAGAGCAAGAACAGGTGAACATAGAGGAGGGGTTGACTAGCACCTAGCTTGCAATATGTCAAGGACAAAGACATTTATTACAGAAAGAATAGAGAACATCAGTTAACCCAACAAATCGGTTGTGTGGAATTCAAGGAGTTAAATGTGCTAATATGGTATATAAGTTCTATGAATTACATGTTTTAAGTTCTATATGTTTTTCTCTTCTTAATCTCTTAGTTCTGAAACAGATGATTTTAATTTATCATTTTCTCTGAGTAATAAATACATCCTGCAGTTAGTGTATATCCTGAAGCTCTGCTAGATGCAAAAAGAGGTATGACGTTCCTTCCCTGTGCCCTGTAATAGGTTATTAATGGAAATATCCTTGACCCATCTTCATGCTATTAACTTTGGACTCTATTCTGTTTTATATTGTTTTTTTGTTTGTTTGTTTGTTTTTTAAAGATTTTTATTTATTTATTTGAGAGAGAGAATGAGAGAGAGCACATGAGAGGGGGGAGGGTCAGAGGGAGAAGCAGACTCCCTGCCGAGCAGGGAGCCCGATGCGGGACTCGATCCAGGGACTCCAGGATCATGACCTGAGCTGAAGGCAGTTGCTTAACCAACTGAGCCACCCAGGCGCCCCTATTCTGTTTTATATTGTTGTTTCACATCTTATTTTTTGTTAATATTGGCCTGCTTTGTCTATTTGTTAATTTTTAATACCTTTATGTCACTTGATTTTAGGAATACCTCTTATAGTAAGGTATATTTTAATTTATTCCTGCTTTATCTACTTGCATATATAGGTTTATAGGATTGATCACCTTTTCTTTTTTTTTCTTCCTTCCTTCCAGGGCAGCATTTAATAACCCTGGATACAGACTGGAATCCCCTTTCAAAAATCAACTTAATGCCCAATGAATCATGGAACACTACATCAAAAACTAATGATGTAATGTATGGTGACTAACATAACATAATAAAATAAAATAAAAAAAAAATCAACTTAATGCCTAAATTTTACCCCAGAATCTCAGGGGAGGAGAGTGGTATCAGTATTTTTTAAAAGAGTCTGGTATGTAGTCAGAATTGAAAACCCTAGTGTCATACTATTTCTATTCCTGTAGTGTATTCCTTTAAATTCTCATCCATCATATTAAATTTATAGTTTTTTATCAGACTGAAACAGTTGTAGCAGTCAAGGTAAAATCAGAGTGATAAAGTATAAGGGACTTATTGTGGGGATTTAACCTTACACAGTTGTAATTGCAGGTGGAAAAATCTGCTGCCCTGCATCTGGTGTTGGGCCTGAAGTCATAATAAGTTTGCCAGATCCACAGCTGGGAAGAAAAGCTGAACAAGAACAGGAGCAGGAACAAACTGGAAACTGCTAGAAAACAAACACAGAGCTTGCATCTGTCTCTCATCACTCTGCCTTAGATGACTCAGATGATGCCTGCAGGGGTAACTGGCACGCTTGGCTACAGAACTGCACGTATCTTTGGCTCAGGACTCAGAGAAGTTGGAGGACGTGTGGCAGGACCTGGAGGAGCCATGGGCTGGGTGCTGCCCCACGCCAGCAAGGTGAGCCAGGAGATCAGCAATGTGCATGAGGTACCCTGGCACCCACTGCTGATCTCCTGCAGTGTAAAAAATACGACCGCTCTTTCCCTTACGATGTCCAAATCTCAAGTGAATTTCTCTTGTGGTCAAAACTGCATTGCAATCCTAACACTAACTATCTGGAGTTAGGCCAAATGTCACAGGTTAAGGGCTTATTCCTCTAGATACTGCCCTCACTTCAGACACCAGCTGCAAGGTCAGTGATTCCTGGGCCACCCACACTTCTGACCAGTTGGCTACAAATTCAGGGGTTCCCACTACTCCCTCGGGTTTGGTAATTCACTAGAATGACTCACAGAACTCAGCTAAGAGCTATATTTATGATTACATTTTATTACAGCAAAAGGATACAAATCAAATGAGACAAAAGAGGAGACACATGGGGTGAGGTCTGGGAGGGTCTCAAATACAAGGCTTCTGTGTCCTCTTCCCATGGAGTCAGGGTGCATCACCCTCGTGGCACATCAGTATGTGGTACCAGGCAGGAAGCTTATCCAAGCTTTGTGTCCAGAGTTTCTACTGGGGTTTCATTATAGAGGCATGATTGATTGAACCTTGGCCATGAGATTGAACTCTCCCAGGAGTCTGGACTGGTATCAAGTGGCTCAAAGCCTCAGCTCTAATCACGTGGCTGATCTTTCCAGCATGGCCGGATCCAGTCCTGAAACTATCTAGGATATCTAAGAATCTCAAAGATACTCTTCTTCCTTGGGAAATTCCAAGGATTTAGAGAGAGAGCAGGAACAAAGGCCAGTCAAAATCTTTACTATAGAACACCAACTCTACATGGAACTGGACGGGGGTGGGGGAGATTCTGGGAGCCAGAGTTCTGCCCTAACTGAGCCGATCCAGTGCCAAACCACCACAGCAGTACTGTGTCTGACACCCTTGCCCCCCACCAAGGAAATGCCTCTAGCATGCCTTCACTTTCCTTGCCGCTTCTCCCACCACAAGCATATAGACCACCTTCAGTGCTTTATCACAATTACTTGGATTTTAGTTTCAGATTGCCATTAATATTTAAAGATTTTATCTCCTTGGGGTGCCTGGGTGACTCAGTTGGTTAAGTGTCTGACTCTTGATTTTGGCTCAGATCATGATCCTCAAGGTGATGAGCTCGAGCCCTGAGTTGGGCTCCTGTGCTGAATGTGGAGCCTGCTTGAGATTCTCTCTCTCTCCCTCTCCTAACCTCTAACCCTAATCCCTAACCCTAAACTACCCCAAAACTCAGTGTTAAAAAAAACAGTTATTTGGCTGGGACTCAACAAGGATGTCTCTTCTCTGCTTAGCATCACTGGGGTGACTCAGTTTGCGGCTGGATGATCCACTTTCAAGATGGATCACTCATATCACTATCACGTTGGTGCTGGCTATTGGCTGAGAGCTCAGCCAAGGTTGTGAGCTGAGTGGTTTGGTTCCTCGCCATGTGGTCCTGCTTGGGCTTCCTTTCAGCATGGTGAATGCATTCCAAGAGTGAGCATTCCAAGAGAGCAAGGTGGAAGTATTTTATAATCTAGCCTGAGAAGTCACTTCTGCTATATTCTTCTGGTCAAAAAAGCCACAGTGGTCCATCCTAGTTCATGGAGAGGGGACACAGAGCCCAAAGATCAATGAGAGGAGTTTTAAGATCATATTGCAAGAGATGAATGTGGGACAGGAGCTACGGTTGTGACCATCTTTAAAAATTAAGTCTGCCATACTATTCTTCCAGGACCTAGATTCTACAAACAGCACAACTAAAAACAACTACTGTTGTTTTCTTCTAGCAATTTTAATTTTTCCCACTTAAATGCTTAATCCATTTAGATTTTATTTTGGTGTAAATTTTGAAGTCAGGAGCCAATTTAATTTTTTCTCCAGATAACTGCCTAGTTGCTAACAAAATTTATCAATCCATCTTTCATCACTTATATGAAATGGTGTCTAAATCCCCCCTTGTATTGTCTATTTCTGGGCTTTACAATCTATAAATGTCTGGCTGTTCCTGCCCTAGAACCTAATTATTGCAGGACTATTCCACACCCACCCTATTGGTCTTCTTCTTCAAAATTTTGCTGGCTATTCTTGCATGTTGATTTTTCTATGTTTATTTTTCTGTGGCAACTTAGCCTGTCTACTTTTAAACCATTCTATTGGTATTTCCATCAAAATAGTGGTTATTAATTTTAAATCACTTTTATCATTAATGAAATTGGGTGTTTTGCTACTTTGTTTCAGCCAATTCCATTTTTTCATGAATTGTTCATAATCTTTGACCATTTTTCTACTAGGGTTTTGATTCTTCTTATTCATCTGTGAAAACTCTTTGTATTTGGGGCTATCAGAGCTTTGTTTGAAATGTTTCTTGTAAATATTTTCCCCAGTTAACAGGAATCCTCCCCCATCCGTGGTTTTACTTTCTGTGGTTTCAGCTACACACCGTCAGCTGTGTTCAGAAAGCAGATGATCCTTCTGACAATCTGTCAGTAGTAGCCTCAGTCTGTGTCACAATGTCTACGTCATTCCCCTCCCATCGTCTCAGCACTAGACCTTTTATCATCTCACATCATCACAAGAAGGGTGAATATAGTTACAATAAGATATTTTGAGAGAGAGAGAGACCATGTACACATAACTTTTATTACAGTATATATTATTACGATTGTTCTATTTTATTATTATTGTTAATCTCTTACTGTGCCTAATTTATAAATTAAAATTTATCATAGGTATGTATATATAAGAAAAAAACGTAGTATATATAGGGTTAGGTACTATCTTGCATCCACTGGGGGTCTTGGAACTATCTTGCAGATAAGGGGGAACTGCTGTAGTTAATTTTGCTTCTAATATTTTTTTAAGTATTGAAATAAATAGTAAATGTGTGTGTGTGCACATGAGTGGGTGGGGGATGAAAGCTATCTTTTCTTGGGTGGTTTCTTCTGCTATTTTGAGATTTATACATTCTTTCCCTGTCCCAAAATAAATAGTGACATATTTTCAGGATTTTTTATGACCTTGTTTTTATATTTAAGTGTTTAATCCATTTGAAATTTATTTTAGTGTATTGTGTGAAGTTCTGATCGAACCAGTTTTTTTGCTTGTCTGTTTCTCCCAACACTATTAAACAAATGCCTTTATTTAACTGTTTTTTCAGAATTCAAAACATAATCAAGAAAACGTAATTTTTCAAGTTGGAAGAAAAATCCAGTTATGATTTTGACTGTGATTGTGTGACGCCCATAGACAATAGGCATTCAGGCCTGAATGGGAAATGACTTGTGGCTGGAGTATAAACACATCAAGTCACAGATGGAGGTCCTCTAGTTTCTATTTTAAGACGGGCCTCCCTCCAAATTTGGCAATCTGTAAGTTTTAAATTAAAACTTTTAATTCCTATTCATAAAGAAATAATTCCATTTAAAATTTTATTGTGGTAAAATACATAAAATTTGGCATTTTAACCATCTTAAATTGTACAGTTCAGTGGCATTTAGTACATTCACACTGTGCAACCATCACTCTGTATTTCCAAAATTTTCTTGTCACCCGAAACACACTCTGTACCTGTTACGTGGTAACTTCCTGTTCTACTGCCCTTCCCACCCCCAACATTTCAGCCTCGATGAATTTGCCTTTTCTGGATATTTTCTATAGGTGAAAGCATGCATTATTTGGCCTTTTGTGTCTGGCTTATTTCATTTATCGTAATGAAAGGAGTAATTGTAGGAAGTGGTTGTTACTATTATTTTATGAGTGAAAAACAAGAAATGTAGACAGTTTTCATTACTAGCCCAAGGTCACACAGGTAGCATCAGAATTTGAATGTAGGTCTTTCTGACTCCTGAACTCACACTCTCAAATACCCTAGTGCTACATGTGACCCCCATCCCCGACCCTCCCAAGATGAAGTGTTTTGCTTTGGGAATAACTGTACAGATGGGGCAAAAAAAGTGAAAATAATTTATTAGTTCTTTTTTTATGTCTGTAATTTTTAAATCCATACCTTTTCTTCTCAGAATGGAATTCAAAGGCTACTTTGAGGTCAGTGCAGAATCAGAAGATAGGAAATGGATCTCTTCCTATTTGAATAGTTAGGATTAGTCATCAAAGTATTCTCTAAAGTGAAGTAGCTATTTCTTACTGCTTTTACAGGAAGCAAACTAGATACGATAAATTCGAAGAATGGAATAGTACTAAGGAGTTTGTAGAGTTTGCCTTTAGAGCAATGCTTACATTGAGCTGTATCAGTAATAAGTTTTGTGAAATAAAATGAGATCTATACAATGAGGTGAAAAAGAAATATTTTGGTTGTGGCACAAGATGACTAAAATTCAAAGGTAAATGATAAGCTCTGAAGAGGGTCTAATTTCATGAACATATTTCTGGTGTATTAGTTTACTCTTAGTCTATTTGCTGTTAATGACAATTTTAAAAATAATGGAAAGCTAATTATGTACTTTTCCCAACAATTACTTTTCCGCGTGTTTTGTTGTTGGTGTTGCAAGATTTTTCCCCTTTCAGAATTACATTCTGAGTGCTGTTATGCTCATTTAAAATTTAATGCAAGTGTTTGAAGGTGGCACTTAATTTACCATGTAGAAATAGAATTACTGCTGTCAGCACTTAACGTTTTGAAAAATTTTTTCAGGACGATATAATTATTTTAAAGCCAGTGTTCATTCAAAGGAGAAGATTTCATTTGTGAAAGTGATCATTCTAAGGCTTGTCCCAGCAGCTGTGCTTCTGTGATTTGTTCTCCCAGAATCTTTTGCAGATACCTTTTTCACAATTTCATTCTTCTCTACCTCTTTTCCTTTATTTCTTGAGCTTTTCTTGTCAGTGGCATTGTGGTTCTTACTTTTAACAAACTTGTTCGCTCCTATGCTGCTTCTCTTCCATTCTCTCCAAGGCACCAAGAAAGAACCTTTGTTACTTGCTTTGTCAACTTGTAGTTCTCTGATTTGTTTCTCAAGCTGCAGCGAAATTTTGTGTGTGTGTGTTTTTTTAAAGATTTTATTCATTTATTTATTTGAGAGAGAGACAGTGTGTGAGATGGAAGGGAGGGAGGAGCAGAGGGGGAGGGAGAGGGACAAGCAGACTCTACACTCCACGCAGGGCTCAATCCCAGGACCCTGAGATCATGACCTGAGCCGAAACCAAGAGTCAGACGCCCAGCCAACTGAGTCACCCCAAATTTTATGTTCTAATGACCAAATACAATGACATCTTTCTGAACTCATCCGGAGTTTGATACCAAAGACTTCACTCACACCTTCAAATTTTTTCTTCCTTTATTTTCTGTAATGCTGCCTTTTCTTGAAACTTTTCCTATTCCTACCACTTTGACCAATAGTTATCTTTCTGATTTCCTTTTTCTTCACTCACCACTTAAATATAGGCAATCTCCAAAGCATGTTCTGTAGGGGTTAGGAATTGTGTTAGGTTATCAAAAACAGAGGCTCAAAAATAGTGGCTTCACAAAGTAAGGAGTTTTCTTTCACCTCTGGCAAGTTTCTAGGTAGTATGGAAGCTCCCCTAAGTCACCATGCATAGAGAGACCAAAATCATTCCTACCTTTCTGCTTTAGCATCCTCACCACTAGTTCTATGCTTAAGATGGTATCATGGTGCAGGATAGGTACTAAGGCTTTAGCCACCGTGCCAAAATTCTAAGTATCAGGAAGGGTAAATCAATTCCTTTCAAGAAAACTTTTGGAAATCCAATGATTGGCTAGAACTTAGTCACACGACCACAGCCAGCCACAAGGATGACAAAGTGTCTTGCTAAAACTGAGAAATATGTCATGCATGAAGAAAGAGGCATATTTGATAGGTAATGCTCACTCTCTGCCACAGTCTGTTTTCTCAGATGCTGGCTACATGATCAGAAATGATCGGTATTTATAAATGGTGAATGGGTTCGGTCTGTTAAATAATAATGATGATTTATTTATACTATTTATTAAGCACCTGCCACATGCCAGGTATTGTCCTGCCTTTATGCATAGTATCTGAAGCTCTTACAATAATTTTTCAAATGCCATAGTGCTCTCAGTGTTTTGAAGATGAGGAAAGAGTCTCAGAGAGACTAGAGTCTACTTGTTTAAGGAAATATAGGTAGAAATGAGCTGAGGTAGGGTTTGAATTTAGCTAGTTTGTATCCAAAGCCCATTTTTTTTTTTATTATACATGGCCCACATTGAATATTCATGCACATTTTCTTTTGTCCAATAATTACTTAGACTGCTTTAGCCCGATGTCATAATTTCCAGTAGCATTCACCTTGGACTATTCAGAATATATTATAGAGTTGTCTAAACTTGGTTGCAGTGACAATTACTAGTTGACTCAAGGTTGTTATCAAGATATCCAGAAATCACCAAGGTAGCCTGGTAGCACAGGGAGGTGGTTAGATCTGAACAACCTGTGGGTGCCAGTGACAGAAAGGACTCACACTTAATTCTCTGGGACCCTCCACCGGAGTAATACAGGACCTCAGCTCTGCAAAGGCTCCTGCCCAAATACTTGTAGGACTTCTAAACACGCCCACCCCCTAGGACACTGCCTTTGTACCGGTTGCCCTTGCCTGATTTCCTGTTCCAAGTCTTGAAATGTTACTCCGTGTTTTCATGGAGAAATTAGAGAGGCCAGGTGCCAGGGGCCAGGACTGGTAAGCCGGTGGCTGTCCTCTGCATGGAAGGCAAGGATGAGGAGTGAGAA
This sequence comes from Halichoerus grypus, assembly GCF_964656455.1. Taxonomy (NCBI): domain Eukaryota; kingdom Metazoa; phylum Chordata; class Mammalia; order Carnivora; family Phocidae; genus Halichoerus; species Halichoerus grypus. The sequence continues at coordinate 100,880,255 of NC_135722.1, read as the reverse complement.
GAGACTCTCCTTTCCGTTCCCCGCACCTGCTGCTGCCTCGCTTCGGTTTTGTCTTGTATTTTGTTGTGCTGGTGGAGAACTCAAGCGACGTTGTGTAAGACCATTATTATATGTGCTTTTTATTGAAAAAGCTCTCTTGGGACACCTCTCCGTTCTCCGTAGACCTGAGACACACATCCAGTAGGGACTAAGCCAGGAGACAGTCTACTACATGATAGTTGCATGCTGTCAGAATTACCCTTTTCCTCCCTCTGACTTAGTCGGCTTCCGTGCTGCACTGTGCTCTTTGTTTCTGGCTGCTGCTTCCTTTAGCTGATTTCTCTCCAAGGATACTCCTTACTCTTCCAAGAAATTGGCTTCTCATGGGCTTGCTTCACCGCTTGGTTCAATATGTGCCAACATGTATAAATCCAGCTGAGAATCTTCTTTACGTGTGAACTGGGTTTAAAAATTAGTTTTGCAAAAAAAATGAAGTTCTTAAGGTTGGCCTGAGCCTATAGCTGTGTTTTTTAGACAACTTGCAACCTTCTTCTCTCCCATTGCTCCATCTATCCTCTCTCTGTACATGACTTCCAAGTTCATGTCTCCATCCCTGCCCTCTTCCTAGCTGCCTGCTGGATACCTCTGTGTAGTTGTCCCTCTTGAAGTGTGACTCCAACCTTTCCAGAACTCTTACCTGTACTTCTTGCATTCGTTCTCTCTTTTGGGTTTCTCTCTTATTTAAAGACTCATCATTCTAGTTGCTTAGGTTCAAGATACTCTTTTTATCTGGGATAGGCTTACCATACTATCTGTTGTCAAAGTTACCTTTTTTAAGGATCTAATTCAATTTCCAACCTCCTATCTCTTCAGACAAAATGAATCCGTTTCCCCTATATTCCCATAGCACTCTCTAATCCTTTAAAGCATTGGCACAACTCTCTTTATTAAATTTTGTATCTTCTGATTTGCTTCCAGAAATAAATTAAATGAGCACCTATTATGTAATGTATTAGATATTTATATGTTTTTGCTTAATCATGCAACCCATTTTACAGACGGAAAAAAAGCTGTTTCCTTATCTGCAAAGGAAGAACTCTAAACCCAGAATGAACCATCTTATTCTTAGATGGTAAGCCTATCTTAATATCTTAAATGCCTACAGTGTCTGGTATAATAAATATCATCTTAATAAGTGTATTTTTACTTTGATATTCTAGCACAGTGTTTGATACACTCCAAGGATTCAGTGTTTGTTGAACTGAATCGAGATAAAATGCAATTCAAATTTCATGAAAGCCTTTATAGAGTGTCAATTGTATACAAGGCACATTTTGAAGATTATATTTGGCTTCTATTTTTACCACTTTTTTTTTTTTTTTTTTTTTACAGTGGTAAAGGGTAAAGGCAAAAGATTTATCATCCTTTATTCCCCAGACCACTAGATGGAAGTAAATAGCAGTGGTCAGTAATTAACAGCAGTAAACCTGATGTCAACATTTCTCAAGACTAAGTTCCACAAAGCCGTTGAAAGGAAGAGATATTAACATCAACTGGTAAGTGTATATGAGGTACCTACTGCCTGTTTAAAAATATTTTATAAACTGTAGGACAGTTTACAGGTGTGAAATAGTTTCATTACTTTGGTGACTACTAACTAGTACTACTACCATTATTATATGGCTCTGTGTGAGTCTTCTGAAAGTACAAAAATAAATGTGTTTGGAAATTAAAGTCTAGTTTAATAGGATGTAGATAAAGCATATCAGATAAAGTTCACTAGAACACAATTTTAACAGTGTTAGTTTTATGAACTTGCTGTCAAAATTAACAGAAGGAACCAGGGGCCTCTCTTAAGAGGGAGTAGTAGGGAAGGACATTTTAAAAGGTAGGGTTTGGAATAGTTCTAAAGAGGAACCAGGGGGAGTGGGGATCACCTCTGGATTGATTATCACAGTAATCTTTGCTTAGGAAGTGAGAGAGCAAAGCAGGTCTGGGGAAGTTCTGGTAAGAAAGCCCAATTAAAAAAAAAATATATATATATATATATAAAATATTAAAAACCATGTCAGTAAAAAAAAATTAAAAAAAAAAAATAAAAACCATGTCAGTGCTCACAATAGCCTAAGGGTGGAAGCAACCCAAGTGTCCATCAACTGATGACTGGCTAAACAAGATGCCACGTGCCATATATATATAATGAAATATCAGCCTTAAAAAGGAAGATAATTGTGATGCATACTATAACACGGATGAAATTTGAGGACATTGTGCTAAGTGAAATAAGCCAGACATAAAAGGACAAATATTGTATGATTCCACCTATATGAGATACTTAGTGTAGTCAAATTCAGGGAGACAAAGTAGAATGGTGATTGCCAAGGGCTGGGTGAGGGGGTTGGGTGGGTGGGAATGGGAAGTTAGTGTTTAATGGACATGTATTTTCAGTTTGGAAAGATGAGAAAGTTCTGGACATGGATGGCATTGATGGTTGCACAACAACGTACTTCATGCCACTGAACTGCACACTTAAAAATGGTTAAAATGGGAAAATTTAATTTACCACAATTAAGAAAATAAAAGTAAAAAAACATGTAACAAAGAACTAGTGATCTCTTAATTAGGGGAGTATTTGTGCGGCTTTGGCCATGTTCTGTTAGAAACATTGTCATTGATTCTGTTTGAAACATCATAGTCTGACTACCCCCAGTGTTGAGAAGCTGACTCAGAGCCCTGTTTATTTAGAAACAAAAAAGTCAAGATAAATGTGGAATGCTGTGTCTGAAAACCTTTTATCTGAATCTCTGCCCCTGGGGTGACAATTAAGGCAGCTTTTCTGTGTCAGTGACTCACAAGGCTCAGATTCTTTAAGTAAGAGGAGATATTCTATTCTCATTAAAATGACTTCAAACAGCAAAGTTTATCCGTCTATGATACTAGAGAACAAGATTTCTTAGCACTATAACCTTGTTGTTAATTAATAAAAGCAGTTTTTATAGGATCTGAACAGAAATGAAAAGGCAAAGTCTCTGACCAGAGTGGTGTGGAAAAGACAAAGAAATGATTGAGCCCACCGCCGGATGAAGCTGCTTGCAGATTCTAGCGTTCTATGTTCTTGTGTCTGTCCTCATTTACATGGTTGGGATTTGTGAATTTGGTGCATACAGTGCTCTGCTTTGGGACATTAATCTTTAAGATCACCAATGTAACGATACTACAAACAAAAACCAACAACTGCTAAGTCTCCTTGCGTTATAGCACCATTCACCTAAAATGTGTCTTTATCATTATAAAGTAGTTACTATGAAAACCGAAGTTTCAAAAATGTCCACACGTAATTTTTAACTACATAGTATTTTAAAGTTAAGGTCATAAATTTTCAGGATATAAGTTCTTAAATGTAAATAGCATTTTCTAAGTTGTAATTTCTAATAAAACTGAACAATGTTTTAGTAGTAACTTTGAAAACAAAAGGTGTTTTGTGAAAATTTAAAGAAATAATACTTTAGACGGATGATAAAAAGCCCAATTGATAAAAGTTTCTGTATTTCAACTGATTCTTTCTATGAATCAAGTTAAAAACTAAGGGAAAAAAGGAAGAAATGTAGACTGTTTCTTATAAAGTAGGCTACAGTGAATAAAAAGCTATAGCAAAACAATGTGACTCATCAGGCAATGCAGTTATAATAGATACACATTGTGCACAATAAAAGTCTTTATAAGTATACAATGTGTGCACACAATTTCATGACCCTTCAAAGAGTTTCTATGTGCCCTGGCAGGTGGTGGGTTGGGTACACCAAAGGAGTTGAAGGTGACATCCAGTACACTATGCTATCCTTACAGCTCTGATTAGGCAACAAGTTTCTCTCTCACAAAACCAGCTCACCAGGTACGAATTACTGTGCGATGGACCACAAGCTCTGTAATTAGTGGCAATACGGCTTTCAGAAAAAATACATAGAGGGTGTAATTCCAGGCTGAAGTCAATGTTTGTGACAAAGTTGCACTCTGCACACGAGTTTGCTACTGAATAGCCAAGATTTAAGAGAGTCGTGCAATTTGACACTACAGGGTCAACAGGTTCTGTTGATGGCCATCTCCTGGAAATGACGGAAACTATAGCTACATCGGAGATTACTCGATCAAAACCAAAGCAGATTACAGAGCAGGCAGAGCTGTTTTTAGTTCATTTTAATTTGCTGCATATATTCGTTATAAAAGGGCAAGATTTAAACTTTGAGGACTTGTAAGGGTGGAGCAGGAAGTCATTACCACTGACCCCCCACAGCTGAGCTGAAACAGACCCCCTCCCTCCCTAAGGAATAAAGAGCAGCCCTTTGCCAAGGAAGGAAAGTCTTATTGAACACCTAATGCATGCTAAGAGATCGCTCACACGAGATCTCAAGGATTTCTAAAGGATTTGACGATAGCCGAACTGGCCTTCTGGCCTAAAAAAGAAGCACACCGCACTGCTGCCTTACGTCGATGAGAAAAATACCCAGTGGGGAGTGGAGGGGCAGGTAAGTAAAAAAAAAAAAAGGGGGGGGGGACCAAAAAAGGTAAAAAATTATAAATAAATAATAAGGTCTTTTTTGACCAAAGAAAGTAAGACTTCTTTCTCAACTAGGCGCTTTGCAACTAATCCAAACTCAGGAAATAACTGTGAAACGAATAAACTTAGTTCTGAAAAACATGCGCGTCCAGTAACATCCGAAAACACGTGGCGGGGGTGGGGAAACCGGTCGGAGCACCGGGCGAGACTCCAACTCCCATCATCCCATTCGGCAGCTAAGCCGGGCTGTTCAGGGCCAGCTGGCGCACAGGATGCTGGGACTTGTGGTTTTCGCTCCTGCGCCTCCCCGCGGGTTTGCGACGTTTAGCGACCATCGCGCCTGCGCCAGCGCCGGCTGAGAGGCTGGGGCCGTGGCGGCTCGTGCCGGGTGATGCTAGGCGGCTCCCTAGGCTCCAGGCTGTTGCGAGGTGTGGGTGGGAGTCGCGGGCAGTTCGGGTCGCGGGGTGCCCGCGAAGGTGGCGCAGCCATGGCGGCAGGGGAGAGCATGGCTCAGCGGATGGTTTGGGTGGACTTGGAGGTGAGTGCGGTCGGCGGGGGTGAGGGGAGGCGAGTGAGGTTCCGCGCGTAGACCGAGTAGCTGAGCCTGTCCGCGGACAGCGGCGGGTCCCTGGGTCTCAGGTGTGGCATGTGAGCGCCGCCGGGCTGTGTGCTGCGCGGGGCAGGTCGGCAGGCTGGAGTCCTGTAGGTGTTGGGGACTGTGCTGGGCTGTGGGGTTTGTTTTCCAAAGGGAAGAGTCATCCATATGGCTCCCCCCAGTCCCCTCCACCCAGATGTAAAGCTCCCTAACGCTTTGGTTCCTCTGGGTTTAGGGTCACTGGGGTGGGGGGTTGGGACAGCGACTTTGCTAGACTCCAGACTCTCCTTCCGCAGTCTTAACAGGACCCTAGGTTGTTATAGCTGGACGGGATTCCGGAGATGACTCAGCCTTACCTCTTATTCCATAAACGAGAAAACCGAGGCCCGGAGAGAGGATTGAGCTCATTCAAGGTCACGCTGTTAGGTTCTGAGTTGGGACTAGAACCCAGTTCTGATCCCTCGAGGTTTTCCATACCCATGCCGAAGACTCCCCCCTCGGTTGAACTTCAGTTTTCTTATATATGAAATGGGGGTAATAACAGTGCTTTCTACATTAGATTGTGATGAAGATCAAGAGGTGTAATTAATATGAAAACTTTGTAAGCTGCAGAGATGTAGTGATGTGAGTAGTCTCTTACCAAATTGAATGCTGTCAGCACTCAATTTTGCTGACTTTGCATCTGTCCTACAGTAGAACTGGGGTGTCTGACATATAGCAGGCCCTTGGTAAATACTCACTGAATAAGTGACTCATATTTAGTGTCTTGGGGGCTTGCCAGAGAAGCGTTGTTGTCTCTTTTATCCTGGCTATGGGATATAAATGGAATATGCTCGAGGGAATTACTGTTCAATAAAATTGGGTAAAATAGACCAGAAAGATGGTTTGGTGTGTTACATATTTATTTTTGGTTGCAGATGACAGGATTGGACATTGAGAAGGACCAGATTATTGAGATGGCCTGTCTGATAACTGACTCTGATCTCAACATTTTGGCTGAAGTAGGTGATGCCACGTAATACAGTCATACTGTTTAGAGTGTATTAGAAATCTAAATCATTTTTCCCCATCTCTTTATTTAAAAAAATAAGAAAACTGAGGTCCATATAGGTTAAGTTCCCAAGGAATATGCTAGGTCATGGTAGGGTTGGTTCTGGAACCAAAGTAGTCTATCTCACAGTCTAGCTATTTTACAGTTATCCATGCCAAAAATTACAGAAACCTACATGCCCTTGTTTACTGAGACCTTACTGTGTGCCTCCCACAGTTCTAAATGCTTTACATGTATACACTGTTAGTGCTTACAACAACTATAAGGGAGGTGGTTGCACTCATAGAAGAGGACATTTTGGCACGGAGATATTGGGTAATTTTCCCAAGGCCACCTGGCTTGTTACTGGGGGAGTCAGGAATTTAACCCAGGTGGTTTGAGTAAAGTACTTCTAACCAATAAGACAACCAGCTATTGTGTCATCAGGATTAGTGACTCAGGCCAAAATATCTGTATGTCATCACCTTAATTTTAACTCGATTCTCTATGTCCAGTTTCTGCCTTCTCAACTAGGATGTGTGCTTGTCTAGATCTATATTAAGATTTTAGAATTCCTGTTGAGGCAGAATCAGAATACTCTCTTGTTGATATATTGGGCATGATTAAGGTTTTAACATGCTGCTTTTAGCTGAAACATTAAGCAAAACAACACACCTGTTGCCTTTTGGCCACTTATGAAGCATTTGAGAAGTGTGTGAGGGCGTCTGGTCTGGAATTGGTCCCTGGTCTCGTATTGTCAGGATTTTCAGAGGCCATAAGAAACTCTAGAATAGGAACACAGTGGGGATGTTTGTGGAAAAGGTAGTCCTGTTAAAATCAATTCCCAGAGAGCAGGAGTGATGTGCTGCTGACACTGGATAGATTTCATAAATGCACAGTAAGACTTATCTTGGTAGGTAAGGGACAGGAGAAGGTATTTATAGATGAATTGTGACTTTTGTGGAGTACCAGGCATACATCCTGGAGTACCACTTGATACATCAGCTGGAGGAGAATCATGAGACTTTGTATTTCGCATCATAACAACTAGCTCCTTTTCTTTCTTTCTTTTTTTTTTTCTTTTAAACATTGTATAAATAAAGTTCTGTGTTTTAGGTTTGGTTGTTTTTTCCTGTCACTTGGAATTTAGTACGGATGAATAGGGAAGAGAAGTGTCTTTATTTTGTGAGCCCTACTTACCCTTGGCTGAAGAAGAGTTTTTCCTTTAGACTGTTGATATAATGTGAAATACTGACAGTTTAATGGACCAGTTAGTTAATATGTACCCTGGAGGAAATTTGGGTCTGTATTCACACAGCTGCAGATGAGTGTGGCATTTGTAAATAGACTCAGTCAGATGAGGATAAGAATGTTAAAAAAAAAAAAAAAAAAAAATATGCTCAGGGCTCTTAAGTGTCCTTTCTGTGGAAAATATGTTTTATTCTTATATATGAGTCTGAGGAAAATGTTTTATGCTGGTAGAAGAGTAAACATCCTACCCTGAAAATTTTTCTGTAGGTAGCTTAGTGTGCCAAACTGGGACCTAAAGTAAGTTAGATAGCCTTAGATTAATAGTTTGCTTTTCCCATCATGGTTTTTTGAAATTGTTTTTTGTTTTTTTAACAGTATGAGGTTTTTTGGTTTTTTAAAAAACTAATCAGAACAAATTTTTTGCTTCTTGGGGATTGCCTTTACCAGTTTTCTTATTTGGCTGAAACTCCCTGTTAGTTTTAAGATGTCAAATAGTCAAATTCTAGTCATTCCTCTCAGTGATCGCAAATTATTTTTACCACCTTAGTAGTAATAATACCTTGGATTCATAGAATACTTCCAAAAGTTCAAAGAACTTTGATACCTATAATTTCTTTTATCCTATGTTAAACATTCCGTTGGGGGGGCAGTTTGTTATCGCCATCGTACAGGAGAAACTATACCCGTGAAGGCTTATTTTAATGCCACAAGTCAGGCTTCTGTGACTGCTGGGACTCTGTCTGAGACACTCAGAAATTCAATGTTCTGTTAAATGGAGTGGAGGATTTGAGAGCCACGTGTTACTTTTTTTTTTCTTTTTCCAAATGTTGCCAGTTGCCTTTTTAACCTTTTGATACAAAAATATTGTTAAAATTAAACAGTATAACTTTATCCAAAATGTATGTGTAGAAAGCTGTTTTTTTTTTGCCCTGTTCTGCTGCTGCATCCTATTCCCCAAAGTTTGTATATTTTCTTGGTATTTTGTATGCATATATAAATGTGTGTTTTTTTATTTAAACACGTGTACACGAAATCACATGCACATATATACCGTTCTGCAGTTTGCTGTTTTCACTTGGCAGTACAGACACTTTCCAAAATGCACTAGTTAGAGGTTGGCGGCTCTTTCTGAAAAAAGACCGAATAGTAAATATTTTACGCTTGGAGTTCCACATATCTGTCACATGTTTGTTTTATAACTCTTTACAAATGTAAAAATCATTCTTAGCTTGCTGGATAAAAAAAAAAAAAAAAAGCCAAAGGCTGGGGCTATAGTTTGCTGATCCTTGACAGACAACCAGTGTCCTCTGTTAGGCATTTCACTTTCCAGAGGTGTGTGTGCGTGCGTGCGTGCACGCGCATGTATGCATTCCTTTTAGCCATTGTAAACAGTGCTGGAATGAATAAGGACCACTTACAGAGATAACAAAGGGCCCTCCTCTCTTTCTCTGCTATCTATCGAATCCTGACAGCAGCGTAAACTTTACCTCAGAAACCACGGTTATCCCTGTCAATTCTGGATGACTAATGGCTTTTCCCATCCACAGGGTCCTAACCTGATTATAAAACAGCCAGATGAGTTACTGGACAGCATGTCAGATTGGTGTAAGGAGCATCATGGGAAGGTAACATTACCAAAATAACAGGAGTGCTGCTATGGGGATCAGTAACAAGCGTGTTGCTCCCACATCTGAATCCTATACCATTGTTGGATGGGATTCTAAAAAGGGTTAGAGGAAGATTGCTTGGCGAGCCTGGGAGACTGCTTGCTTGTTTACCTGTCATCTTTGGGACCTCTCGAGATCATCTCCTGAATGTTCTCTTTTTTCCTCTCCTGCATTCAGTCTGTCGCGAACGCATTGCGGATTGTCAAGTATTGCTCAAATCAGTCTTTTGGATAAGGTTAGACATCAACTTTCAGAAAAGGGGGAATGCTGCTTTCCTGTTAATAGTTGTCTCTTCCCAGAGCTTGGACTTTGAGCACCATCTTTTTTTGACTGTGTGGAAATGCTATTAACAATCAGGAACATAGCTTATTTGACCTGGATTCTTTAAGAAAAAATCAGAGCAAAGATGGCAGTTTCAATGTGAACTTGAGCTTTATAAATGGTCCATCTGTGGTTATATTTGCCCATTTTAGCAGTGAAGTTTCATTTCTGGATGCCTTTGAAAACTGACTTGATGTGTTTCTGGTGGGGGCTGGGGATTCTCTCTTGCAGTCTGGTCTAACCAAGGCAGTGAAGGAGAGTACAATGACATTGCAGCAGGCAGAGTATGAATTTCTGTCCTTTGTACGACAGCAGACTCCTCCGGGGCTCTGTCCACTTGCAGGTAAAATCCAATCCTATGTATACCTTGTAGATAGTCTTCTATTGTAGTGGTTCAAGAGACTGCAGTTCCAGAAAGATCAACTAAGACCATCATGCCTTCCACTTACCCTGACTTGGATTATACATCTTAATTTTCTGTTCAAGTTTCCTTGTATAATTTATAACATGAGTATTGGGAAACTGCCCTGAAACCCAACATGGGATCTGGGGTACATAGACTCATTCAGTAAAATTTTCCTTCATACTTTTATTATGGAAAAATTTCACACGTACAGGAAAGTTGGATTTGGTAATGAATGGTTTAACCTTGCGCCATGTTTGTTTTACCTGTCTGTTTTTTTGTCGGACATTTGAAAGTAAATTGTAGGCGTTTTGACACCTCATTTCTAAATACTTCATCAAGCATTTCCTAAGAATAAGGACATTTTCTTATGTAGCCACAGTATCATTATCACATTTAAGGTAATTAAAAATAATTCAGTAATATCATTTGACATCTAGTCCACGTGCAAAATGTCTAATTGTTTTTGAACCAGCACTCAGTCAAGACTCATGCATTTCATTTGGTTATTATTGTCTCTTTAGTCTCTTAATCTAAAATGTCCACCTTTTTTTTTTTTTTTTTTCCTTTTTTCCTGTGTGACATTGACTTCTTAAAGAAACCGGGCCAGTTCTACTAGGATTTTGAAAGTCCTGCCATTGTCAGAGGAAAGTTAATGGTCTGTGGAGGTGTATTTGCATTTGTATATGTAAATTGATATGATAACCTACACTTTCCTTAAATTTCATTAAAAAAAAGTTTTGACATTAAGTATTAGAGTATATGTTGTATATATATTTTCCCTCTAGTTAGTGTGGCTGCTGTCTGTTTTAAAGTACTTATTTAAAATTTAGTGTTTTTAATATAAATTACTGTATGGAAACATGAATATGGATATGATTTGTTAAAATTGGAATGTGAATAAAGCTTTATTTACTTAATGTGGTTCAGTTAAGTTTTTAGTGTTAATAGTGTGGCTTTCATGACACTGGGAGAAAATTTGCACATCTGATATGATCTGAAAAAGTAACAAATAGATTTGTGCATTATTTTAAGTATGTGGAATGGTAGATTTATCCTTTTGTCCATAGAGAGGCTGTTTATAAATTTATTATGAGCTAGACTGACTACTCAGAAGTCTATACTTGTAACATAATCAAATGCACTCAAACCTGATTTAGAAATTCCGAGATGCTTTTAGGAATTGTTTGACTTAAAAAAAAAAAAAAAATCCTCTCCATTTCAATACCAGTTAATGAATTTTTATATCCTGTTGTATATTGCTAGAAATACACAGATGCAGTATGCTTCGTGTCTTTCTAGGAAATTCAGTTCATGCAGATAAGAAGTTTCTTGACAAATACATGCCCCAGTTCATGAAACATCTTCATTATAGAATAATTGATGTGAGCACTGTTAAAGAACTGTGCAGGTAAGGGCTATATTTAGGATCCATTAAATTGCCTCATTTAGCATGTTTTAATTGAGAATTTGTGGAAAGTAATTGAATAGAACGATAGAACTGCGGGTGCCAGGTGGGTGCATAACTTCATCCCTTTCTCACTTGGACAGGTCCTTAGTTGATTCTGGACTGGTGAGAAATGGGGGAAACAATGTTGAAAATCTTCTGTATAAATTTCATTAGTCCAGAAAATTTATTGAACACCATTATGTGCCAGGCATTGGCCTATGTGCTGGGAACGTAACAGATGAAAAGCCTTGAAATAGCATAGAATCTAGTGGGTTGAGAGATGTGTAAAAAACACACCTGACTCATATACTGTATGGTGACTTCTGTAATGGAAATGTGCATATTGAATATTGAGGGCACCGGGGGAAGGAGCCCCTAGCTGTTGGAGTGAAGAATGGGAAGTCGGGGAAAGCTTTACCTAGGAAATTTAAGTTGAGATGTAAAGAGGAGTTGGATGTTTTCCTGGCATTTAAATGAGGCAGGAGGATTCCAGAGAATGGGCAGAAGTATGAAGAAATGAGGGCTCAGGAAGATAAGGGAATTACAAATAGTTCATCAATGCCGGAGTGCCAAGCATGCAGTTTGCAAAAGGTGGGAGGTGAGGCCAAATCGTGAAGGGCTTGTATGGTGGGCTGAGTTGGTTAACATAAGGGATGGGGTTCCTTTCAAAAAGTGTAAGTAGAGCAATGAGTGATACGATTAGGTCATTCTGATTATAAGGTGGCAAGAAAAGAGGGAGATAAGAAAGGAGATTTTTGCCTTATCTTGAGGGAAGAATGAGCTAGGGACATGGCATTTGGGTGGCAGAGAAGGGTGCAGAGAATGTCCCATCTGCGACATCTCTTGGCATGGTATGGAATGCTTGAATGGGGGAGTGAGGGAAAGGAAGATCTCTAAAGCAATTCTAGTGTTCCTGGTTTGGGCAGGTAGGCAGATGATGGAATTGTTCAAAGATAAAGGGGAAAATAGGAGCAAAAGCAGATTTGGTGGATGGGAGAAGGGAGGTCTTGAGGATAAGTGTAGTTTTATATATGTTGATTAGAAGTGTCTAATGGATTTGTAGGTGGAGATGTCCAGCAGGTGGTTGGCTATCCATGACAAATTAGGAGACGGCTGGAATGGAGTGAATCTAGGAATTGTAGACATGGGTGAGCTTGCCTAAAGAGAATATCTAGGGTGAAGAGAGGGTGGAAAAGAGAGTCCCAGGCAAGGAAGCATCTTGATAGTCACAACCCAAATGCCTTTTTCAGTGTTAATAAATGACTGGAAGGAGGTAATTATCCAGTATATTTGAGACAGTTTCCTTTGAGAGTTCCATTTTTGCTGTGTATAGACGCTGGTATCCAGAAGAATATGAATTTGCGCCAAAGAAGGCTGCTTCTCACAGGTAAGTTTGGGTCCTTCCAAGCGCTTGGCAATCTGACACACATACAACCCCCAAATTCCTGACTGCTTAAAATACTGTCTGTTCTCTACTCTTTTTTCTTGGGGGGAAAAACAAAGGTCAACTAGCATAAAGATATTTTTTTTTTTTTGCTAAGATTATTAGAAATTCTCGTCAGGATTCTAGTAGTCCTTTCTGAGATGGATAGCATCTTTTAACACTAAAAGATAGCTTAGTTTGTAGGTATGATGAAACAGTCTGTAATCTTTCTAGTAATGAGCAGTATTGATATTCTTCCCAGCAAGGATACGAATACTTGTAGCCACTTAAAATTAATTAGAACACTTTGTGGACAGTTATATAACATAGCCTAACTTTGACACTTTCGAGTGTTTCAGATCCTTTCTATTAAGTCTGCAGACTTAGGCACAGGTACACAAGAAATTTGAAGATTTTGTTTATCCAGTGTCCTGTACTGGCTCTTTTACTTTTTTTTTTTTTTTTAATTTTATCATCGTTCAGGAGGAACATAAAACTCGGTTGGGGATTTAGCAGCTGACTTCTAAGGGCAGCCTTGAGTTCATCCCTTTGCTGAGTGCCTACGTGCACAGTTCTAGGCAAACAGAAAGACCGAATCCCTGCTATAAGGAGCCTGGCATGCTAGTGTTTCTTTACGGGGGGATTGCATGGACCACAGCACAATACAGGTTTAGAATACCTTATCTGAAATAATTAGGGTTTGACGTCTTTCGGATTTCGGAAATTTTCAAGCTTTAGAAAGGTAGTAGTGTATTTGTGGTATTTACCATTATATAACATGCCTTAGAAGGTCTGAAGAAGCATCCCATGGGCAAACACATGGATGTTTCTGCAGCGAAATGTACGGACATGCACACCAAATGGCATAACTGATGAGTATAAAGAGCCCCATGTCAAGATTGATCAGGTTTTGCCACAGAGCGAGTCACAAAAGTACTTTGGATTTTCAGATGTTTTTGGATTGAAGTGTTGTAGGTAAGATGTTGTGTACCTTGATTTAGTCTGCTCTCCACCACATATCCAATACCAGGGAAGAAAGCAAAACTGTCGTTTTAGCCACAACAATAACCATCGTAAAATTCTCGCATGAACATCTGTGCGGTTTATTCTCTAGAAGAAGCCCTTGGCTTATCATTCAGAGCTTACTGATTGACCTGCAGACAGGTCTCGTAATCTCGGTTACTTGATTTCTCAGACTACAACAGATGAGAGCATTTTGGAGAAGAGAGGGTGTTGTAGCTGATGGTAGCACAAATCTCTACCAGAGAGGAGGTAGATCCTCTGTTATGGTTAGGTACTGTCTGATGATCAGTGTTTATTATGACTGAGTCACGAGTCATGTTTGAGCAGGTCAGTATATTTTATATAGGGATGTCTCTAAGTATTGCACAGTGTTTCCCAAACTCTGTTCCATGAGCTGTTAATGATTATTCCACACATGTGGTTAAGTTTTAGAAATCCTGTGTGCCTAGTACAGCCTCCCCTTGGAAATTCACAGTACACATTAGTAAATAAGTTCAGGAAAGGAATGCTTGATCTAGTTTTTCCTAAACTCACTTAACCCTAGAATTCTTTTTTTCCGTGGAACACTTCACCATCTTATAGGACAGTTTAGGAGACTTTATAATCTGATATATTTTAGGAAATTTTTTTTAATCCGACTTTTTTTTTTTTAACAAAGTACCTAAATTTGCTTTATTGGAATGTTCCTCTTCTTGGTGGTGTCGGTGGCATTTGTAGTCGCACCTGTTGTTACTTGTAAGAAGTTACGTTGTCGATCGCTTCCTTCCTCCGTGGACGTTTCAATTCAGTATGATGTGTTTGCTTGTAGGGCGCTTGACGACATTAGCGAAAGCATCAAAGAACTTCAGTTTTACCGAAATAACATCTTCAAGAAGAAAACAGATGAAAAGAAGAGGAAAATTATAGAAAACGGGGAAAATGAGAAGACTGTGAGTTGATGGCAGTTCTCATGCTGTCAGCACATAGTTCTTGGGAAGCAGCTGCTGGTGGTTGTGTTTGGTTTTGTTTTTTGTTCCTGCTGATTGCTTGGCACAGCACCTTCTTTCAGTTAACTTGCGTCTCCAGATTATTCAAGCAGACAGCACCTGAAATACCATTTTTCTCCTAACATTCTGTTTTCATTTATGGCACAGCAGCTCTTCTGTAAGTACCAGGTCATGTCCATCCCTTGGTACATATCTGCATTTGCTTTTAGACCATTTCTTTTGTTTAAAAATAATAATAATAATAAAGCTAGTTCTATTGAAATGCAAACGTTTTTGTACCATCTATTATTTAGTAGTTTGAAATGGTGGCTTTTTTCTCAGTGGTATGGCTAATGTTTAAATTCTCATGATGACATCAGGGATGGGTTAACTTTTCGTATATTAAACAGCAGGTGAACTTGCTCTGTTTTGCTTTATACATCAAGAATAGAATAACTGGGGCAAATCTGGGCTCATTGTTACAGTTACCAAACTCACCGAGCTCTGGAATGGCTACTTTTCACTGCACCCAAGAAATTCAAGTCCGAGGGATTGGACTTGAGAGGGATTCTGTAAGTAAGGTTTCTTGAAGAGATATTATGTGTTACTCTATCACTGTGCTCGTTTTATAAAACGTTGGCTGCCCAAGGTGTAATGCAGAGGGTGTATTAGAATAATCTGTCTGTGGAACACAACTCATTCTGACAAATGTCCTCTTAAGACAAGAAGTCAGAATTGGGAAGGCCCATGGGGGCTTCTGCCTGTCCTAGAGAACCACTGGATCTCAAATTGCATTCCTCAGCCCATTATGGCCATTGTATGAACATGGCAGTGTGATCCTAATGTGCGAGAGTTGCGGATACAGAAATCACTAGACTGTAGATCAGAATTATCATAAGTTTATGTACTAAGTTGTTTTAGCTTTGCAACAACCATGTGAGTGGAGAAAGACTTGAACTTTTTCCAGATGAGTCAATTAAGGCTCAAATTCGTAAGTACAGTTAAGTGTAAGCTGAAGAAACATAAGTCTGCTGAGTTTTCTGACCAGTGTTCTTTTTGCTGTCTGGAGTTGCATGGATTTTAGCTCATGTGCCATCTTCAGTGGTTTGGAAGACAGGATTGTATCCTAGTCGAGGACAGGGCTCTTGAATCAAACTCTGGCTTCAAATCTGAGCTTTGAGACCTGAGTTGCTCTGCCAAGTTCACTTCTCTAAGCCTCGAGTTTCTTATTTATAAAACGAGGATGATGGTACCTGACTTAAAGAATAATGTTAGAATGAAATGCTTCCCATGTAGTTCTGAGCTCAGTGCTTGGTACACAGTGAGCACCCTGTTGTGATAACTAATGCGCAGTGAGAGTGGATTCGTTCAGTCCAGGATCTCTGGGAAATGGTGCTATGATTGATTCGCTATGGTGGCTGGGGCATTATTTTAAATCTGTGTTCACTTAATGGCCTGTGACTGACTGTATGTTGCTGAAGATTGTTTCACTGCCAGTGTGACTTTGACCTGACTTAGTGCCTCCAACTAAAATTTGGCAAGATAGTCTTCGTCCTTGCTCGGCTCTCAGGAATGTCATAAATTCTAATGCGAGAATAGATAGGAAAACACAGGGCTTAAGAAAGGTTCCAAGGAAGCGGATGCTACTGTTAATGCTGCAGGGGTTCTCCCTACAGCTGGCCTGTGTATTCATCAGGTTAATGGTTTGAGCCCCACTGTTTAGTTTTCTTAAGAATTTTAGCTCCTGGTGTTCATTTTAAATCTCCCGTCCCATGAATGACCTGCTCACTGATTTAATCCTCTATTCCTTATCTTCCTAATGGAGCAATATCCCCTGATGGAGTACGTGTTAATTTTTAGCAAGATAATTGGCAACCTGTGAAATAAGCAGATCTGGTCTGATGCAGGTCTGTATGAAGACATGATGGTTCAGTGATCAGTTCATTATTTATTAGTCTGCTTTAAAAAAAAAAAAAGAAAAATTTAAATTGGTAGTGCTGGTAACTGATTTCACGGGGGATTCCTGAAGCCATGAAGTAATTTCTGTGAAATGAACTGCCATACAAATTGGTTTAAATATAACTACAGCCTTAAGAATGATCAGTATGTTTGTTTAGCAGAGCTTGCTGTTCCAGCACTCCCGAGAGCTTTTCATTTGGTGGTTCTTCTGGCTGTGCTGTAATTATCCTGCAAGCTATATTCATAGGATTATCCAGGTATTTTTCCCCTGAATTAAACTCATAAGGTGAATGAATTAGTACAGTGATGATAGTCTCCAGTCAGCATTCCTTGAGTGCTCATGGTAATCTTGCCATGACAGTGAGTGTGTATGGGCAAGAAAGACCCCTTTTTTTCAGTAGCTTAGCCATAGCAGATAAGGATGGAGCCTGAGACCCCTGTGTTTTTTCGTTTACAAAACAATAGATCTCTTTATTAATAAACCAGCCAACAAATTCAAAGGGAAATCGATAGTTTCCTTTGACAGAAGTGGTGGTATTATATATGTAAGCCTTAAAGAAAAAAGGTAAGAATAGCTAGTTGTAATGTTCAAGTGCAATTTTGTCATTAAATAAATTTTGACATATTGATTGCCTTGTGATAGTGCATGACAGTCCTAGGTACACTCAGGCGTTTACATCTTGAAAAATTAATAAGCAGCAGGACAGTGGAAAATTGGCTGTTAGGATAAGGCATCTGTAGCAGATTGATGAAAGCAAAAGCTCTTATGTTCTGTATCTTCTGATGAGGCAAAAGCTGTTAATGCTCTGGACTTCGCTACAATGCTCTAAACTTCGCTACATGCTATCTGTTGTGAGTATTGAGTTTGGGTTATTTGACCAAAGCCTTTTAATTTTATGCGGCTCCCAATTATACCATAGCCACAGTGCTCATGGAAATGAAGAGTTTCTCCTTAGTTTTCTGCTGAGTAGAAGAGTACTTGAAATTTTCTAAGAGGTCTTAAATCTACTTAACACACACACACAAGGGTAACTATGTATGGATATTTATTTAGCTTGATGTTTCTTTTCCCCACAATGTATACATATATATAAAAACATTAAGTTGTGCCCCTTAAATATATAATTTCTGTATGTCCGCTATCTCAATTAAAGGCTGCTAAAAAGAAGGGATTATAAATCTTCATTTCACTAAAATGTAGACAGATGTAATAGTTGCTTTCATAACTGACTTGTCAAGTCGAGTGCATCTGACCCGAGCTTTAACTTGGTGTCCGGGGGAATTTAATCAGTATCGTTTTGCACCTGGGTTGTAATACCACTGGTATTCTACGGTACAGAAAACAGGAGTCTCTCATTCAGGAATAAGCCCTAGAAAATGGAAAGATTCAGGGAATGTGGAGCAAAAATATGCTCTTGTGCAAATGAAAACCTACCATAAACGGCCTGCAGAATCTTTGGGGACCGACGAGAGTTTGCATAATTTGGGGTACACAGCTGTGTGACTTGTACAGCTAACCCTTGAACAACATGGGGGTTAGGGGCACCGATCCCCCCGTGCAAAATCTGCACATGTAACTTTTCTGCCCCGAAACTTTACTAATAGAATCTCTAGAGATCACTTTTCCGTGCAGTGCTCACGCGGGGATGATTAGTGCCACCCAGCATTTTAAGTGGGTATTCGCAACACTTGAGCTCACTGCAGCAGCAACAGGTGGTGACTGTGAAATTATCACGGTAGTACAGTTTATGCAGTTGTGATTTAATACTGCATCTTCGTATTCGCTTACATTTCTCTCAACTATGAATGGTGCAGGGTATGATCTGTTAGTGTAAGTTTTGGTAAATTGTAACTTCTTATAATCGATTTGTATATATTTTATGGTAGTAAATGTTAAAGAAGTATCTACATATATTTTGTGCATTTGTGACATACCTAACCTTTTCTTAGTTTTTTCCATATTTCCAGGCTATGCAGCTCGTCTGTGAGTTACTTCAAATTGTCGCAAATCTCCAAAATTTTTCCCACGTTTATTGAAAAAAAATCCACATACGCGTGGACCCATGCGGTTCAAGCATGTGTGTTCAAGGGGTCAGCTGTACTTAGTGCCACTGAACTCACTACACTTAAAATGGCAAAAATGGTAAATTTTAGGTATATTTTACCACACACAAAAAAAGGATGCATAATTTGACACAGCCCATTTTCAGAATGATCCTGTCTTAGGACGAATGTGTAAATGAAAGCCGGCCTGGAGGAGCTGAACTTGTGGATGCTTGCTTGTGCCCTTGGGAAGAAGATCTTCTGTTTCCCAATTTGGAATAGGAGGAGGTGGAGAATTTAGAGAGCTGCTTTCTCTTATGTTGGCATCAAAGTGGTATAAGGAATGACTGGTTTTACTTACAGACAAAGGAAATTTAACAAATATCCTTTGGGAGCATCCAGCCTTCTTCCTGCCTTTAAATTTAGTCCCATGAGAGATGCTTCTGATTTCTGCATTAGGTGTACTTCCTGCACCATCTAGGTTAACTGGCTCATGAAGGCTGCCCTGGCATCCAGGCCTGGTTTGCTTCTGTGGGAAAACCTCTCCATTTTCCATTCTACTTCACCAGCTCTCTCTAGTAGGTAATAGAATCCACTGTTAAGTTAGAGACCTTATGTAGTAAATATTTTGACTCTTCTTGGTTATACTTCCTCTGTCCATGTCATTTGTTTTTTTTTTTTTTTTAATTTTATTTATTAGAGAGAGAGAGAACATGAGCGGGGAGGAGGAGGAGCAGAGGGAGAAGCAGGTTCCCCGCTGAGCAGGGAGCCCGACACAGGGCTCAATCCCAGGACTCCAGGATCATGACCTGAGCTGAAGGCAGATGCCTAACTGACTGAGTCACCCAGGCGCCCCTCCCCCGTTAATTTTTTTATACATTCATCTTTACTATTCAAGGGTTCTAAAGTATTTCATTCTGCCTTGTACCTTCTTATTCTGTCGTTACAGTGCTTTGCGAAATATGTCAACATGATAGCCCCATCATTTTTATATTCACATTTGATAACTAGCAGAAAGCCAAGTCAGAAGAAAAGCAGGACAGATACGAGGGACACCGTGAAGGGAATTCCTAGCCGTTCCTAGAGTGGAATAGGAGGAAAGGAGCTCTTGTTTGAACTACATGTTCAACATAAGCTTCCAGAAATATGGGGGTTGGCCTGACATGCTCCAGGGCCTGCTTTTATAGAAAAACTTGTTTCTTCCTCTACCAGTATTAGTTTTCCACAGCTTTGGGTTTTATAAATAATAAAAACGTTAAGTATTTGGATACTCTCTAGAGATTGCCAATGTTTATTTTGCCAGATAAGGATGTTAAAAATACCATCTTCTATCACCATTTCAGAAGAGAAAAGGCATTTTAAAACATAACAAAGGGGGCGCCTAGGTGGCTTAGTCGGTTAAGTGTCTGCCTTTGGCTCAGGTCAAGATCCCAGAGTCCTGGGGTCTGGCCCTGTGTGGGAGCCCGCTTCTCCCTCTCTGTGATTTCTCTCTCGCACTCTCAAATAAAGTCTTAAAAAATAACGGAACATAATTTCAGAATGAGGAACAGGTACTTTAAGTGGAATACATTTAGTTTTGTGAAAAATCCAGTTGTGTCCTTATTTTCATTGCATTTCAGGTTGATTTAAAAAACATACCATCTTAATCCTGGGCCTCTATCAGTTACTAGACTGGAGTTTGGGAATCACTGGTATATTTATGCTTGGGATGGGACATCTCTCCAAAACACTCCTGGGAGAGGAGAGAAAGAAGGTACATTCTATCCTACCCAAATAAATCTTTTTTGACAATTATTAAATGAGAGGAGTTGGAAGATACGCAAAAAAACCTTGCAGTGGTCTAGTTGAGATGAAATTGTGTGATGTGTTAATGGTCAGAGCATCAAAGCAAGATGCTTGTCCATGTGTTTTACACCATTGTTGACCCTGTGCAGTCTTTCCAGGTGATTCTAAGAATGCTGTGGATTCCTTGGTTATTTGAAACTTTGTTTTTCCAGTTTTGACATTCTGAAACTGTTTTTGCATGAACACTGGCTTTCTGAGGATGGGTGGGGAGAGGGGGCAGGTACGAGTTTTAAAATTATTTTTGAGTTTCAGATAAAGCCTGAAAATTAAAAAAAAAAAAAAAATCACCCGAATTAAATCCCAAATCTAGTTTATGTTTGAAGAATATAGGTAAGTGTTTCCTACGAATAATACTGGTTTTTGAGAAAAGAATGACAAATCCTTTTAAGTACTGAGCTCCCGAAAGACCCTTGGAAATGCAGTGATAGAGATCATGATAAAAATGGTTCTAAAATTAAGTGGGAGAATGGTCCATGCTTTGGGATTTTCTTCTTTGAAAATAGATAAATTACATAAATGTGATAGCAGATCTCCATAGTCCTGGAGAATTAAATTAGATAGTATTTAGTTGATAGAAAATAACAGTTTTATGACTAAAAATTTATTTTCACTTATTTTGATACATTTTTTGAAGATTCTGATGTGCTGTTTGTTTGCTTATGAAGTATAGTTGACATACAATGTTATGTTAGTTTCAGGTGTACAACATAGCGATTCCACAATACATCACTCAGTGCTCACCACGAGTGTAGTCACGATCTGTCACCACGTAGTGTTATTACAATATTATTGACTATATTCCCTATGCTGTACATTTCATCTACCGGACTTACTATATAACTGGAAGTTTGTACCTCTTAATCCCCTTTACCTATTTTGCCCATCCCCCCACCCAACTCATCTCTGACAACCATCACTTTGTTCTCTGTATTTAAGAGTCTGTTTTTTGGTTTATTTTGTTGTTTAGATTGCATATATACGTGAAATCACACGGTATTTGTCTTTCTCTAACTTATTTCACTTAGCATAATGCCCTCTAGGTCTATCCGTGTTTTTGCAGATGGCAAGATCTCATTCTTTTTTATGGTTGAGTAATATTACATTGTATAAATATACCACCTCTTTATCCATTCGTCAGTCAGTGAACACTTGGGCTGCTTCCATATCTTGGCTATTGTAAATAATGTTGCAGTAAACATAGGAGTGCATGTATCTTTTCAAATTAGCATTTTCTTTTTTGGGGGTATTTTCTTTGGGATCCAGTAGAATTACTGGATCATGTGGTATTTTTATTTGTAATTTTTTGAGGAACCTCTGTTCTGTTTTCCACAGTGGTTGTACCAATTCTCATTCCCACCGACACTACACGAAGGTTTCCTTTTCTCTACATCCTTGCCCATACTTGTTATTTCTTGTCTTTTTGATGCTACCCATTCTAACAGATGGATGATGTCTCATTATAGTTTTGGTTTGCATTTCCTTTATTAGTGATGTTGAGCATCTTTTCATGTCTGTTGGCTACCAGTATGTCTTTGGAAAAATGTCTGTTGAGGTGCTCTGTTCATGTTTTAATTGGATTGTGTCTTTTTTTGGTGTTGAGCCGTACATGTATATAAAATTCTTTATGTATTTTGGATGGTAACCCATAATGGGATATATCATTTGCAGATACCGTCTCCCATTCAGTAGTTTGCCTTTTTGTTTTGTTGTTGGTTTTCTTTGCTATGCAAAAGCTTTTTATTTTGGTGTAGTCCTAATATTTTTGCTTTTGTTTCATGTGCTGAGGAGACATATTCTTAAATATGTTGCAAGGCCGATAGTTACTGCCTATGTTTTCTTTTAGGAGTTTTATGGTTTCACATCTCACATTTAGGTATTTAATTCATTTTGAATTTACTTTTGTACATGGTGTAAGAAAGTGGTCTAGTTTCATTCTTTTGCATGTAGCTGTCCGATTTTCCCAACACCAGTTTTTGAAGACTGTCTTTTTCCTGTTGTATATTCTTGCCTCATTTAACTATATGATTGTGAGTTTATTTCTAGGTTCTCTGTCCTAGTCCATTGATCTGTTTATTTTTTGTGCCAGTACTGTACTGTTTTGATTACTACAGCTTTGTAGTATATCTTTAAATCTGGGATTGTGCTGTCTTCAGCTTTGTTCTTTTCAAGATTGCTTTGGCTGTTCGAGGTCTTTTGTGGTTTCAAACAAATTATAGGATTATTCTAGTTCTGTGAAAAATGCTGTTGATATTTTGGTAGGGATTGCATTGCATCTGTAGATTGCTTTGAGTGGTATGGACATTTTATTTTATTTTATTTTATTTTTTAAAGATTTTTATTTATTTATTTGACAGCGAGAGCAGGAACACAAGCAGGGGGAGTGGGAGAGGGAGAAGCAGGCTTCCCGCCAAGCAGGGAGCCCGATGTGGGGCTCGATCCCAGGACCCTGGGATCATGACCTGAGCTGAAGGCAGACGGTTAACTTCTTAGCCACCCAGGCACCCCTGGTATGGACATTTTAATGACATTCTTCCAATCCATGATAGTGACATGTTTTACTCAATAGTGGCAGTTTTACTTCTTCCTTACCAAGTTGGATGTCTTTTACTTCTTTTTTCTTGTATAATTGCTGCAGCTAGATCTTTACAGTACTATGTTGAATAAAAGTGGTGAGAGTGGACATCCTTGTCTTGTTCCCGATCTTAGAGGAAAGTCTTTCACTTTTTCACCATTGAGTATGATGTTAGCTCTGGGTTTTTCATATGTGGCCTTTATTATGTTGTTATGTTCCCTCTAAACCCACTTTGTTGGGTGTTTATCATGAATGGATGTTGTATTTTGTCAAAAGCTTTTTCTGCATCTGTTGAGATGATCCTGTGGTTTTTGTCCTCGTTAATGTGATATATCATATTGATTTGCAAAATTGGAACCACCCATGCATCCCTGGAATAAATCCAGCTTGGTCGTGGTGAATGATCCTTTTAATATATTGTTGAATGTGGTTTGCTGATATTTTGTTGAGGATTTTTGTGTCCGTGTTCATCAGGGATATCGGCCTGTAGTCTCTTTTTTTTATAGTGTCTTTGTGTGGTTTTGGTATCAGGGTAATGCTGGCCTCATGAAATGAATGTGGACGTTTTCCTTCCTTTTCTATTTTTTGGGATAGTTTGAGAAGAATAAGTATTAAGTCTTCTTTAAATGTTTGGTAGAATTCACCTGTGAAGCCATCTGGTCCTGGTCCCAACATGTTTGTTGGAAGTTTTATTTTTGTTACTAGTAATCAGTCTGTGCAGATTTTCTATTTCTTCCTGATTGAGTTTTGGAAGATTGTATGTTTCTAGAAATTGATTGATTTCTTCTAGGTTGTCCAGTTGGTTGGCACAGAATATTTTTGTTGTAGTCTCTTATAATTCTTTGTATTTCTGTACTGTGAGTTGTTTTTCTCCTTTTGTTTCTGATTTTGAGTCCTCTTTTTTTTCTTGATGAGGCTGGCTAAAGGTTTATCAAATTTTTTTCTCTTTCAAAGAACTAGCTCGTGGTTTCACTGATTTTTTTAAAAAAAATTTTATTGTCTCTTCCATTTATTTCTGCTCCATATTATTTCCTTCTGTTTATTAACTTTGGGCTGTTTCTTCATTTTCTAGTTCCTTTAGGTGTAAGGTTAACTTGTAATTTGAGCTTTTTCTTGTTTCTTGAGGTGGACTTGTATCCCTATATATTTCCCTTTTAGAACTCTCCTTGTATCCCAAAGATTTTGGACCATTGCTTTTTTCATGGCTTCATTGACCCACTGGTTGTTTAGTATCATGGTTAGCCTCCATCTTTTTTTTTTTCCAGTTTTTTCCCTGGTAATCAATTTCTAATTTCATAGTATTTTCATTGAAAAAGATGCTTGATATGATTTCAGTCTTAAATTTTTTGAGACTTGTTTTGTGGCCTAACATATGATCTTTTCTGGAGAGTGTTTCATGTGCACTTGAAAAGAGTGTGTATTCTGCTGTTTTGGATGGAATTTTCTGTATGTATCTCTTAAGTCTATCTAGTCTGATGTGTTGTTCAAAGCCACCGTTTTCTTGTTGATTTTCTGTGTGGATGATACGTACGCTAATGTGGGTGGGGTGTTAAAGTTCCATACTATAGTTGTATTACTCTCAGTTTCTCCCTTTATGTCTGTTAATATCTGCTTTATGTATTTAGGTGTCCTGTGTTGGGTGCATAGATATTTATAATTGCTATTTTCTTGTTTGATTGATCCCTTTAACATCATGTAATGCCCTTCTTTGTCTCTTGTTACAGCCTTTGTTTTAAGGTCTAGTTTGTCTGGGATGCGTGGGTGGTGCAGTTGGGTGAGTGTCTGATTTTTGGTTTTGGCTCAGGTTGTGATCTCAGGGTCATGAGATTGAGCTCTGCATCGGGCCGTGCCCTCAGTGCGGAGTCTGCTTGAAATTCTCTCTCCCTCTGCCCCTCCCACTTGTGCTCTCTTTGTCTCTAAAATAAATCTTTAAAAAAATAATAAAGTCTGTTTGTCTGATATAATTATTACTACTCTGGTCTTTTTTTTTCCTCCCATTTGCATGGGATATCTTTTTCCATTCATTTACTTTAAGTCAGTATGTGTCTATAGGACTGAAGTGAGTCTCTTACGCAGCTTATAAATGAGTTGGTTTTTTATTTTTATTTTTTTATTTTTTATTTTTTTAAAGATTTTATTTATTTATTTGAGAGAGAGAATGAGAGAGAGCATGAGAGGGGGGAGGGTCAGAGGGAGAAGCAGACTCCCCGCTGAACAGGGACCCCGATGCGGGACTCGATCCCAGGACTCCAGGATCATGACCTGAGCCGAAGGCAGTTGCTTAACCAACTGAGCCACCCAGGCGCCCAAATGAGTTGGTTTTTTAAAAATCCATTCAGTCATTCTATGTCTTTTGATGGTAGCATTTAGTCCATTTGCATTTAAAGTAATTATTGACAGGGGTGTGAACTTCCTGCCATTTTGTTATTTTTTGGTTGTTTTTGTTAAAGTAATTATTGACAGGGGTGTGAACTTCCTGCCATTTTGTTATTTTTTGGTTGTTTTTGTAGTTCTTCTCTGCTCCTTTCTTCTTTTGCTCTCTTCCTTTCTGGTTTGATGCCTGTCATTAGTGTTGTGCTTGGATTCCTTTCACTTTATTTTTGTGTATCTTTATAGGTTTTTGATTTGTGGTTACCATTGGGTTCATATATGGCATCCCATGTTAGGTTGTTGGTTGGTTAAGTTCATACACATTCTAACAACACTGAATTTTTACTTCCCCTCCATGTTTTATGTGTATCATGTTATGTTTTATATCTTTCTATTTTGTGTATCCCTTCATTGGATTTTTGTAGATATAATGGCTTTTACTACTTTTCTTTTTTAACCTGGCTTTATTAGTGATTGAGGTACTATCTTTATTATATGTTTGCTTTTACCTGTGAAATTTTTTTCTTCATAATTTCTTCTACGTATAGCCTTTTTTTGTTTGTTTACCATTTAGACTTCCCTTTGACTTTTCTTGTAAGGCTGGTTTAGTGGTGATGAACTCCTTTAAGTTTTGTTTGGGAAACTCTGTATCTCTCTTTCACTTCTGAATGGTAATCTTGCCATGCAGAGTATTCTTGGTTGTAGGGTTTTTTTTTTTTCTCCCAACACTGAAAATATATCATGCTACTCTGTTTTGGCCTGCAAAGTTTTTCCTGAAAGATCAGCTGATAAAGCTGTGGAAATTCCCTTGTATGTAGCTGTTTTGCTACTTTTGCTGCTTTTAAGATTCTCTCTTTAATTTTTACCATTTTAATTATTATGTGTCTTAGTGTGGTCCTCCTTGGGTTCATCTTGTTAGGGGCTCTCTGTGCTTCCTGGATCTGGATGTCTGTTTTCTTCCCCAGATTAGGGAAGTTTTAAGTTATTACATCTTCACATAAGTTGTTTGCCCCCTTCTCTCTCCTCTTTCTGGGATCCCTATAATGCAAATATTATTATGCTTGATGGTGTCACAGAGTTTCCTTAACCTGTTCTCAGTTTTTAAAATCATTCTTTCTTCTTTTTGCTCTTCAGTTGGGTTGCTCTTCTTTACCCTGTCTCCCAGATTGCTGATCTGTTTTTCTGCTTCTAATCTACTTTTGATTCCCTTTAGTGCATTTTTCTTTTTAGTTACTGTATTCTTCAAGTCTGACTGGTTGTTTTTTATATTTTCTATCTCTTGGTTGAAGTTCTTACTGAGCTCACCTGCTCCTTTCTCAAATCTGTTATCTTTATGACCATTACTTTGAACTGTTTATCAGGCATATTGCTTATCTCTGTTTTATCTCTGATTTTTGTCCTGTTTTTTTTCATTTGGGACATACTCCTCCGTCTCTTCATTTTGTCCAGTGCTCTGTTTGTTTCTGTGTATTAGGTAGGTTAGCTCCGTCTCCTGCTTTTGAAAGTAGTGGCCTTGGGTAAAGAGGTCCTGTGTTGCCCTATAGCATAATCCCCTCCCTGGTCATCAGAACCACACGCTCCAGTGATGTCCCCTGTGTGGGTTGCATGTGTAAGTTCTGTTTTGACTGAGATACTATTGCTGTGGGCATGTTTGTTGGTGGGCTGGCCTTTTAGCCCAGCTGATTATAATGACCCACTTCACCTCCTCTGGGTGCACAGTGCAAGGTTTGCTCCTCATGCTGTAGAGAAGCCCAACTAAAGCTGCTGTGGGCTCATTGGTTGCTGGGGCTGGTACTCAGCCTAGCAGCCTGCAGTTCACCTCTGCCCAGTTCAGGCACACAAATGACAGGCCTTGCCCCCTCCGAGCCAACTAAAAGGCACAGCTGCCATGACTGTGGGCATGCTGGGTTATCTCTCCCCCATCCCCAGGGCAGGAGTCACTTTGGAATGGTGCTGGTCCTAGCCAGGGCTGCCTGTAGAGTGTGGCAGGGCAGGAGCTGCTTTGGAGGGGCGCCTGCTGAGGTGGGTGGGTTGGGTGGGGCAGGTCTGCAGGGGAACAGGCTGGGTGAGGGCAGGAAAAATGGCACCCACTGGCGCTTTTGTTCCCAGAGAAATCCCCGGTGGATCCCTGCCCATCTGGCACACGTTCTAAGATTGGGTAATAAATCTTCACATATACCCCAGGCGCCTTTCAAACTGCTGCATCTGTACTGTGTCCAGGGCTGAGTTATTTAGTATGCTGCCTCTTTAAGGGTGGAGGGTCCGTTTCTCTCACCTGCCGGCTCTCGCAAGTTAAGCCCCCTGATTTTTATTTATTTATTTATTTTTTATTTTTTAAAGATTTTATTTATTTATTTGACAGAGAGAGACACAGTGAGAGAGGGAACACAAGCAGGGGGAGTGGGAGAGGGAGAAGCAGGCTTCCCGCCAGTGGAGAGCCCGACGCGGGGCTCGATCCCAGGACCCTGGGATCATGACCTGAGCGGAAGGCAGACGCCCAATGACTGAGCCACCCAGGCGCCCCGCCCCCTGATTTTTAAAGCTTCTGAAGTTAAGCCCTGCTTGTGTTCTAAAGCAGACATAAGGGAGACTCTGCTTCTCAGTGCATGTCCCCAGGGCTGGAGGTGTCCTGTGTGGAGTCTGTCCCCTCTAGTTGCACCAGGGGTTTGCTTTCTAACTGTGTCTTCAGCCCTTCTACACTGTTGCATCTGGCCTTCTCTCTACATCTAGCTGTGGAAGATCTGTTTGCCAATCCCCAAATCATTTTTGGATGTAGTTGTGTCTGTGGGGTGACATGAGTCTGGTTTTCCACCATCTTCCCCCAGCTTCCTCTGTGCTGAGTATTTTTTAAAAATTGAACATCTAGCCAAGACTTACACGGTTTCGTCTTCTCATGGAGTTTATGTTCTAGTGAGCAAGACAAACACTATATAAATAAAACAGTAATTGTGCTATTAAATAAAAAGGTGCTGTGGTGAAGACCAAGGGGGGTGGTGTTGAGGGTGGAGGCAGGGCTACTTTCAATAAGATGACTAGTGTAGGTTGCCATGATTAGGCAACATTTTAGTCTGGCCCAGAAAGTTGTGAAGGAGGCTGTAGGAGGCATAGAAAACTGTGGACTTGGAGTAGCAAGAGTTTAGTGTATTCTTGGAACTGTCAAAGCTTGGATGGAGCTTAGTGAGCTGAAGGAGAAGGGGACACCCCAGGCTCTTTGAATAGGGCCCTACTAAGTATTTGCTTAATGAATGAGTGAATGAGTGTAAGATTTTGGTAGCCTTAATTCTGGCAAATCATTATTGCATACTAAAATCCCTTATTGCAGAGTAAAAGGTGATCATGAATGAGGTGGGTATCACTGTGGCTGATGGTCAACTGGTCAACTCAGATTTGAGAGCAATAGCTCAGTTGGGTGCACAAATTTAGGTTCCTCTGGGTTACAGGCCCAGAAATCTGGTTTCATCAGTACACCAACAGTAGACCAGTCCCTTAAGAAGGAACTTATTCCAGGCAAACACACAAGGGTCTGATGTGTAATTCTGAATGCTGGTTTACATTGGGATCTTTTTCTCTAGTAAGCAAGATACCACAGTAATGTGTGCTGTATGGGACATCGCTTTTTCCAGCATCAGGGCTTTGGGAACGTGGGTTTGTAGTTGGAAGCTCCCCTAAATAAATTTACGGAGAAGAAAACTTTAATGTTATAAGTGTTCTCTGGATTTACTATCTTTTTAGGATAGGACTAGATTTATGTGTACTTCTAGGTCACTGGTTTGCTTTCACTAGGCTGCCTTTTCCCTTATATTTTGACAGAGTCTTTGTTTTGTATGTATTTTGTATGTCAGTTTTTTCCTGATTTTAAAATAACAGGCGAATATTTTAGAAATTCACTGTACAGAGAAGACCACTGTTAATACATTGATGCCTATTCTTTTTTTTTCTATATGAATTTGTGTATACAGAAGGCTGCCCAGTGAGGCCGACTTCAAAATGTAGTTCTGTTACCATAAAATATTTAAAGCAGGTGAGTCAGAGGTGACACCCGATCATCTTTGAACAGACTTCTGCCTTAGTAAGGTCGTCAAAGTGCCTCTTGGGTTATGATTATAATACAAATATTCTTGTATTTTTTTAATGTGGACAAAGCAATCAGAATACAAATAAATGATAGTCACTTTTGGCTTGTTTCCCTCTCCTTTTTTTTTTCTTTTCCCCCTTCCCATACGTTTATCTATTTTTTTTCTTAAATTTCACCCATGAGTGATATCATATGGTATTTGTCTTTCTCTGACTGACCTATTTCATTTAACATAATAAACTCTAGCTCCATCCATGTCATTGCAAATATCTTAATGATAGAGAACGAACAGGGTTGATGGAGGGAGGTGGGTGGGGGATGGGCTAGGTGGGTGATGGGTTAAGGAGGGCGCTGTTGTGACGAGCACTGGGTGTTGTATGTAAGTGATGAATCACTGAATTCTACTCCAGAAACCAATATTGCACTGTATGTTAACAAAATTTAAATTAAAAAAAAAAAGACTACAAATGAATGAGATGGAGATACTAAGTAATCTGCTTAATAATCATAAGTGTTTCTCTTGAGGGAAAGTGCATCTCAACAGAAATTTATTTTAAAAATGTTTAATAGAGTGTTTAAGACTTTGCAAAGACATATGCAAAAGTTAAGAGACTAGAATAATGAGCCCCCAAAGACCTTCACCCAGCTTGAAGTTGACTATGTCGTTTATACCCCAACTAGTCTCCCCCATTATTTTGTAGCTGTCCCCAAGGAGCATATCATTTCTTCTGTGAATATTTCAGTATGATCTCCATAAGATCAGGACTGTAAAAACAAAAAACATGATATGATTTTTATCTGCAAAAAATGGACAATGATTTCTTAATATACAGTAAGTATATACATTTCCCTAATCTGTATTTTACATATACAGTTTGCAGTTGTAGCTAGTGGAATGATGAGATTTAGGTTTGATTTTACTCTACTTCCTGTTCCATACTTCAAAGTTCACTGGAGCCCAGTAACTGAGTGCATCCCACATTGGAGGGAAGGGGGTGTTCAGCTCTTCCTTCTGGGGAAAGGGAGGGAATTCAGACAGCTATGTGATGTCAAGTAATTTTTTTTTTCCCCCTGGTTGTCTCCTTGAGGCTGGTAAGGAGTGGAAGAAGGAAGGAAGAACTCAGAGCTGAATAGGTATCCTGGGCTGCCGGAACTGAGCTGTAATGACTACAATTTTAGGTTTTCCTTTTATGTGTAACTTTGTTTTTTTATTTTTATTTTTTGTTTTTTTTTAAGATTTTATTTATTTGACAGAACGCGAGAGAGGGAACACAAGCAGGGGGAGTGGGAGAGGGAGAAGCAGGCTTCCCGCCGAGCAGGGAGCCCGAGGTGGGGCTCAATCCCAGGACCCTGGGATCATGACCTGAGCCGAAGGCAGACGCTTAACGACTGAGCCACCCAGGCGCCCCGAAACTTTTATCATTTTATTTTGTAACTTTAATGGCATTTATTAGGTGCCTACTATCTAGCATCAACAATTAGTTAGCAAAGCAAAGTTGAGAGAAGTAGAGCACATAAATTGCAGTAAATAAACTCAGTGGTTCTCAGAGAGAAGCCAGAGAATAGCAGTCATGAGTGACAACCAAGACATCTAAGCCCCTTACAGGAATCCTCAGACATTCAGGAGGGACTTGAATTTCCTTATAGTAAAAGAAGAGGTTTGATTTCTTTTCATTAGATCTTCAGGAAAAAGATAATTCCAGAAGGCTGTGGTTCTGGAGTTACTTGTGATGCATCCGAATTTTCATAAACCAGTGGATACAAGGAGATGAATCTATCAGGGATTACAGTGTGAAACAGATTTATTACATGGACTTCCATTTGCTACAATTATTAACATGTTTGCTACAACATAGACTCCAATAGGAAAATAGTTGTTATGAGTAGTAGGAACACATAACTTTTTAAGTTTTTAATTTTAGTTAACATACAGTATTATATTAGTTTTAGCTATACATGTAGTGATTCAACACTTCCATACATCACCAGGTGCTCATCACGGCAGGTGCCCTCCTCATTCCCCATCACCTATTTAGCCGATTCCCCCATGCCCCCACCTACCTCCCCTTGGCAACCATCAGTCTGTTCTCTATAATTAAGAGTCTGTTTCTTGTTTTGTCTCTTTTTTTTTCCCCCTTTGCTTGTTTTGTTTCTTAAACTCCATATGAGTGAAATCATACGGTATTTGTCTTTTCTGACTGACTGAATTTCACTTAGCATTATACTCTAGCTCCATCCATGTTGTTGCAAATAGCAAGATTTCATTCTTTTTTATGGCTGAATAAGATTTCGTTTTATATATATACACCACTTCTTTATCCACTCATCAGTCGATGGACACTTGGGCTGCTTCCATAATTTGGCTATTGTAAATAAAGCTGCTGTCCTTTTCCCATTGCATGTTCTTTCCTCTGTTGAAGATTAGTTGACCATATAGTTGTAGGTCCATTTCTGGGTTTTCTGTTCTGTTCCATTGATCTATGTGTCTATTTTTTGTGCCTGTACCATACTGTTTTGATCACTACAACTTTGTAATATAACTTGAATCTGGAATTGTGATGCCTCTGGCTTTGTGTACCGCCCCCCCTCCCCCCAAGATTGCTTTGGTATTTGGGGTCTTTTGTGGCTACATGTAAATTTTAGGATTGTTTGTTCTAGTTCTGTGAAAAATGCTGTTGATAACTTTGAGAGGGTTTGCATTAAATCTGTAGATTGCTTTGGGTACTATACACATTTTAACAATATTTGTTCTTCCAATCCATGAGCATGGAAGAACACATAAGTCTTTATTTGAATGGCTGGCTGCTTAGGTTTTTTAAATTAAATTTTTTATTGTTATTTTGTTTATTTTTAGCAGTAGTGAACTGCTACCAAGATTGCTAGTTCAAGGCCAACAGTAATAGAATTTTAATAAGCTCATAAGTGTATACATTCAAAGACTATGAGGTTTGTTTTTTCTCAGGTTCTTATGAAAATATCTTTCTTTTCAGTTTCCACATTTACTGAATTAAGTGTAACTCTTGATTCATTCATGGCACATTATTATTGATTAATGCAAAACCCTCTTTTGTTTTATATTAATGCATTCCCCATCTCTACTGCCATTTCCCATCTCTACTGTCCAATTCCTTAATCTCTGTTATAATGACTATACATTCTGTCTTTTTAATTCTTAATGTGTATGATGCTTCGTGTGTGTGTTTTAACTTGATATAAATGGTATTTGGACTTTGTGTGTGAGTGGCTTTCTTTAGAATTTTCTCTGAAGTATGTATTCAGGAGTAGGATTTCTGGGTCATTGGCTATCCCTGTATTTAATTTTTTCAAGTACTGACAACAGTTTCTTATAATGGCTGCAACAGTTTCAGCTATGACCAGAAATACAGTATTACCATTTTCTGAGGTCTTTGTCAGTACTTGGGTTTATATGAGTTTATAATTTTTGCCATTTTATGTACATAATAGTATGTACTGATAAAATTTGCATTTCTCTGAATATGAGTTTGAGCATGTCTTCATGTTTCTTGCAGTATTGTTTCTTTTGTAAGTTGTTTTATTCATATCTTTTTTCCACTTTTCTGTGAGATTTTCTTTCTCTTAATGATTTTCATTTCAATTATTTCCTCCCCATTTTCTATCCATGTGTTGACTTCGTGTGTGTTGACTTTCTTTAAACGGAGACTTGTAATTTTGTTATTGGAATGTCTGTTACTTTTCTTCTTTAAGGTTCGTTCTTTGAGAATATTGTATAGGGAATAGTTCTCTACCTCAAGATCGTGAAGATATTCTCCTATGAATGTATCCTTTTATTAACTTTATACCTTAATTTTGCTTTTCATGTTTTGGTTTCTAATAAACCTGGAGTCCACATATGAAGACTAAGTGAGGTAAGAATTCAACCTTATTTTTTCCATGGAGTGCACCAGTTTTCCATCATTATTTGCTAAATAATCCATCATATCTCACCGATCTGTGATATGACTTCTTTCACACACCAACTTTTTACATACAGAAGGATTTGTTTCTGGGCTTTTTATTCCATTACATCAGTCTTGTCTGATTCTATGTCACTGTTTTTTGTTTTGCTTTGTTTTTACCCTGGTTTTATACTAGGTCTTAATTTCTTATAAGGTCTTTTAATGGGATAGTGATTATCCTGGGTTTTTCATGTGGATTATAAAGTCAGCTTCAAATAATAACAATCTCTTGCCTGTTATTTCTTTTTCTTATTACATTGCCAGAATGTTCCATACCATGTTGAACTGTACCTGTGGTGGTGGTATTTTTGTCTTGTTACTGACCTTAAAATAAATGCATCAAATTTTGTTCCATTAATTATGATGTTTGCTATAAGCAGGGCATTAATACATAGCCATCAACAAGTTAAAGAAATTCAGTTCTATCCTTTTTTTTTTTTTAGGAAAAAAATGATAGTTAAATATTGAACTTTATCAAATGTCTTTCCTACATCTTCTGCAGTAATCATGTATTTTCTTCTTGACTCCATTGCTCTGGTAAAATCCATTTATAGATTTTCTGATATTAAATCATCTTTGTATTTATAGAATAAAGTCTTAATAAAATAAATACTTAATGAAAGTATTATTAGGGTTATTTTTCAAACTCCTAGCTAGATTCTGTTAGCTGATATTTTGTGCAAGTTTGCTTCTATCTTTGTTAGTGAAATTGGCCCATAATTTTTTATATTGTCTTCATCAGTTTTTGTTTTTTTTAAGGTTTTACTACCCTGAAAAATGGACATCTTTCGCAATTTTTCTAATTTTGTATAAACTAGAGCTTATCTGTTTCAGTGCAACAGAACTCCCCTGTAAGACTTTCTGGGAAGAGTTTCTCCAAGAGATTGTTTTTCAGATTACTATTTCAGTTTCCTTTATGTTATTGGTGTATTCAGGTTTTTTACTTCATATAGTACTAACGTTGTCATTACCATATTTTGCCTAATCTGTCTTGTAAGTTTTCAATTGGAGTATATTTGCATATAGTTTTTCTTACAGTACAGCTTTTTAAATCTTTATGATCAGTATAATTTGTCCCTGGATTTAAGTATATTCTGTTTACTTGCATTTTATTAT
Organism: Halichoerus grypus; assembly: GCF_964656455.1. Taxonomy (NCBI): domain Eukaryota; kingdom Metazoa; phylum Chordata; class Mammalia; order Carnivora; family Phocidae; genus Halichoerus; species Halichoerus grypus. The sequence goes on along the minus strand of NC_135722.1, from coordinate 100,845,636 downwards.
TGTTTTGTTGAACAGACTTTCCTGAAGTCTGTAATAGTCTTCTTAAAGAGGGAGCACTCTGGGTGTTATATGCAACTAATGAATCGTTGAACACTACATGAAAAAAAAAAGGGGGGGGGAGCTTCTGGCACCATTACTTTCTTTTTCTATACAATTTTATTGTTTTATATTGGGTCCTACCCTTTATTATTTTCTCACTTTTAGTTTCTTTGGGTGTATTTTTTGCTTACATTTTCAGTTCTGCTCAGTCATTTTTCAATTTTACTTGTTTGTATTTGGAGCCCTGGATTTTCCTCTAACAAACTTCTCTTAATGAGCATCCATATAGAACACTGCCCCCAACAACTTCAGGATCAACTTTCTTTGCAAGCACCCTATAGTTTAAACAAATATTAGAAGATGGAAATTCTTCAAAGAATGTTCTCTGGTAACAATGCAATTAAGCTATAAATCAATAACTATAGGGTAATTAGAAAAATTTAATATAATTCCAACAACTTAGGTCACAGAAAATTTTAAATAGAAATTAGAAAACATTTGGAACTAAAAGTTCGTGGAAGCACTGCAGATAAAAACTTCTAGCTAAATGGTACTTTGAGGGAAAAGTATAGCTGTAAATCCTTATTTTAACAAAAGGAGTAATAAAGTTATGAGCAGAAATTAATGAAATAGAAATGCATATTGAGTACTGAATATCCAGTAAGCTCAAAGAAATACTAACACTGACACCTGTTTGTTAACAGGAGGCACATATAAATGGTGGGGAGAAAGAGGACACAACCAGAGCTGCTGTAAACAGTGAAAAGACAAGAAAATACTGTGGACTCCATGTAAAGGCTATAGTCTAAACATCACCTTATACCCATTCAAATGGTAAAAATCAAATGTCTGACAGCAGCACGTATTGAATGGAGAAGATCTGGATCAACAGTATCATGTAAAGCTTTGTGCTGGGAACGGGAGCCATTTTACAAAACAGTTTGGCATTATATTAACGGTTAAACATTTATATGCTTTACCAGCGCTCCCAGGCCTAGGTGCAGAAGAAACTTGCAAAATACGTAAAGTAGCTCTTAGCAGCTTTATTTGTTAAAGCAAAAACATGGAAGCAATCCAGATACCCACAAACAAGGGGGTGGATAAAGAAAGTCTGTTCCCAAATGATTATGTTAGCTATCAAAATGATTGAGCTAAATGTATATGCAAAACTTCTGTTACATAAAATTGAGTGAATAAGTTCCCAAAAGGTTAAATGTACTGTGATGCTCAGTGTAAACAAAAAATATACTCTCTTGGAATACACACACACACACACACACGCACACACCCCCCCCCCCCCCGCCCTGTGCAATAGGGATTAGACTTCATGAAATTTTGTTGGGTGTAAATATAGTAAAAGCTGCTCCATCTTACAACATATGTACCCAAGACCCTTGAACAATATGAGTTTGAACTGCGTGGGTCCACTTCATGTGGATTTTTTTTCCAATAAATATATTGGAAGTTATTTTGGAGATTTATGACAATTTGAAAAAACCTGTATAGGAACCATGTAGCCTAGAAATATAGAAAAAATTAAGAAAAAGGTAGGTCACGAATGTATAAAATATATGTTGATATTAGTCTGTTCTATCATTTACTACCACAAAATATGCACAAATCTATTATGAAAAGTTAAAATTTATCAGAATCTGCACACATTTAGAGACTGTGCATGGTGCCATTCTCAGTTGAGAAATGTTAAATGAAAAGATGCAGTATTAAATCGTAACTACAGAAAATTAACTGTCGTACATACTGTCCTACTGTAGTAATTTTGTGACCACCTCCTGTTGCTATTGGGGTAAGCTCAAGGGTTGCAAGCATCTGCTTAAAATGCCACATAACACTAATCACCTCTCTGTAAGCAGTCTTTCCATTAAATTGCATCTCACAATAAAAAGTGACCTTTCTTGGTTCTTACGTATTTTTCTTCATGTTTAGCGCGATACCGTAAACCTTGAATAACACATGGGGCTCATACAGGGTACCACCAGTGATGCTTGAAGTGCTCCCAAGAAGCAGGGCATAGTCGTGACATAAGGAAAAGTTGACTTGCTTGATATGTACCGTAGATTGACATCTGCAGCTGGGGTTTCCTGCCATTTCAAGATAAATGAGGACACTATAAAGACCATTGCAAAAAAAAAAAAAAAGGAAAGGGGAATTTCTGAAGCCATCTTGGCCAGCTACACCAGCAGGCACAAAAATATTTCACTTTTTGCGAAATACTCTTTGTCTCATTGCAAGTACAGCTTTTATGTGGGTGCAGGATCACTGTAAGAAAATCATACCTGTCGATTCTAATAGGATTCGAGAAAAAGGGAAGTCATTATATGACAACTTCATTTATTTATTTATTTTTTAAGTAGGCTCCATGCCCAACGTGGGGCTTGAACTCACGACCCTGAGATCAAGAGTCGGATGCTCCACCGACTGAGCCAGCCAGGTACCCCCATTATATGACAACATAAAAGGAAGATGAAGGATCTAAAGCAGAAGAATTTAATACCAGCAAAGGATGGTTTGATAATAGTAGAGGTTTGGCTTAAAAAATGTCACACTAACAGGAGAAGCAACTTTTACCCAACCAAGAGGCAGCAGATGGGTTTCCAGACACTTGTAAGAAAATCACTAAGGAGAAAGGATATCTGCCTGAACAGGTGTGTTTTTTGTTTTTGGGTTTTTTTTGTGTGTTTTTGTTTTTTGTTTTTAATGCAGATGAAAATACCTTGTTCTGGGGAAAAAGTGCCACAAAGAACATTTATGAGTAAGGAAGAGAATTGAGCACCAGGATTTAAGGCAAGAAGGGACAGGTTAACTTTACAATTTTGTGCAAATGCAGTTGGGTTTGTGATCAGGATTGTGCTTATCTATAAAGCTGCTAACCCCCGAGCCTTAAAGGAAAGAGGTAAATACCAGCTGCTAGTCTTCTAGTTACACAATAAGAAGGTCTGAACAATAACAGCATTCAACATTTATTCCGGATTGGTTCCTTCAATTCATTGTCCCTGAAGTCAGGAGGTACCTTGCCAGTAAGACTGCCTTTTAAAATCCTTTCAATATTGGACAATGCCTTGGGTCACCAGAACCCCATGAGTTTAACAGTGGAGGCATTGGAGTGGTCTACTTGCCTGCAAACACAGTGTCTCTAATTCAGCCTCTAGATCAGGAGATCATAAGGACCTTTAAGGCTCATTACACATGGTACTCTATGGAAAGGATTGTCAACCTGATAGAACATCATGAAAGTCTGGAAGGATTATACCATTGAAGATGCCATCGTTGTTACAGAGAAAACCGTGAAAGCCATCAAGCCCAAAACTATACATTCCTGCTGGAGAAAACTGTTTAGATGTTGTGCATGACTTCACAGGATTTAAGACAGAGCCACTCAAGGAAATCATAAAAGAAATTGTGGATATGACAAAAAAAAAAAAAAAAAAAAAAATGTGTGTGTGTGTGTGTGTGTGTGTGTGTGTGTGTGTGAAGGGTTTCAAGATAATGGATCTTGGAGACATTCAAGAGCTAACAGACAGCACACCAGAGGAATTAACAGAAGAGGACTGGATGGAAATGAGTGTTTCTGAGCCAGTGCCAGACTAAGGAAGAAGACGTAGCAGAAACAGTGCCAGAAAACAAATTGGTATTAGACAATCTGGCAGAAGGGTTCTGATCACTAGGATCGCTTTTGACTTCTTTTATACTATGGACCCTTCTTTGACATGGGTACTGAAACTAAAGCAAATGGTGGAAGAAGGATTGGTGCTGAGAGAAACATTTTTAGAGAAATGAAAAAGCAAAAGAGACAGGGGCTCCTGGGTGGCTCAGTCAATTGAGCGTCTGACTCTTGATTTCAAATTAGGTCATGATCTCAGGGTCGTGAGATCAAGCCCCACATTGGGCTCTGTGCTCAGCGGGGAGTCTGAAGATTCTCTCTCTCCCTTTGCCCCTCCCCACACACTTGCTCTCTCAAATAATAAATAAATCTTTTTTTAAAAAAGTCAGAAATTATATTTATGTAAAGTTACATCAAGTGTGCCTGCCTCCCCTTTCATCTCCTCCACCTGTTCACCTTTGCCACCCTGAGACACCCAAGACCAACCCCTCCTCTTCCTCTTCAGTCTACACAATGTGAAGATGATAAGGATGAAGACTTTGATGATGATCCATTTCCACTTAATGAATAGTAAATCCTCATGCTGTTAATACACTGATTTGTTAATAAACCTATCTGGTGTGTGTGTGTGTTTGTGTGAAAGCAAGAACTGTAGATGTTTTTGGGTCATCATCATCATCATCGCCTAAGTATTCATCATGTAGAACGTCATGTGCAAGACTTGCATGGAAATGGATAGCTTAACCTTACATAGGCATCAGGTGAGTGATATTTAATATAAAATTACTAGTGTGTTAGTTTTCTTACTGTTTTATAACTTGACTTTCAAAGAATTACATCACCATACAGTATATCTCTTATCTCATAATTGGAGAAATTGTGTTTCAGCCTATCATCACAGGTAAGTGGGTTTTTAAAAAAACGTAACAGTATTTCCAATACTGTTTCATGAATATGTAATACTGTATGCCATAAAAATTTTATAAGGATTCATTCATTTGCATATAGGTAAGGCTACTGTGAAGTGATTTTATCAATTATTAGTCTACCATAAAACAATCATATTGTTGCTTCTTATCAGTGCATGAATCATTATACTTGTAAATAACTGAATTTCACATTATCTTCATTTTTGATATCTACTGTTAGTAATATGTATAACATCTACAGTGTTTTGCATCATATAAGACAGTATTGATAGAGATGCTGATGATTCCTCTTGTAAACAGTTGACATAAACTTAAAGCATAATACTGTAAATTTTTTTTTTTTTTTGCTGCTTCAGTTTATTTGTTTCAGGGGTACAGGTCTGTGATTCATCAGTCTTATACAATACACAGCGCTCACCACAACACATACCCTCCCTAGTGTCCATCACCCAGCCACCCTATCCCTCTACCCCCCTCCCCTCCAGCAACCCTGTTTGTTTCCTGAGATTAAGAGTCTCTTATGGTTTGTCTCCCTCTCTGGTTTCATCTTGTTTCATTTTTTTCTCTCTTCCTCTATGATCCTCTGCCTTGTTCCTTAAATTCCACGTATCAGTGAGATCCTATGACAATTGTCTTTCTCTGATTGACTTATTTCACTTCGCATAATACCCTCTAGTTCCATCCACGTCGTTGCAAATGGCAAGATTTCATTTTTTGATGGCTGCATAATAATCCACTGTATATATATATACCACATCTTCTTTATCCATTCATCCGTTGATGGACATCTGGGCTCTTTCTATAGCATGGCTATTGTGGACATTGCTGCTATAAACATTGGGGTGCAGGTGCCCTTTGGGTCACTGCATTTGTATCTTTGGGGTAAATACCCAGTAGTGCAATTGCTGGGTCATAGGGTAGCTCTATTTTTAACTTTTTGAGGAACCTCTATACTGTTTTCCAGAGTGGCTGCACCAGCTTGCATTCCCACCAACAGTGTAGGAGGGTTCCCCTTTCTCCGCATTCTCACCAATTTTTTTTGCTTCCTGACTTGTTAATTTTATCCATTCTGACTGGTGTGAAGTGGTATCTCATTGTGGTTTTGATTTGTATTTCCCTGACGCCGAGTGATGTTGAGCACTTTTTCATGTATCTGTTGGCCATGTAAATGGTTTTTTTTTAAATGATTTTCTTTTTTTCCCCTCTAGCTTACTTTATTGTAGAATACAGCATATAATACATATACAAAATACGTGTTAATTAACTGTTTATATTATTGGTTAAGTCTTCTGGTCCACAGTAGGCTACTAGTAGTTGAGTTTTAGGAGAGTCAAATGTTATACAAGGATTTTCAACCTGCCTGGGATGAGGTAGGTGCCCCTAACCCCACATTGTTCAATAGTCAACTGTATTGTGTGTGTGTGTGTGTGTGTGTGTATGAGCATACATATATATGTGTATGTATATATAATCCAAATGTATATTATAAGATTCAGGAAATACTCTGGGTTGGGGTTATGGAGTGGAGAAGGATCACATAGGTGTATAAAGATTTATGTCTTTATGCAAGGGTTATGAGATTAACAAACATTAAAATATCAAATAATTTAGCATAATGACATACTAAGGGAGAAAAATCATCTGATAATCTTAGTAGGTACACAAAATCATTTGTTAGAGTCAAAATCCATTTAAAAGGAAAAAAAAAACCCTTAAACTAGGCATACAAGAGAATTTACTTAATCTGGCATATGGTATCTATAGAAAATACTACTACAAACACCAAACATCCCCCCTCCATGCTTCTTATTACTGGCATCTAATTACTAGCATTAATGTAGTATATTTGTTACAATTGATGAGCCAATACTGATATATTATTGACCAAAGTCTATGGTTTACATTAGGGTTCACTATGTTATACATTGTATGTTACTGGCATATGTATGATATATATCCACCATTACAGTATCATACTGAATAGTGACACTCTCCTAAAAATCTGTATTCCACCTACTCATCCTTCCCTTCCTCCCCTCCCCGAGCTTGTGGCAACCACTGATCTTTGTACTGCCGCTGTAATGTTGCCTTTTTCAGAATGTCATGTAGTTGGAATGATATAGTAGATAACCTTTTCAGATTTGCTTCTTTCACTTAGTTACAGGCATTTGAGTTTCCTTCCACTTAGTAACAGGCATTTGAGTTTCCTTCATGTCTTTTGATGCCTTGATAGCTCATTTATTTTTAGCACAGAATAACAGTTCATTGTCTGCATGTACCACAGTTTATTTAGCCATTCACATACTAAAGGACATCTTGGTTGCTTCCAAAACCTTATTCTTAATATTACTTGAAAGTTCAAGAATTCCCATTGAGAATGGGAGCTTGTCAATGATGCTCACTACCAATGCTATTGATCATTGTACTGGAGCTAGCCAATAGTCAGCAAAAAAAAAAAAAAAAAAAAAAACCCACAAAAACCATGTTAGGGTTGGGAGGTAAGTAATAAAACTTACTATCCATAGATGACTTGAATGTCTGTATGGGAGGCCCAAAAGGAGGTAGAAAATGTTTTTAGAATTAATAGAATTGAGCAAGTTGTCCAGATAAAATACCACTATACTAAAACAAGTTGCATTTTTATATGCCAGCAAACATCAGTTAGAAAATGAAAATTTAAAAACATACCATTTATAATAGTATAGAAAAATATGAAACATTGAGATAAATTTAACAAAAATTTACAAGAAACTAAGAAAATGATAAAACTATATTGAAAGAAATTAAGGAGCACTTAAACGAATGGAGAGAGACGGGATTAAGATTCATAATGTGAATGTCAGTTTTCCCAAAAATAGAGTCATTGTAACCCTAGTAAAAATCCCAACCTTACTATTTTGTGGACCTTTGATAAAAATGATTCTCAAATTTGTATTGAATTTCAAGACCTAAGTATTGGCCCACTTGTGAAGAAGAATGATAAGGTGGGCCCTCTTGAATATAATGACTTCTAAAGAACTGAGGTGAGTGTGTTTTTGTTACAGGGGTAGAGCAATAGATCAATGGAGCAGAACAGAGAATTGAGAAAGAGAACCACATGTTATAGGACTCCTGATATATAACAAGGTGGTTTTCAAATAAGTGGAGAAAGGATAGCTTTTTTCAATAAATACTACAATATTAAATATTATTCAGCAAATGGGACAATTGGGTGCCCATATTTTAAAAAACGAAATGGTGGGGGGCGCCTGGGTTGTGCAGTAGGTTAAGAATCCGGCTCTTGGTTTTGGCTCAGGTCATGATCTTAGGGTTGTGGGATCAAGCCCAACATCAGGCTCTGCATTGTGCAGAGAGTCAGCTTGAGGATGTCTCTCCCTCTCCCTCTCCGCCGCCCCCCCTCACTCGCATGCTCTCTTTCTCTAAAATCTTTAAAAAAATGAAATGAGACCCCTACTTAACACCATATACAAATTCCAGGAAAATATCTTTGTGTTTTCCACGTAGGGAAGAATTTCCTAAACAAGACTACACTCACATATGCTTGCCAAAAGCAAAATAAAGTGCATGCATGCATAAAGACACACATGCATAGCATAACAGAAAAGATTGTTAAATTCATTTACTTTAGGATGAAGAGTTTCTTTTCTTAAAAGCTACCGTAAAGACAATAAAGACAAAAGTCACAAACTGAGTGAAGATAATTGCAAATCATATAGTTGACAAAAACTGATATCCAGTATAGAAAGAAAATTCCTACCAAATAACCCAAAATAAAAAGAAGGAATTTTATAAAAAATGGGGAAAACATGAGGAAAGGTACTTCACAAAAGAGAAAATCTGAATGTCAATAAACATGAAAGCATGGTCAACTTAATTATTAATTAGGGAAATCAAATTTAAACTATAATAAACATTCCTATTAGACTGGTGATATTACAAAGTCTAATAATTCCTAGTATTAAGAATTTGGTGCAGTTGGAACTCTTGAGCACTACTGATGAGAATGTAAATTGGCTCAACTACTTTGGAGACTAATTTGGCATTACTTAGTAAATTTAAATATGTGCATATCCTAAGATACAGTGGTTCTACTTCTCAGTTTTAACCAGAGAAAATCTTGCACATATGCACTAGAGGACAAGTGTAAGTGTATTTATAGCAGCCCTAAAATGAAAATGACCCAAGTATTGGTAGAATGTATCACTGTGTTATGTCTAGATGATACTACAACAAAAACGAGATCTACAGTTGCATGCAACATGAATGTGAAACAAAATTATCAGGCTACAAAAGGATACATGTAATATGATTCCACTTAAGTAAAGGAGAGGCCCAAATCAGGCAGTATTTTTAAAAATGTATACATAGTTGGAACAGTTACGAAGTCGGAATCAGGGCAGTGGGTTACTCTCGCAGGGGAGGGGAGAGGATGTGACCCTTGGGAGAGGAGCAGCCAGGAAGCTTCTAGGGTTTTGGCAATATTTTCTTTATAAAAAAGTGTGGTGTTTACCTAGGTGCTTGCTTTTTTAAAAATGATGATTCTTTGGAAAATGTATATTTTACCTTCACGAATATATATTATTAAAAAGAAAACCACAATCCCAGAATGGTGTCACTTAGGCAAAGTCACCAAGCCAGGGCTTAATACTTAACCTGATTGCAGTTTCAACCTTCCCCAGAAATGTAGCCTTAACCTGTCAGTCAGGCATTTTCTGGTCAGCACCAATGAGGTAATCTGTCACAGGGGTCCTCTCTGTCCCCCAAAGGAAGATGAGGTAATCCACCTAATAAGACCCCCTGCTCTTCCCTCTAAGGGAAAGTGACCTTGCCTAAAACAATCCTTTGTTTTGCTGAAACTTTGTCCCACCCTCCTTCCTATGAAAACCTTCCATTTTATACAACTCCGGAGCTCCCCTCTACTTGCTAGATGGGAAGCTGCCAGGTTCATGCATCCCTTGATAATGGCAATTAGACCGTCAAATTTACTCAGTTGAATTTTGGTTGTTTAGCAGTATTTTACAGTAGAACTACAATAAAAAAGTTTAAATGTGATCACGTATGAAAACTTTTTAACAAATGCATGGCATATATTTTTTGTTTTATTATTATTAAAATGTTTCCTTCTAAATACAGTTGTAGGTGTATCTCAAGTTTTTCATGTAGTGCTTTTATTTAGGTTGAAGTTTTTTTTTAAATTCCCTCATAATTTTCTCCTTAAAACAAATATTATTTAGTAGACTATATTATAGTTTTCAGGTACATAAGATTGCTCAGTCACCCTTCCTCTGGTTTATAATAGTGCTGCATTATACTCAGAAAACATAGTCTCTGTGGAGGTAGTGTTTTTTTAATTTATTTTTTTTGAGACATTGAATAAGTTTGTTATTTGTAGCTTGAAATAACAATATGTACTTAGATGAATAAAAATACCTTTACTGAAATTCCTGCAGTGAAAATAATCTTGGTATTGCAATCCTGAAACTCTCTATACCATTCTCTCTTTCCCCATAGTGGCCTTGACTTTAATATTTCTATTTTTGATAATCTGAAGTTTCTTAGTCCTGTAGCCACAATAATATTGCAGGATAGGCTGTGATTTTCTCTGTTTATATGTATTGTTTAGTGTTAATTTTTTCTTTTGAAGATTTTATTTATTTATTTGACAGAGATACAGCGAGAGAGGGAACACAAGCAGGGGGAGTGGGAGAGGGAGAAGCAGGCCCCCTGCAGATCAGGGAGCCTGATGCGGGGCTCGACCCCAGGACTCTGGGATCACGACTTGAGCCGAAGGCAGACGCTTAACGACTGAGCCACCCAGGTGCCCCTAGTGTTAATTTAGAACACGCTCAGCCCATTTCCTTGTCCCTTAGGGTGTGTGTGTTTCTAGTTCTATAAGTAAAATTTAACTTTTTTATCCTGTTTTATCCAGTTGTCATTCTATGTCAGTTGTTCATGTTGTCTACTAATTTTGTACTGTGGAAACAATGTTTTTTAAAAATTTTAAGACCTGTTTATATATTTAGGGTGATATTATCCCTTGTTGAAAATTTCCCCCTCAATTTGGTATTTTAATTTCAACTTACTCTTCTTTTCTTCATCTCTTTAAGGAACAAATATCCCCACCTTTTCCTTCTTTCATCTAGAGTGTTTGGTCTTCTTTTATTGCAGAGAGAAGATGATCATTTGGCAGATCATGAATATAGCCTGGACGTGCAGAATCGAGTTGGAGGTTGAAGTATGTGAGCTCTGATTTTTGCCAGTTCCATAAGTCAGTGAATATCACATCTATTCAGACAGCTTCCAGATAATAGATAACTTTGCCATATAGTGACCCCACATTTAAGCATGTCAAGATAATATAACCTTCTGACTCCTTGTCAAAATTTTATCTTTTAAGTGACTTCATAAATATACTGTGCACATTTAAGCAATGCAAGGTAAAACATCTCTTCTGTCTATAGTGAGAGAATAACATTGACATTTGTCAAAGGTCAGGGCTTCAGAAATTTAACATTAATAAATCTGTGAACTGCTAGTATTTTTATATCGTGGTAGTAAAAAAAAAAAAATAGGTTTTTTCTTTTTTAAAAAACATGTTTTAGTTCCTACCAAGAATTTCTAAGCACATTGTTTTTGTACTAAAATCCAATCTGTTCCATATTTTGACTCAAAAAAGGTAAATCTTTTCTAAAAAGCAGTCTATTTTTAAGGATTATCTATGTAGAAGAAAAGTCTAGGAAATATGTAAGCCTCAGTACAGGCTTTTCCACATGCCTTGAACTGTTTATATATATACATATGTGTGTGTGTGTGTGTATATATATATATACACACACACACACACACACACACACCACATCTTTATCCATTCATCTATCGATAGATACTTGGGTTATATACATATCTTCACTATTAGAAATACTGGTTCAATAAACACAGAGGTGCATATATCTTTTCAAATTGGCATTTTCATTTTCTTTGGGTAAATAACCAGTAGTGGAATTATTGGATTGTATGATATTTCTATTTTTAATTTTTGAGGAACCTCCATACTGTTTTACAGAGTGGCTGTACCAATTTACATTCCCACCAACACTGTATGAAGATTCTCTTTTCTCTGCATCCTAGCCAACCCTTGTTGTTTCTTTTTGATACTAGCCATTCTAACAGGTATAAGGTGATAACCCATGGTGGTTTTGATTTGCATTTCCTTGATGATTAGTGATGTTCAGCATGTTTTCATGTGTCTCTTGGCTATCTGGATGTCTTCTTTGGAAAAATATCTATTCAGATTCTTTGCTCATTTTATTTTTTTAGAGAGCAAAAGGGAGAGAAAGAGCATGTGAGTTGGGGGGAAGGGGGAGGGGGGAGAGAGAGAATCTTAAGCAAGCTCCCTGCTGAGCGCAGAGCCCAACGTGGGGCTCAATCTCATGACTCTGAGATTATGACCTGAACTGAAATTTAGAGTCAGACACTCAACTGACTGAGCCACCCAGGCACCCCTATCCTTCATTTTGTTAATGTGGTGTATCACATTGATTGATTTGCAGGATCTGAGCCATCCTGCATTCCACTTTATCATGGTGAATGATCCTTTTCATGTATTTTTGAATATGGTTTGCTGATATTTTGGTGAGGATTTTTGCATCTGTGCTCATTGGGGATATTGGCTTGTAGCTTCTCCCCCACCCCCCCTTGTGTTTTTGGTTTTGGTGTTAGGGTAATGTTGGTCTTGTACAATGTATTTGGAAGCTCTCCTTTCTGTTTAGCTTTTTGAGATAATTTGGGAGAGTAGGTATTAACTCTTCTTTAAATGTTTGGTAGTATTTACCTGGGAATTAATCTTGTTCTGGACTTTTGTTTGTTGGGAGTTTGTGATTACTCATTCAATTTCATTACCAGTACTTGGTCTGTTCAGATTTTCTATTTCTTCCTGATTCAGTTTTGGAAGATTTTATGTTTATAGAAATTAGTCCATTTCCTCTATTTTGCCCAATTTTTTGGTATATAATTTTTTGAGGTAGTGGCTTATAATCCTTGTATTTGTATTTCTATGATGTTGGTTGTTACTTCTTCTTTCCCCTCTCTGATGTTATTTATTTAGGTCTTCTTTCATTTTTTTCTTTTCTTTTTTTTTTTAAGATTTATTTATTTTAGAGAGAGTGCATGCATGCATGATGTGGGGGAGGGACAAGGGGAGAGGGAGAGAATCTCAAGCAGACTCCCTGCCAAGTGTGGAGCCCCACTTGCGGCTTGATCCCACAACTCATGAGATCATGAACTGAGCTGAAACCAAGAGTTGGACACTCAGCCTGCTGAGCCACCCAGGTGCTCCTTCTCTCTTTTTTTCCTTGATGCATTTGGCTAATGGTTTCTCAATTTTGTTTCTCTTTTGAAAGAACCAGCTCTTGATTTTATTGATCTTTTCTATTGTTTTTGTCTCTATTTCATTTTTTTTTCACTTTGATCTTTGTTATTTCCTTCCTTCTACCAACTTTGGGTAGAAGTTCTTTTTCTTGTTCCTTTAGGTATAAAGTTAACTTACTCAACTTTTGTTCTTTTTCTTGTTCCTTTAGGTGTAAAGTTAGATTTTTTTTTGAGACTTTTCTTGTTTCTTGAGGTAGGCAGGTATTGCTATAAAACCTCTTAGCACTGCTTTTGCTTCTTCCCAAATATTTTAGACATTGTGTCTTCATTTTCATTTGTTTCTTGGTATTTTTTGATTTCCTCATTGATTTCTTCATTGACCCGTTGGTTGTTTAGTAACATGTTGTTTAGCCTCCATGTGTTTGTGTTTTTTCCAGTTTTATTCATATAATTGATTTCTAGCTTCATATTATTTTGGCAGGAAAATGCTTGATATTATTTCAATCTTCTTAAATTTATTGAAACTTTTTTTATAGTCTAACATGCTCTATCCTGGAGAATGTTCCATGCACACCTGAAAAGAATATGGATTCTGCTGCTTTGGATGGAATATTCTGTATATATCTGGTTAAGTTCATTTGGTCTAATTTGTCCTTCAAAGACACTGTTTCTTTATTGATTATCTGCCTGGATGATCTATTCATTGATTTAAGTGGTGTGTTAAGGTTATCTGGTGGTATTGTATTACTGTCAGTTTCTCCCTCTCTGTTAATATTTGCTTTATGTATTTAAGTGCTCCAGTTTTGTGTGCATAGTTATTTACAATCATTATATTCTCTTGTTGGATTGATTTCTTCATCATTATGTAATGCCTTTTCTTTTGTCTCTTATTACAGTCTTTGTTTTAAAGTCTATTTTGTCTGATATAGATATTGCAATCCTGGCTTTTTTTTTCTTTTCCATTTGCATGGAATACCTTTTTCTATCCCTTCACTTTTGGAACTCTTTGGAACTTCTTAATTGTTCTGGGCCTTCTAAATAGTCCTGGCACTTGATATACAGGAATTGGCTAGAAGCAAGTTTCTAAGGGCGGCCCACTCAAGTGAAGCAAATAAAAACTTTTTTGTACTCTTAAGACAGACATAATGGGTCCAAGGTGTCATCTTATCATAATTGGTTTTCCTTTCTTGGGAAATGAGGAAAAACTTCAAAACAACTTTTCTAAAAAACTCCAGTACCGTCTTCAAAGAAATTTTTGAGTAAGTGATTTTGAGGTGGTATTTTTCCTCATACTTAAGTGTAGAATATCATTTGGGAAAGAGGCACACAGGCATTGCTATAATGGAAGAACAATGTGCAATAATCATCCGTTAATATGATCTCTTTCTCTTAGAAAAGAAATACTATTTAATGATGAAGGGCGTCATGATTTTTCTCAAGGTCTCTCAAAATACTGGTTTCCTCATGTCAATCTGGGGATGGTGGTTGAGTTAGATTAGATATAGTATATCCAGTTTTCTTGCCTCCATCCTGATCTATTCTTTTTTCAGAATAGGATCTTTGCCTCTTTGCAGAACCAAAGGGTATTTTTGCCCAGTTGGTGTGTTAAAGGTGATGACGGGTAGCAGACACACCAAAACTTGTGTCTTTGGTATAAGGAATATTTTGAGCTGATTATTTTGAGAAACTGCAGACACCCAAGTAACTCTGATAACAGAGAGAAGTTTCTCTTTTGTAAGGGAAATTGGCATTAGAAAGGGGGACCTGTACCAGGAAGGGGGGACTATCGCTGGAGATCACTCTTTAATCTGAGAGATTTACCTGCCTGGTAGGGCTAATTTTGTTTACTATGCATTTCCTCTTTTCACCTTCTTATGAGTTACCTTCCCTTGCCTTTGAAGTCTCAGATGCTTATCCCTATTCTTAGCTCAGGATGGTATATAAACCACAGTTGCTTGGTTGCCTTTTGTACCTCTTACCTTTGTGGGGCTCTCACACATACCTAATTAAAATAATTTTTTTTCTCTTGTTATTCTTTCTTTTTATTATGTGGGGAGTGGTTATCTCAGCCAAGAACCTAGAAGGGTAGAGGGAAATTCTTTTTCTTTTTTAAGATTTTATTTATTTATTTTTGCACGCGCGCAAAAGAGAGAGAGAGAGAGAGCACGCACGAGTGGGGTGGGGGGAGCAGAGGAAGAAGCCAAATCCCCGCTGAATAGGGAGCCTGATGTGGGACTCGATCTTAGGACCTTGGGATCATGACCTGAACTGAAGGCAGATGCTTAACCAACTGAGCCACCCGGGCGCCTGGAAAATTATTTCTCTTTCCCTACAGTGAATTCAACCCTCTATTTCTAAAGAAATAGGAAAATTGCTTTCAGTTTTAAAATGGCAAATTTCCTTCTAGTCCTCAAGTTTTCCAAAAAATTGAAGTGTAATTTTAATAAGGGTACTCTATTATAATGGATAAAATGTTAGGATACACGTTAGGTTAAAAAAAAAAAAAAAGACAAACAGAAAAAAGTATCCCAATTAAAAAAAAATTATACATAGAAACACAAAGATTATAAAACTGAGTGGGAAATTTTCTTATAAACTGTTAAAGTTATGTTTTGGGGGACACCTGGTTGGCTCAGTTAAGCGTGTGACTTGATTTCAGCTCAGGTGGTGATCTCAGGGTCTTGAGATTGAGCTCTCCCTCATGGGGCTCTACGCTCAGCGGGGAGTCTGCTTCTCTTCCTTCTCCCTCTGGAAATCACCCCCCCGCCACGTGTGTGTGTGCAAACACATATGCACTCTCTCTCTCTCAAAAAAATAAAACTTAAAAAAACTATATTTTGGTTTATAATGTTATGTTTTATATTAGGTGTACCTTTACTTAATTGAATTGTCTATTTGGAAGATACTTAGAAATTGTTTATTTTTTGTCTTTATGAAAAGTAGTCTTGAAATTAAACCTAACTATTTTTTTGGAAACCTTGACCAGAATTGAGGAAATTTGCCACTTTAAATCTCTAAAGTTAGCCTACCTAGGCACAGATCCCAGTTCTGTCCCAAATCATTTGTGTGACCTTTGAAAAGTCACATAATTTTTCTGTGGCTCAGTTTTCTCATCTCTAAAATGGGGATAATTCTAATGACTAGAAGGTACTAGGTTGACAGAATATGCTGATGGCTTTGATAAAGGATATATGTGTGTGTGTGAGAACAGTGTGGTGGTAGAGGAGAGAGAGAGGGAGATAAGATCCAAAGGTTTTGCCCTGTAGCACTCTAATATTTGGATAAGTGGGGTGGGGGGGGGGGTGGGGAAGGGTTACTAGTAAAAGAGATTGAAAAGGATCCCTTTATAGGGCAGGAGGAAACCAGCAAGGAGAGTGTGGTGTTTAGAAACCAAGGTCTTTTATGATTAATTGAATTAAATGCTGCTGTGAAGTACATGAAGTAAGGTTTACAGCTTACCATTGGATTTAGCTCTTCAAAAGTGATTGGTGACTTTGAGAGGAGCAGTTGCGGTGGAGGGGTGTGGACGAAAGCCTGACAGGAATGGTTTCAAGAGAGAGTGGAAGGAGAGAAACAGGAGCAGCAAGTATAGACAAAAACAAACAAACAAACAACACTTTTGCATTAAAGCTGAAAAACAGCAAGTAATATCTTTGCAATAATAGGTGACACTGAGCATTTACTGTGTGACAGACACTGTCTTAGGCACTTGTATTAACTTGTTTAATGAGGAATAAGAAATATAGGCAGTCCTTGCTTTGCACAATAGTGCAAGACCACACAAGCTAAAACCATGCAAAGCAATCTTAAACATCAGTGGGAAAGATTACAAATGTTCTGTGAACTTTAAAATTGTTTGTGAAAACATTCAACATTTTAACCAGCTCTTACTGTTGGTTATTAATGTATTGGGAAGTGAAAAAATGGTAAAACTAATATTTACTTATGGTACACTGTAACTTAAAACATTAGAAACATTGTAAATTAAAGTGTTATTTCATTGTAAAAAACTTACAAAGATTAGTTTCAGCAGTGCTCACCTTCTCATCATAAACTTAGGATAAGCATCTTTTCTGTTTGTCATTCTCCTTTCTGTGTTTAGATCAGTTTCCAACATTTTATCCCTTCCTCTTTAATGTGCAGAGAGTTCATCTAATGGGAAGTTTTTGCCAGTGTCACTTCCTCTAGGACATCTCATTCTTTTTATCTCAACCACTTCCTCATTTATGTTTGTAAATTTGCCTTCACTAAGTTCCTCAGGCTGCATGCATGCCCCTTTGTGGTCTGGGTATGAGTGTGTCCTGCCTGAGCTTTCCATTGCTAATATGCCAAATATGCCAGAGGGTTTGTTTTTGTTTTTGTTTTTGTTTTACATGGAGGAGTCAGGGGAGACAGGAGTGCAGTGGGCAGAAGTAACCTATGAGGGGAAAGACTGTATTTCCAGGGCAGGGTATTCCAACTCGCAACCCAGCTGTGTAGCGCCCTCCAATTGTATGGGCCCTGATGAAATGCACAGCAGCTTCAGCTTGTCTTTCCTACTGGTAAACAATTTTTCAGATACGAATTCACCACCTTTACTTGGTCAGTCTGGCTTGTGATTGGTATTGTTGGGGAAATAAAATTGAAAACAAAATCTGCCAACCCAGAAAACCTCTCTGCAAAGATGGAAGAACAAACAGTTTTATTATTGTATAAGCATATAACCAAAATTGATGTGCATCCCAGACAATCAGCTAAAGAGAAGAGACAGAAAGGAATCTCACCCTTGCATATAGCCAGGCAGATCCAACTTCTCACCTCCATGTACTCAAGATAAATTATAACTAGTCCTCAGGTCAGAGGACATGACAGCACCGTTTGTCACACATAGCTCATCCTAGATTCACTTGGTAATTGGGTTGACCATCTGTGTTTGCTAATTCTCTTTATTCAGAAGAAGAATAAAACTCAAATCTCTGTGACAGGTAGGTAGTTACAATTTGGGGTCAGATGTCCAAGTTAAACTCTCATGGAGGCTGAAATAGAGGTGCTATCTTCCTTTATGTTTACATTTTAAAGAGATGGCTGCTAGGTCCTTGAGAAAGACATTCTTGGGTTGTAAAACTGTCAAGACGCTTATTTAGCTTTTGAAAAGATCTACATACACTTCAAAAGGGCAGAGAAAGAATGTGATTGCAAGTTTTCTAAAGGAGACGCTCAAACAAAAGTGGGACGAGGGGAGAGGTCTCTTTCTTACACCAGAGAAAATTCAACTTTTCTTTTTTTTTTAGATTTGTATTTACCCACACAGTATGTATGATCAGAAACTCTTTGAATGTAGTCCAAAGCTTATTTCTGTTCATTTGATCTCACTGGAGACTGGAGGAGAGCTTGTTATCAACCTCTAAATAATTACTTTGATTTTGAAGATTAAACTTTCTCCTTCAGGCCACTAATTAATTACTCCAATGAATGTTATCTGAGCCCTTTCTTTTCTTGGTGTGTACACTTTATCAACAAATGAAGACATTTTCAGTCATGTTAAACCAACCATGCTGTGAGGAAAATCTATATTAAATTCTCTTTGGTTCTGAATGGTGATGAATATTAAACAGATGTTGTGCCCCACTGTCCTGGGCATGAGGGATAAATGGGAACCATGGCAGGCATGGTGTCGTCGCTCCTGGGACTTACTCTCTGGCAGGGAATCTGACATCGAATACATGAGTGCTCCTGGTGGGGTACGGGGCGCTTTGGGACGGAATCATGAATAAGATGCCCTAACCTTGCCTGGAACTGCAGGAGGTCAGATTGTGAAGGTCCTGGAAACCATAGTAAGGATTTGGGATTAAAAATTAGTACCTTGGGCCAATCCCTAGAGATTTTGATTCTTTGGATTTGATATAACTCAAGAGGCAACATTTTAACAAGATCCACTCCAGGACTCTGGTGCAGTTAGTCCCAACACATCCCCTTGAGACACTCTGGGCTTTTTAAAGCGTTTGGAAAAATTGTAAAGGCAGAGATTAATTATATTTGGATTTAAATGGATTGGTGGAGGGAGGGACTAAGAATGGTCATAGGGTAGGTGGCTACGGTAGTATTTAAGGACAGAATGAAGGTAGTTTGGACTAGGAGGCATATAGAGAAGTGGCCAGTTTTGAGATAGTGAGGAGGTAAAATAGGATTTTGTGATTGCTTGAATGTGAAAGCTGTTGAAGGACAGGGAGGTACCAAGGATGAATCCCAGGTTTCAAATTTGAATAACAGGCTGGATGTGGTATCCTTTCCTGAGATAATACACAGTGGAGGAAGAGCACATGGGGGTTGAGGGGTAGGAGTGCAGAGTTAATTTTTATTTTTATTTTTTAATTTTTCTTAAAGATTTTATTTATTTATTCATGAGAGACAGAGAGAGAGAGAGAGAGAGAGGCAGAGGGAGAAGCAGGCTCCCAAGGAGCAGGGAGCCCGACGCGGGACTCGATCCCAGGACCCTGAGATCATGACCTGAGCCGAAGGCAGATGCTTAACCATCTGAGCCACCCAGGCGCCCGAAGAGTTAATTTTTAGACACAGACACAACCACATGTAACTGTTCAGTAGGCAGTGAGACACAGCACTTTAAAGCTCAGTAGCGCTGGACTGATCTACGCTAGAGTTGTGGACTTGAAAGATGGTAATTGAATGGGAACAGACCACCCAAAGGGAGGCTATAGTTGAGAAGGGAAAGAGGCCTAGAGCAAAACATGAGCAATGTCAGGATGTATTTTGGTGGGAAGAGGAAGAAGAGTCAGCAGTAGATACCGAAAGGGAATGGCTAGAGAGATGGATGGAAAGGTAGGAGAGTGGGCTATCCACGTGGGTATCTATGGAGAGTGGCCCCTGGTGGTTTTCTGTACCTATAATTGAGCAAAATCAGGTTAACATTTCAATGTCATTTCCAATCACACCATCTGGAGGGTGGATTTTCTTAGTGTCACATGCAGTGGTTTTATCCCAGGCATCAATCACACACTGAGAATCTTAAAACATCCCCTTGAGGGGTAAGTGAGTTAATAGAGCCACGGAAATCACCCAACCTCTCTCCTTCCATATGCACATCGTTAATGTTTTCCATCTCTCTTTGGTATCTGGACTTCTCAGGGGCAGACATTCAGTGGCTCTTTGTCCCCATGAATGAAAGCATTGACAGGAAGGGGTCTCAAGTCCTGGCCAAGGGTGATGGCAGTGACTGTCATTTGCCACTATGGGATCGGTTTCTCGGGTGATACTTTTTTTTTTTAATTTTAAATTTATTATTTTTATTTTTATTATTTTTTTAAAATTTTATTATGTTATGTTAGTCACCATACAATACATCATTAGTTTTTGATGTGGTGATCCACGATCCATTGTTTTCGTATAACACCCAGTGCTCCATGCAGTACGTGCCCTTCTTAATATGCATCACTGGGCTAGCCCATCCCCCCCCCCCCCTCTATAACCCTGTTTGTTTCTCAGAGTCCATAGTCTCTCATGGTTCATCTCTCCCTCCAATTCCCCCGCCCCCATTTTTCCCTTCCTTCTCCTAATGTCCTCCATTATATTTCTTATGTTCCACAAATAGGTGAAACCATGTGATAATTGACTTTCTCTGCTTGACTTACTTCACTTAGCATAATCTCCTCCAGTCCCATCCATGTTGATGTAAAAGTTGGGTATTCATCCTTTCTGATGGCTGAGTAATATTCCATTGTATAAATGGACCACATCTTCTTCTTCTTCTTTTTTTTTTTTTTAAAGATTTTATTTATTTATTTGACAGAGAGAGAGAGACAGCTAGAGAGGGAACACAAGCAGGGGGAGTGGGAGAGGGAGAAGCAGGCTCCTGGCCGAGCAGGGAGCCCGATGCGGGGCTCAATCCCAGGACCCTGGGATCATGACCTGAGCCGAAGGCAGACGCTTAATGACCGAGCCACCCAGGCGCCCCTGGACCACATCTTCTTTATCCATTCATCTGTTGAAGGGCATCTCGGCTCTTTCCACAGTTTGGCTATTGCAGACATTGCTGCTATGAACATTGGGGAGCATATGGCCCTTCTTTTCACTACATCTGTTTCTTTGCGATAAATACCCAGTAGTGCAATTGCTGGGTCATAGGGTAGCTCTATTTTTATTTTTTTTTATTTTATTTTATTTTTTTTATTTGAGAGAGAGAGAGAGAGAGAAACAGCATGAGAGGGGATAGGGTCAGAGGGAGAAGCAGGCTCCCCGCCGAGCAGGGAGCCCGATGCGGGACTCGATCCCAGGACCCCGGGATCATGACCTGAGCCGAAGGCAGTCGCCCAACCAACTGAGCCACCCAGGCGCCCTTTTTTTTTTTTTTTTTTTTTTTTTTTTTTTTTATTTGAAGGGTAGCTCTATTTTTAAATTTTTGAAGAACCTCCACACTGTTTTCCAAAGTGGCTGTACCAACTTGCATTCCCACCAACAGTGTAAGAGGGTTCCCCTTTCTCCACAACCTCTCCAACATTTGTTGTTTCTTTCCCTGTCCATTTTTGCCATTCTAACTGGTGTAAGGTGGTATCTCGATGTGGTTTTGATTTGAATTTCCCTGATGGCTAATGATGATGAACATTTTTTCATGTGTCTGTTAGCCATTTGTATGTCCTCTTCAGAGAAGTGTCTTTTCATATCTTCTGCCCACTTTTTGACTTGATTATTTGTTTTTTGGGTGTTGAGTTTGAGAAGTTCTTTATAGATCTTGGATACCAGCCCTTTATCTATAGTGTCATTTGCAAATATCTTCTCCCATTCTGTGGGTTGCCTCTTTGTTTTGTTGACTGTTTCCTTTGCTGTGCAGAAGCTTTTTATCTTGATGAAGTCCCAAAAGTTCATTTTTGCTTTTGTTTCACTAGCTTTTGGAGATGTATCTTGAAAGAAGTTGCTGTGGGTGATGTCAAAGAAGTTATTGCCTATGTTCTCCTCTAGGATTTTGATGGATTCCTGTCTCACGTTGAGGTCTTTGATCCGCTTTGAGTTTATCTTTGTGAATGGCATTAGAGAATGGTCGAGTTTCATTCTTCTGCATGTGGCTGTCCAATTTTCCCAGCACCATTTATTGAAGAGACTGTCTTTTTTCCATTGCATGTTTTTTCCTGCTTTGTCAAAGATTATTTGACCATAGAGTTGAGGGTCCATATCTGGGTTCTCTATTCTGTTCCATTGGTCTATATGTCTGTTTTTGTGCCAGTACCATGCTGTCTTGGTGATCACAGCTTTGTAATATAGCTTGAAATCGGGCAACGTGATGCCCCCAGCTTTGTTTTTCTTTTTCAACATTTCCTTGGTGATTCGGGGTCTTTTCTGATTCCATACAAATTTTAGGATTGTTTGTTCCAGCACTTTGAAAAATGTCATTGGAATTTTGATCGGGATGGCATTGAAGGTATAGATTGCTCTGGGTAGCAGACATTTTAACAATGTTTAATCTTCTGATCCATGAGCATGGAATATTTTTCCATCTTTTTGTGTCTTCTTCAATTTCTTTCACGAGTGTTCTGTAGTTCCTAGAGTATAGATCCTTTACCTCTTTGGTTAGGTTTATTCTGAGGTATCTTATGGTTTTTGGTGCTATTGTAAATGGAGTCGTTTCTCTAATTTCTCTTTCTACAGTTGCGTTGTTAGTGTATAAGAAAGCAACTGATTTCTGTGCATTGATTTTGTATCCTGCCACATTACTGAATTGCTGGATGAGTTCTAGTAATTTGGGGGTGGAGTCTTTTGGGTTTTCCACATAAAGTATCATATCGTCTGCGAAAAGAAAGAGTTTGACTTCTTCTTTGCCAATTTGAATACCTTTTATTTCTTTTTGTTGTCTGATTGCTGTTGCTAGGACTTCTAATACTATGTTGAACAATAGTGGCGAGAGTGGGCATCCTTGACGTGTTCTTGATCTTAAGCGAAAGGCTCTCAGCTTTTCCCCATTGAGGATGATATTCGCTGTGGGTTTTTCATAGATGGATTTTATGAGCTTGAGGAATGTTCCCTCTATCCCTATACTCTGAAGAGTTTTAATCAGGAAAGGATGTCGTATTTATCAATGCTTTTTCTGCATCAATTGAGAGGACCATATGGTTCTTTTCCCTCCTCTTATTAATGTGTTCTATCACATTGATTGATTTGCGAATGTTGAACCACCTTGCATCCCGGGGATAAATCCCACTTGGTCGTGGTGGATGATCCTTTTAATGTATTGTTGGATCCTAGTAGCTAGGATTTTGTTGAGGATTTTGGAATCCATATTCATCAGGGATATCGGTTTGAAATTCTCCTTTTTGATGGGGTCTTTGCCTGGTTTGGGGATTAAGGTAATGCTGGCCTCATAGAATGAGTTTGGGGGGCGCCTGGGTGGCTCAGATGGTTAAGCGTCTGCCTTTGGCTCAGGTCATGATCCCAGGGTTCTGGGATCGAGTCCTGCATGGGGTTCCCTGCTAGGCGGGAAGCCTGCTTCTCCCTCTGCCTCTCTCTCTCTCTCTCCCTCTGACTCTCATGAATAAATAAATAAAACATTAAAAAAAAAAAAGAATGAGTTTGGAAGCTTTCCTTCTGTTTCTATTTTTTGAAACAGCTTCAGTAGAACAGGTACTATGTCGTCTTTGAATGTTTGGTAGAATTCCCCAGGGAATCCATCAGGCCCTGGACTCTTGTTTTTTGGGAGGTTTTTGATCACTGCTTCACTCTCGTTACTGGTTATTGGCCTATTCAGGCTGTCAGTTTCTTCCAGTTTCAGTCTTGGCAGCTTATAGGTTTCCAGGGAGGCCTCCATTTCATCCAGATTGCTCAGTTTATTGGCATATAGTTGTTGATAATAATTTCTAATAATTGTTTCTATTTCCTTGGTGTTAGTCATGATCTCTCCCCTTTCATTCATAATTTTATTAATTTGGGTCCTTTCTCTTTTCTTTTGGATAAGTTTGGCCAGTGGTTTATCGATCTTATTAATTCTTTCAAAGAACTAACTTCTAGTTTTGTTGATCTGATCTACTGTGTTTCTGGTTTCTAATTCATTGATTTCTGCTCTAATTTTAATTATTTCTCTTCTAATGCGTGGCTTAGGCATCGTTTGTTGCTTTTTCTCTAGTTCTTTAAGGTGTAGAGTTGGTGAATTCAGGATTTTTCTATTTTTTTTGAGTGAGGCTTGGATGGCTATGTGTTTCGCCCTTAGGACTGCCTTTGCAGTATTCGGGTGGTACATTTATCCTTCGTTGAGAAATGCTTCAGAGTGTTACATGGGAGTCCATGTCTTTTCCACTGAAAGTGAATGTCTTTTTCTGCATCTAGAAGTACATCTTCTCTCTTTTTTTCTCCTGTTCTTTTCTCTTTGTTTCTTTTTAAAATAAGTCTGCCTAACCCTAAGCTACTGACCAGGGGTCAGCAAATGTAACCTGCCACCTGCTTTTGTACAGCCCACCAGCCAGGAATGGTTTTTACATTTTTAAATGGTTGCATTTTAAGGGATTACATATTTATACAACCTTGAGTTTGCCTCTTGGCCCACAAAGCCTAAGGTGTTTACTATTTAGCTTTTTATGGAAACACTTTGCAATCCTGGCATATTATTCTTTAACTAAGGCTGAAAAGAAATCTGTTCACTCGAGTGGGAGTGTCAGCTAGGCCAGTGTTCTCAAACTCTGGCATGGGTTAGACTCCCCTGCAGGGTTTCCCTATGGATTGCTGGGCCCCACCCCCGGTGTCTGGGGTAGGACCAGAGAAGTGGCATTTCTTTTTTTTCTTGAATTCATTTTTAAAATTGTTATATTTGACATACAACATTATATTAGTGTCAGTGGACAATGTAATGATTTGATATTTGTGTGTATTGTGACTTGATGTCTGTAATAAGTTTAGTTAACACTTGTCTGATGTCTGCAATAAGTTTAGTTAACACTCGTCCGCATACATAGTTATAAATTGTTTTCTTTTTTTTTTTTTTAAGATTTTATTTATTTATTTGAGAGAGAGATGAGAGGAGAGAGAGAGCACATGAGAGGGGGGAGGGTCAGAGGGAGAAGCAGACTCCCTGCAGAGCAGGGAGCCCGATGCGGGACTCGATCCAGGGACTCCAGGATCATGACCTGAGCCGAAGGCAGTCGCTTAACCAACTGAGCCACCCAGGCGCCCTATAAATTGTTTTCTTATGCTGAGAACTTTTAAGATCTGCTCTTAGCAATTTTCAAATATGCAACAAAGTATTAACTATAGTCACCATGCTGTACATTACATCCCCAAGACTTATTTTATAACTGAAAGTTGGTACCTTTCGACCCCCTTCACCCATTTGCCTACTCTCTACCACCCACCTCTGGCAGCCACCGGTTTGTGCTCTTTATTTATGGGCATGGGTTTTTTTTTTTTTAAAGATTCCACATATAAGTAAGATTGTACAGCATTTTTATAGAGGTTTTTTTGTTTGGAAAAAAAAAATTTGTCACTTTGAAATGTTTGACTGCAGTAGCGATCTATCTGCCAAAGCTATCCCTCTCAGGCAATCAGTCCCCCCTTATTCCACCCAGCAAGCTGTTGGGCTGTAAACCTTTCTGGCCTGGCGCCCTGCCTTTCTGCTGTATGGATTGTGGACACATGACCCTGTGCTCAGGCTAAGTGATTGATTTAGGGATGGGCACATGGCCCAGAGATCCCTTCCTGGGATAGATACATGGATGTCGGGAGGAAAATTTCTTTCCCCTATTGTGGTTGCTCAGCTGGAAAGATGTGAACGTGGGTCTGTGGGCAGCTGCCTTTCATGCTGCGTGCTGAGGGCTTCTTTGATAAAGAAAGCTGGCTCGTGACCAGAAGTTGAGAGATGAGCTCTGGGGACACTGTCATTTTGAATTTGAACTGTATTTACCAGTTAGGTAATAATGCCCCTTCTCACTAAACCTGACTGGAGGTGGATTTTTGTCAATAGCAACTGGAAAAGTTCTAATTAATCCAGTTATCCAGTGGTCAAAGTATTCACTCTAATGTTCTAGGAGATATTTATTAAACATCCTTAATAGGCCTGAGGTCCCACTACTGTATCCCTCTGTACTTATCATGATGAAATAGAAAAGGGATCATCAAATTGTGACGTTTTAATTTTAGGTCACTTAACAGTATGCTCTTTTTCAGGGAAATAGATGATATTTATTACAACAGGGGAAGAGAATACATAACATTTGCTAGATTCCTTTGAGAAATCTATCTCTAGAAGTTATGCTTGCTTGCTGTTTTGATGTTTAATTAGCATACAGAAACTCTGCCCATTGAACTTGCCTGAAATGATATTCTGGAGTTATGATTCGAGTCACTAAAGACTATTTATTTCTCTCCTCACAGATGAGCAAAAGGAGTCAGAGCCCTTGCTCTGTTGTGTCCACAGAACTTGGGTGTCTAGCCCTTGGTATCAAGTGAGTTTCTAGCTTAGTGTGGGGGTGGGGTGAAGGCATCACACTGTGGCAGGAGGTTGAAAACTGTGATGAAATATTTGAATATTGCTTAGTGTTGCCTTTGAGAAGAGTGGACAGAGATCTTTGATTGGTGTCC
This sequence comes from Halichoerus grypus, assembly GCF_964656455.1. Lineage (NCBI taxonomy): Eukaryota > Metazoa > Chordata > Mammalia > Carnivora > Phocidae > Halichoerus > Halichoerus grypus. The sequence goes on along the minus strand of NC_135722.1, from coordinate 100,819,137 downwards.
TGAAATTTCCATCTTATTTCTTAACAAATTTCACAGAAAAGGAACTCATCCCAAATTTTGGTAAGGGTTTAAAACGCATGCTAAGGGTGCCTGAGTGGCTCAATCAGTTAAGCGACTGCTTTCGGCTCAGGTCATGATCCTGGAGTCCCTGGATCGAGTCCCACATCGGGCTCCCTGCTCGGCAGGGAGTCTGCTTCTCCCTCTGACCCTCCCCCCTCTCATGTGCTGTCTCTCTCATTCTCTCTCTCTCAAACAAATAAATAAAATCTTTAAAAAAATAAATAAATAAAATAAAACGCATGCTAAGGTAATCAAATTAAATCATTGTTGTCTAAAAACTGCAACAACAGAACTTTTTATTAGAACACATTAAGAGGACAAATACCTTTTTATTTTTAATTTTTTTATTATTGAAATGGGCATACCATGTTATATAAGTTTCAGGTGTACAACATAGTGATTCAACAATTCTATACATTACTCAGGGTGCTCACCATAATAGGTGTAGTCACCATGCAATGTTATTAAAATATTATTGATTATATTCCCTATGCTGTACATTTTATCTCCCTGACTTATTTTATAATTGGAAATTTGTACCTCTTAATCCCCTTTATCTATTTGCTCATCCCTCCACCCACCTCCCCTCTGGCAACCACCAGTTTGTTCTCTGTATTTAAGAGCCTGTTTTTTGTTTGTTTTGCTTTTTAGATTCCACATATAAGTGAAATCATGGTATCGGTTTTTCTCAATGACTTATTTAACTTAGAATAATATCCTCTAGTTCCATCTATGTTGTCACAAATGGCAAGAGCTCATTCTTTTAGATGGCTTAATAATATTTGTATGTGTGTATGTATATGTGTATGTATACATACCATATCTTTATCCATTCATCTGTCGATGGACACTTAGGTTGCCTCCATATCTTGGCTATTGTAAATAATGCTGCAATAAACATAGGGGTGCATATATCTTTTTGAATTTGTGTTTTCATTTTCTTTGGGTAAATACCCAGTAGTAGAATTACTGGATCATATGGTATTTCTTTTCTTCTTATTCTTTTTTAAGATTTTATTTATTTATTTGAGAGAGCAAGAGTGAAAGTGAGAGAGAGAGAGAGAATGAGCAGGGGGAGGGGCAGAGGGAGAGGCAGAAGCAGGCTCCCCACTGAGCAGGGAGCCCGACACAGGGTTCAATTCCAGGACATCATGATTTGAGCCGATGACAGGTGCTTAACTGACTGAGCCACCCAGGCGCCCCTGGATCATATGGTATTTCTATTTTTAATTTTTTGAGGAACCTCTGTACTGTTTTCCACAATGGTTACACCAATTTACATTCCCACCAACACTGAATGAGAATTCCATTTTTTCTGCATTTTTGACAATACTTGTAATTTCTTGTCTTTTTGATATTAGGCATTCTGACAAGTGTGAAGTGATAGCTCATTGTGGTTTTGATTTGCATTTGCCTGATGGTGAGTGATGTTGAGCATTTTTCATGTGTCTGTTGGCTATCTGTATGTCTTCTTTGGAAAAATGTCTATTCAGGTCCTCAGCCCATTTTTAATCAAATTATTTTTTTTTTTTGGTATTGAGCAGTATACACTCTTTATATATTTTGGATATTAAGCCCTTTTTGGATATATCATTTGCAAATACCTTCTCCCATTCAGTAGTTTGCCTTTTTGTTTTGTTGATGGTTTCCTTTGCTGTGCAAAGGCTTTATATTTTGGTGTAGTCCCAATAGTTCATTTTTGCTTTTGTTTCCGTCTCCTGAGGAGACATATCTAGAAAAATGATGCCAAAGAAATTACTGCCTATGTTTTCATCTAGGAATTTTATCGTTTCAGGTCTCACATTTAGGTCTTTAATTCATTTTGAGTTTATTTTTGTGTATGGTGTAAGAAAGTGGCCCAGTCTCATTATTTCACATGTAGCTGAGAGGATGAATATTTTTAATATTTCTTGTGAAAGCAGGAACGAAATTTAAAAAAAATAAAAACTCACAAGTCAAAAAGGTAGATAAAATCCAAATAAGATCAAGAGCATAGAAAGATTGTTTAAAGAAATTAAAAAACCTAAGGTTGAATTTTTTAAAAAAGATTTTATTTTTTAGTAATCTCCACACCTGACATGGGGCTCAAACCCACAACTCTGAGATCAAGAGATCAATCCCTAAGGTTGAATTTTAAAATGATGGTTCAACTTTTGGTTTTTTGGCTTTACAGTGGTATGAGAACAATACACATTTGGTAGAAACCATACTGTGAATTTTTAATTTTGATCTCTTCCCAGGCTAGCAGTGTGTGGTATGATCCTCTTAGGATGCTGGGTAGTACCAGTGTGCCAGAGCTCCCAGTCATCCACGCAATTATGAGGGTAAACAATTGATACAACCATTCTACATCCATATAACCATTTTGTTTTTCACTTTCAGGACAGTATCCAATCAATTACATGAGATATTCAACACTATTATAATATAGGCTTTGTGTTAGATGATTTTGCCCAAGTGTAGACTGATGTGTAAGTGTCAGAGCACATTTAAGTTGAGCTAGGTAGGCTAAGCTATGATATTCTGTAGGTTAGGTGTGTTCAATGCATTTTTGACTTAAGATATTTTCAAGTTACAATGGGTTTATTAGGACATAACCCCATCATAAGTCAAGGAAGACCTGTACTTTTAAAAACTTCTGGGAAGTATTAAATACACAGGTGTAGAATCTTCCATGAGGTAAATAAGTTTTCCTTTCAAAGGGTCATTGATGGCTTTAAATTCAGTCTGTTTGCAAATTTCTGAAATTTATCTCTCTTCCAAAGGGTAACTAACCAGTGGGAGCAGAGGGCTTATCTCAATTTTTGTTTCATTTTTTAATTCTCTGATAAATCAAACACCCCTCATAAGCAATATTCAGCACCATTGCTCTCATTCTAGACCTTCCCGTACACTTGCAGGTATCAGATGAATCAGCCATATTTTGCTCCAACCTTGGCATGTGGAGGAATGTAGCACAGGAACTGAGTTAAGTATATTCGTGCATAGGTTTCAGCTGAAAAATGCATTAATCTCTCAATTTGTGCTCCTTACCAAGTGGTGGTTGTATACCTGCTTTCTCCTCACCCATTTATCAAGTGCCTCCACTGTAACCATACAAGGTTCAGATATACAGTGATGAAGTATTTCCTGTTCTTAAGTAGCCCACAGCCTGGTGTAAATTCAAATATGAAACGCAGTAGTATAAAGGCTCTTCACCATTGACTGAGGTTAGGAGTGCACCCGTTAGCTCTGAAACAAAGCAGTTAACTGACCTGGGACACTCAAGACACTGGCCTTGTCAAAATTGTGATTTAACAAACTGAGTTAAGCAACTAGAGCTGTCTGTGAAGTCCAGGTGTTACGGAAGTACTCATAAAAGTATTCCGGAAAATAACTCCCAAGAAATCTCTTTACAAGCAAAGGAATCTACACATCTTGATGACTTGAATTTTGGAGCATTCTCCTTTAGTTTTAGCTGTATTTTGAATATTTACATATTTTCTTTCTCCCTTCCTCCCTTCCTCCATAACAAAATATGCTCCTTTAGTTATGCATCCCTGTTATTAAAGCAGGTGCAAGGTGCCTTAGCTAATATATATACAACTACTGAGGTCTGGTCCAAGTACCTTCCCCTCATAATGCACACCAAATACTGTCACACTGTCCAAGCTGTCATTCCCATGCCTTTTACCATTGTTTCTTGAATATGAGTACACTAGAGTTTGGTTGTCCCACACAACTCTTCATGTATGTCATTTATTGAGGTTTTTTTTTTTTTTTGCAGTAAGAGGTAATGACTTTCTTATGAGATCTGAGCATGTAAAATCCACAAGGTTTTCTCAGCGTTATTTCTTGGACTCCATACCAATTCATTCACTCATACTCATTCATGGGGATTAGTTGTAATCCCGCCTTTCTAGGTTACAATGATTGTGTTCTCTCACTGTTCCCATTCAGCTACCAATAATTTTACTCCTTTTTACAACTTGTCTGTCTTTCACTAAGTTTCTATTTTTTTAAAAGATTTTATTTATATGGGACAGAGCACGAGCAGGGGGGAGGGCCAGAGGGAGAAACAGACTCCCTGCTGAGCCAGGAGCCCATGCAGCCCGATCCCAGGACCCTGAGATCATGACCTGAGTCGAAGGCAGAGGCTTAACTGACTGAGCCACCCAGGCGCCCCACAATTTTTCTATTTATAAAACTTTACTGAACTTTAGATTCTGTTATCTTTTTATTTTTTCATTTCTCACTATCCTAATCTAGTTTCGTATTCCCTATGTTTTCCATAGTTATGGGAGCAACAGTAAGATTTAAAATTTTAATAAATAGATTTGTTAAGATACTCAAACATTGTTCAAGAAGTAGAAACTGGCACATCTTGAGCCAGACTACTTGACTCACACCCCAGCTCTGCTGCTTGCTGGTTGGGTTAGTCATTTAACCGCTTTCTTTAAACATCTGAAGAGGGAGCATACTAGTAGCACGTAGGTAATATTCCATAGGGTTCGAGTGAGAGGTTCTGGCATTGGATTCAGGTCTTTTCTCTCTCACTTATTTGCTCCCTAATCTTGGTAAAATTTACTTAATCTTTCAAATTGCTATTTGCTCTTCTGTGGTTCAAGGATTATGCTACCACCTGCCTCTTGTGATTGTTGTACGGAATATGATAGGAGTGTGAAACCTTCAGCACAGTGCCTGGCACACCACAAATAGTAAACACAGGATAGATATCCTTAGGGAAAACACATAGCAGGGGCAAAATCAATAAACTAAAACTCAGATATATAAAGCACTGTAGCTTTCTAATTTTTCTATGACTGATTTAATATTGTTCTTGTTGTTGAGGGAACAAAAGTCAATTTTCCCATCACCAGCTAATGTCTCTTCCAGTTTAAAATGGTATCATTCAGATTACTTCCCCATTTCTTTGTTGTTGTTGTTGTTAAATGGACAGTGTTGGAGGATTCTCTTCCTGCCCTATCTCCCTTGCTCACCCTCCCTTTCTTCTCTTTGTCTAGGTGCTATCTGGGCTCAGAGAGATGGTTACATGATCTCTTGGTAGCAGGAGCGTTTCTATCCTAAGAAACAGCTTTCTCTGCTGGTCCCCACTGCTCTGATTGATGTGTGATTCATGCCGCCTTATCTCTGAGCGTCCGCTGCTGTCCTTGCCTGTTTTCCAGTCGAGGGAAATGCAGGATGATGGTTGCTCCTGGGGAGGTTCTCTGTCATGTCCCACTGATGACCTGATGTGACCCAGCATCATTGCTCCTCTCTCCCCTCCCCGTATCCCTTGGTGGTGTTTACCTATGTCATTGTTTTCACTCTGTTGTACGTCGGCACAATATACCTACAAAGCCATTCTTTTATCAGTTACAAATGGAAAGTGAAATCCAAGTCCCCCCATGGGTATGACCTCAAACTATCTGAGGCATTTTTATTGCCCCTTCCCCAAAGTTTGACTGTGGGAGTTGTGGGGGTAGAATTGAGGACTTGCCTTAATGGCTTCTCTCCCTCCCCTGTCCCAGCTGCTTTTCCCATTGGGTAAAGGGCTATATTCTTTTCCTCTCTAGGTGGTGGGAGTCCCCTATCTTCTTTCTTGCCTACTCTATAGATTTTGTAAAACTCTGATTAAGTTGACCAGACTCGACTCTCTTTGATATATGAAGGTTATTACATATCCTTTGGAGGGTATTGTCCCCTCAAAAACCAAACCAACCAAACAACCAAACCTAGCTTTCAAGTTTTCTGTTTCTGTGTGCTGGTATACTGGTTTGAAGATCAAAACTGAGCAATTCTTCTTTTTCTCCCCAAAATGTTGAATACTGTTGATTAGGCAAAAATAGCACAACATATGGGAAATGAAATTTATATCAGTTTACTATTTCAAAATATTATCCTTATTATTTCTATTTGTTATAGAAAGGGGGCGCCTGGGTGGCTCAGTTGGTTAAGTGTCTGCCTTCGGCTCAGGTCATGGTCCCAGGGTCCTGGGATGAAGCCCTGCATCTGGCTCCCTGCTCGGCAGGGAGTCTGCTTTTCCCTCTCCCTCTGCCCTGCACCCCTGCTCATGCTCTCTCACTTTCTCTCATAAATAAATTAAAAAAAAAACCTTAAAAGGGATCATCACAAAGTAGAAAAATGATCATCTGTAATCCCATCTCCAAGAAATAATCACTGTTAATAATGTTTTCCAGCTGGGTGCTAACTGGGTGACTTTGAGCAAATTACTATCTGATCCTCAGTTTCTTCCTCTGTTAAGTGGGAATAACTCTTCTCTTTCCTAGAGAGGGTTCTTTTGGTTCCAGATGGCATTTTTATCATAGAGGAAATGATTATATGTAATTGGTTCTTTTTCTATCTATTCTTGTTGCAACACTCTTATTTTTATTTCTGTATCTTTATAGTACATTTTAACATTTGACAAAACAAATATTCTACATTTTTATTGTTAACTTATGACCCATCTTTTAAAAATAATTTCTGCCATTTATAACATGTTTATTCTTTCAAATGAACTTTGGAATTATTGTGTTAACTTCTTAAGCATTTTGTTGGTATTTTCATTAACACGTGTATGATACTAAACATTCTAATAAAGAGGTTTTCTTTTCTGACCCTCAGTAAAGTTTGATAGTTTTCATATAAGCTGTTCCAGATTTCTTTATTAAATTGTCTCATAGACATTTTAGGTTTCTGGTGGTTGTTTAAAATGGGGCGCTTTTTTCTCTGTTAAATTTCTTAACTGATCTCTTGTGGTATATAGAAAAAATGGTTCATTTTGTATATTTCTAATGTAGTTACTTTACTAGTGGTTTTCATTTAATTTACTTGGGTTTTCTATTTAGAGAAGCATCCTCTGAAATTTGTCCCCAGGCTTCTAAAAGTTATCACTTGAACAAATTCTGCTATCCTTTATTGAATTGATTAGAACTTCCAGAAAAGTGCAAGACAATAAGCACGCTGCTCTTGTTCTTGAATTTAATGTGAATGGGACTTAGTATTTCATTATTAATATCTATATGTAAGAAATATTCTCTAATGGATTAAAGAGGTTTGATTCTATTATCAAGAAACTTTTGTATTTACTTTAATATTGCATTTATTTTAGTTATTTTTATCTTTACACTTATTAAAATAATTACTTTTCAATATTCTGAGGTATTGAAGTGATTAATTGGCATATTTAACATGCTACTGGATTAGTATGTTATTTATATTAATAGGGAGATTAGTCTGTGATTTCCTTTTTTTTTTGTGCTCTATTTGTTGGACTTTGGAATTAGAGTATTGCTGGTTTGGGAAATTGAACTGGGAAGCATGCCATCTTTCTCTATGCTCCAGAACAGTTTAAATTACATGTGAGTTATCTGTCCCTGAAGCTCTGCTAGAATTCACTAGTTAAATTGTTTAGATATGGTACAGCATTTGGAGTTATTCCCTAGGCAAAAATTTTTATTTCTTCCATAGTTATTGGTATCCAGATGGACTACTTTCTCAAGTTGTTTCTGGAAGTTTATGTGTTCTTAGAAAATTGTGCATTTCATCTGTATTTTCAGAATTTGTAGCTTAGAGTGGTGCATTAAAATTTCTTACACCATTATAAAGTACTTCTATATCTGTGGATAAAGTCTAATCCTCACTTTTAATGATTTGAATGTGTTTTCTATTTAAATCTGCTAGATAGTTTACCATTTATTGATATTTTCAAAGAAATTAGCTCTAAGATTTATTTTTATATTTGTTTATGTTTGAATAATATCTACTTTTATATTAATTTATTTCTCTTCAACCCATAGGCTTCTTTTCTTTTTGACATTTTTTCAAATTTATTTTCATTTTTTAAAAAATATATTGAAGGCTGTGAGACTTCTGAATATAGTTGCCCTCATCATATCAATTTTGATTTATAGATTTTGTTTTTATGGGTTTAATTGCATTGTTTTTAGCTTTTGTAAAAATGGAATATACTTTACAAACAATAAGATGCAACTTAATTGTACAATTTAATGAGTTTTGACAAATCTGTGTAAGCAGGGATGCCTAAATGATCCGACTCTTGGTTTTCTGCTCACCTCGTGATCTCAGGGTTGTGAGATCCAGCCCCGCATTGAGCTCCATGCTCAGTGAGGAGTCTGCTTTAGACTCTCTCTCCCTCCACTGCCCCTCCCCTCCTCACTGGCTTTCTCTCTCTGAAATAAATAAATAAATAAATAAATTAAAAAAAAAACCAAACAAATCTGTGTAAGCAACATACCAAGCCAGGTACAGAACTTTTCCATCCTTTGAGTTTCCTCATGCTCCCTTCTAGTCAGTCCTCCCTCCCCACCCCGCAAGCAATCACAGTTATGTTTTCTATCAACAGAGTCATTTTGTTGATTCTTGAACTTCATACAAATGAAATCAGGCAGTATGTGTTCTTTTTTGTCTAACTTTTTTCCCCTCAGCATAATGATTTTTAGATTAATCCATATTGTTTGTATCAGAAGTTGAAATTTTTAAAAATTTGAATATAGTTTATATAGAATGTTACGTGAGCATGGAATGTCTTTCCATTTCTTTGGTCATCTTCAATTTCTTACATCAGTGTTTAGAGTTTTCAGAGTGCAGTTCTTTGGTTAAGTCTATTTCTAGGTATTTTATTATTTTTGGTGCACTTGTAAATGAGATTGTTTCCTTAATTTCTCTTTCTGCTTCATTATTGGTACAGAAATGCAACATATTTCTGTACATCAATTTTGTATCCTGTGACTTTACTGAATTCATTTATCAGTTCTAGTAGTATTTTGGTAGAGTCTTTTGGGTTTTCTATAAAAAGTATCATGTCATCTGCAATTAGTGAAAGTTTTACTTCTTCCTTACCAATTTGGATACCTTTTATTTCTTTTTGTTGTCTGATTGCTGTGGCTAGGACTTTCAGTACTATATTGAATAAACATGGTGAGAGGAGACAACCCTGTCTTGTTCTTGACCTTAGGGGAAAAGCTTTAATTTTTTTCCTATTGAGTATGATGTTCGCTGTGGGTTTTTCAAATAAGGTCTTTATTATGTTGAGGTTTGTTTCCTCAAAACCTACTTTGTTGAGGGTTTTTATCATGAATGAATGTTATACTTCGTCAAATGCTTTTTCTGTGTCCCTTGCAATGACGTGGTTCTTATCCTTTCTTTTATTGATGTGATGTATCATGTTGATTCACTTGTGAATATTGAACCACACTTGCATCCCAGGAATAAATCCCACTTGATTGTGGTGAATGATTTTTTTAATGTATTGTTGGATTCAGTTTGCTAGTACTTTGTTGAGGATTTTTGTATCCATACACATTAGAGATATTGGTCTGTAGTTCTCTTTTTTAGTGGTGTCTTTATCTGGTTTTGGTGTCAGGGTAATGCTGGCCTCAGAATGAATTTGGAAATTTTCCTTCCTTTTCTGTTTTTTGGAATAGTTTGAGAAGAATAGTATTAACTCCTCTTTAAATGTTTGGTAGAATTTGCCTGTGAGACCATCTGGTCCTGGACTTTTGTTTGTTGGAAGTTGTTTGATTACTGATTCAATTTCATTGCTGGTAATCATTCTGTTCAAATTTTCTATTCAGTTTTGGTAGGTTATGTGTTTCTAGAAATTTGTCCATTCTATGTTGTCCAATTTGTTGGCATATAATTTTTCATAATATTCTCTTAAAATTGTATTTCTGTGGTGTTATTTTTCCTCTTTCATTTGTGATTTTATTTGAGTCTTCTCTCTCTTTTGATGAGTCTGGCTAAAGGTTTGTCAATTTTATTGATTTTTTAAAATTTTTATTATGTTATGTTAGTCACCATACAATACATCATTAGTTTTTGATGTGGTGATCCATGATCCATTGTTTTCGTATAACACCCAGTGCTCCATGCAGTACGTGCCCTCCTTAATACCCATCACCGGGCTAACCAATATTGATGTTTTAAAGAATGAATTTCTCGTTTCATTGATCTGTTCTATTTTTAAAATTTCTATATAATTTATTTTTGCTTTAATCTTTTTTAAAATTTAAATTCATTTAGCCAACATATAGTACATCATTAGTTTCAGATGTAGAGTTCAGTAATTCATCAGTTGCATATAACACCCAGTGCTCATCACATCACATGCCCTCCTTAATGCCCATCACCCAGTTACCCCATCCACCCACCCACCACCCCTCCAGCAACCCTGTTTGTTTCCTATAGTTAAGAGTCTCTCATGGGTTGTCTCCCTCTTTGATTTCTTCCCATTCAGTTTTCCCTCCCTTCCCCTATGATCCTCTGCACTATTTCATATATATATATACACACACACACACACACACACACACACACACACATATATACACACTCATATACACATATGAGTGAAACCATATGATAATTGTCTTTCTCTGTCTTTGACTTATTTCGCTTAGCATAATACCCTCCAGTTCCCCTCCATGTTGATTTAAATGGTAAGATTTCATCCTTTCTGATGGCTGAGTAATATTCCATTATATATATTTACCACATCTTTATCCATTCATCTGTCGATAGACATCTGGGCTCCCTCCACAGTTTGGCTTTTGTGGACATTACTGCTATAAACATTGGGGGTACAGGTGCCCTTTTGGATCACAACCTTTGTATCTTTGGGGTAAATACCCAGTAGTGTAATTGCTGGATCATAGGGTAGCTCTATTTTTAACTTCTTGAAGAACCTCCATACTGTTTTCCAGAGTGGCTGTACCAGCTTGCATTCCCACCAACAGTGTAAAAGGGTTCCCCTTTCTCCGCATCCTCACCAATGTTTGTTGTTTCCTGACTTGTTAGTTATATCCATTCTGACTGGTGTGAGGTGGTATCTCATTGTGGTCTTGATTTGTATTTCCCTGATGTCGAGTGATGTAGAACATTTTTTCATGTGTCTGTTGGCCATTTGTATGTCTTCTTTGGAGAAATGTCTGCTCATGTCTTCTGCCCATTTCTTGACTGGATTATTTGTTTCTTGGATGTTGAGTTTGATAAGTTCTTTATAGATCTTGGATACCAGCCCTTTATCTGTTATGTTATTTGCAAAAATCTTCTTCCATTCTGTAGGTTGCCTTTTAGTTTTGTTGACTGTTTCCTTTAATCTTTATTATTTCCTTCCTTCTACTAGTTTTGGGTTTTGTTTGATCTTCTTTTTCTAGCTCCTTTAGGTGTACAGGTAGGTTTATTTGAGATTTTTCTTGCTTCTTGAGGTTGGCCATTATTGCTCTAAACTTCCCACTTTCAACCACTTTTGCTGCATTCCAAAGCTTGTACCACTGTGTTTGCATTTTTATTTATTTCCATGTAATATTTTATTCCTTCTTTCATTTCTTGGTTGACCCATTCATTGTTTAGTAGCATGTTGTTTAACCTCCATGTATTTATGGTTTTTGCAGATTATTTCTTGTGGTTGATTTCTAGTTTCATAGCCTTGCGCTCAGAAAAGATGCATGGTATGATTTCATTCTTTTTGAATTTGTTGAGACTTGTTTTGTGGCCTAATATGGGATCTATTCTGGAGAATGTTCCATGTGCACTTGAAAAGAAAGTGTATTCTGCTGTTTTAGGATGGAATGTTCTGAATATACCTGTTAAATCCATCTGTTCCAGTGTGTCGTTCAAAGCCACTGGTTCCTTATTGATTTTCTGTTTGGATTATCTGTGCATTGGTGTAAATGGGTGTTAAGGTTCCCTACTATTACTGTATTACTTTCAGTTATTTCCTTTATGCTTGTTATTAACTGTTCTATGTATTTCGGTGCTCCCATGTTGGATGCATAAATATTTATATTTGTTATATCTTCTTGTTGGATAGTCCCCTTTGTTATTATATAGTCTCTTTCTTTGTCTCTTATTGCAGTCTTTGTTTCAAAGTCTATTTTGTCTCCTCTGAGTATTGCTATCCCAGCTTTCTTTTGATATTCATTTGCATGATAAATGTTTCTCCATCCCCTCACTTTCAATCTGCAAGTGTCTTTAAGTTTGAAATGAGTTTCTTGTAGGCAGCCTATAGATGGGTCTTGTTTTTTCATCCACTCTGTCACCTTATTTCTTTTGGTTGGAGCATTTAGTCCACTTACATTCAGAGTAATTATTGACAGATATGTATTGATTACCATTTTGTTACTTGTTTTGTGGTTATTTTTGTAGTTTTTCTATGATTCTGTCTTCTCTTGCTTTCTTTCATTGTTTGTTGTCTTTAGTGATAAACTTGGATTTCTTTCTCTTTATTTTTCCATATCTATTACTGGTTTTCCATTTGTGGTCACCAGTAGGTTTGTGTATAACATCTAATGCATATAGCCATTTAAATGAAGTTGATGGTCTCTTAAACTTGAACCCATTCTTTACTCGTTTCCCCCCCATGTTTTAGGTATATGGTGTCATATTTTACATCCTTTTATTTTGTGAATCCCTTGACTGAGTTTTACAGACAGATACACTTACTTTTATTGCTTTTGTGTTTTTTACTTTTCAGATTCTCACACTTTTTCCTTTTCACTCAAAGTGCCTCCTTTAATATTTCTTGTAGGGGTGTTTTGTTGGTCATGAACTTCTTTAATTTTGTCTGAGAGACTTTTTATCTCTTTTTCTATTTTGAATGATAGCCTTTCTGGATAGAGTATTCTTGGTGGCAGAATTTTGCCTTTCAGCAATATATTATGCCATTCTCTTCTGGCCTGCAAAGTTTCTGTTGAAAAATCTTCTGATAGCTTTATGGAGTTTCTCTTGTAGGTCACTCCCCCCCCCTTTTTTTGCTGCTTTTAAAAATTTTTCTTTATGACTACTCTTTTTCATTTTAATTACTGTGTGTCTTGGTGTGGACTTCATTGGGTTTATTTTTGGGGGGGTTCTCTGTGCCTTATGGATCTGGATATGTTTCCCTCTCCAGACCTGGGAAGTTTTCAGCTATTATTTCTTTAAATAAATTTTCTGCTCCCTTTTCTCTCTCTTCTTCTCCTGGGATCCCTATAATGCAAATGTTATTATGCTTCATGGAGTCACTGAATTTCCTAAGTCTATTCTCATTTTGTATATTTTTTCTTGCTTGCTCAGATTGATTCCATTACTCTGCCTTCTAGGTCGTTAATTTATTCTTCTGCTTCCTCTAGTCTGCTATTCCATCAACTGCATTTTTAATTTCAATTATTGTGTTCTTCATCTCTTCATCTCTTCTTTTTTTTAAACCTTTGTGTTAAGGGTCTCACTGATGTTATCCACTCTTCTCAAGTCCAGTGAGTATCTTTATGATCATTACTTTAATTTCTCTATCAGGCATATGATCTCCATTTCACTTAAATATCTTGCTGTAATTTTTTGTTCTGCTCTTTCATTTGTGACATATTTCTCTGTGTCTCATTTTGCCTACCTCTGTGTGTCTTTGTGTTAGCAAAGTCAGCCACGTCTCTTGCTCTTGAAAGTAGCGGGTGATGTGTGCACTTTTAACAAGGTTGCACTGGTGCTCTTCCACAAGGGACACAGCTGCTGAGGCCATGCTGGCTGGGGCCTCTCCAGAAAGCATGTGTGTATGGGTGCAGTTCTGTAAGCTCTGCTTGCTGGTCCTCTTCCCCAGGGGATGTGCAGAGACCAGGGCCAGCCAGGACTGCTCTGCAAAGTGACCATAGGTGGGGGTACAGTTTTAACAAGATGCATGTGTCCTCCACAGGAGGTCAAGAGACTCCGTGTTGGCAAAGTTTGCACTGGTCTTCTAGGGGAGGGGACCCACAGCAGAGGGACTGAGGCAGGACCAGTTGGTGGGGGTGGGGCGTGGTGTAAGCAAGTTAGGTAGTGGATATCTGTTTCCTTCCCCAAATTAGGGAAGTTTTCAGCTATTATTTCTTCAAATAAATTTTCTGCCCCCCTTTCTCTCTTCTTCTTCTTCTTCTGGGACTCCCACAATATGAATATTATTATGTTTGATAGAGAGTTCCCTAAGTTTGTTTTCATTTTGCATAATTCTTTTCTCTCTGTTTTGTTCACCTTGATTACTTTCCATTACTCTGTCTTCTAGGTCACTAATTTGTTCCTCTGCTTCTTTCATCCTGCTGTTCATTCCATCAAGCATGCCTGGGGGGTACATGGCTGGGTGAGATGCAGTGGATGTGCATCATGAGCAGTGACAGCTGTGCACCCAGCTGGTGAGCAAGGCACACAGGTGGCTTTAACAAAATTTGCCCTGAGCCTAGGGCTGAGGCTAGCAGGCTTGGAGTAGGCAAGTCGTCAGGAGAACTTGTGGGCATGGTGCATTGCTAGTGGATTAGGGAGCAAGTGTCTGTGCAGTCCTTCCTCCCACAGTGTCTCTGTGTTTATGCTGGTGGGGTGGTTTGGAAAATATCACCTCCCAGCTCCCTCATTTTCAGACAGTTCCCCAGCACACTCCAAAATCAGTATGAACAGATCTGTTTCCCATTTCCCCCTGGCATTGTGTGAACTGTTTTTATGTTGCCTCTTCATGCAGGCTGCTGTCCCTTTAAGGGCAGAGATCCAGTTATCACTCACCCTCCTGGCTCACCTAGTGCTGAGTCAGCTGACTTTTAAAGCTCTGGGCTCCAAGTCCCACTGTTTTTACAAACCCACAGAATTCAGCCTGTCTGATTTTTAAAGCCAAACGTTATGGGGATTAGTCTTCCCCATGTGAGCTCCTGGTGCAAGGGCTGTGTCTCTGCCCTGTCTGAGTGCACAGCTCCCTCCCTCCTGTGGGCAGTCTCCTTCTACCTTTCTGACCTTCCTAACCTTTCAGATTCAATTTCTTCTCTGTATTTAGTTGTGGAGTTTGTTCTGCCGGTGTTCAGATCACCCTCTGGTTTATTGACTTGGTTGTAGATGATAGTTGAGAAGGTGGGACAGGGTGAGCTCAGGATCCTCCTCCACCACTACCTAAGCCCCTCCCCTGCCTTTAATAACTTTAAATAATTATATTCTTTAGTGATAACTCTCACATGAAGTTATTGGAGTTCTAATTGCAAGATATCTTCCTATTCTTATGTAGGATGGTTGTCTTGTGTAATTCTGGATTGTGATTTTATGATTGGTTGAATTTATCTATGATAATCCTGTGTGGTTTGTTTTGAGTGTATGAACTCAGGAAGAGTTTGCATTTGTTTCTGTTAAGTTACCTTAAGGAATTATTCCCAGCTTCCTTGTTTACTTTCTTTGTTATTGGGTTGGGGTTTCCTGAATTGAACAGATAGTATAGATCAGAATTTCTTTATCAAGGCAGGACACAGGTGAGATTTTGCCTTCTTTACAAGAGATTAGGACAAAACTGAGAAGCTTCTTTGTTATCTTTCATTATCAGTGGGTATATTTTTTCCAGTCTACCCCTTTGGAGATTTAGGCTTATGCAGGGATTTCAGGCCCCAAACCCTATATCCTGTTGAGTTAAAGCCAAGAAAGTAGTGAGACTGGAAGGTAATAAATAAGGGGCAAAGATGGTAGTATATGAAGCCAGAGAGGTAATGAGAGGCAAGAACATGTAGGGCCTTGTGAGTCAGGATGAGATCTTTTGCTCATACTCTGAGTAGATGAAAAATCACTGGAGGGTTTTGAGCAAAGGTGTGACATGTAAGAATGTGACCCAATTTATATTTTAAATGGATTTTTCTGGATGTAGTTGAAAAATGGACTATAGTGCCCAAGATTGGAAACAGGCAGACAAAAATTGAATGCCATTGCAATAGTGTAGGTGAGGGATGATGATGGGGTACACACATTTACAATGAAGGTGGTGAAAAGTCATAAAATTCTAGATATTGTTTGAAGGTGAAGAAAATAGGATTTGATGGGGGAATTAATGTCAAGCATATGTGGGAGACTTCATAGTTTTCAGGCCTGGATAACTGGCAAGAAATGCATTGCTGTTTGTTGAGATGAGGAAAACAGGATAGAACAGATTTATGGAGGAAAATCAAGAATTTGGTTTTGGACACTTAGGGCTTAAGCTTGAGATGTATGTTATGCCATTCAAATTGAGATGTTGATTGGCAGTTGGATATGTCAGTCTGGAAGAGTTCAGAGGAAATTGCCCACATTATATGTGTAGATTTGGGACTTGTCAGGTTATACATAGTATGAAATTCCATGGGACTTTGTAAGATTATCCATGCAAAAAAGGTGTTTGTTATAAATCATCAAAAATTTCTAACAGATGTATTTTAGATTATATTTGTCTATATTAGGAGAAATGCAGGTATGTTCTTTTTAAAAATTGTGGTAAAATACATATAACATAAAATTTACCATTTAAACCATTTTTAAGTGTACAGTTAGTTCAGTGTTGCTAAGTATATTCACATTGTTGTGCACCAATTTCCAGAACTTTCTCATCTTTCAAAACTGAAACTCTATATGCATTAAATAACAACTCTTCATTCCCCTTTTCCTTTGGCAACCACCATTCCACTTTCTGTTTAGATGTTTGACTATTCTAGATACCTCATATAAAATGAAATCATAAGGCACTTTTGCCTTTTTATGATGAGCTTATTTTACTTAGCATAATGTCCTGAAGTTTCAAACATGTTATAGCATGTGTCAGAATTTCCTTCCTTTTTAAGACTGAATAACATCTCACTGCATGTATATATCACATTTTGTTTATCCATTCATCTGTCAATTGACATTTGAATTGCTTTCACCTCTTGGCTATTGTGAATAATGCTATTATGACTGTGGGCATGCAAATATATTTTTGAGACCTTGCTATCTTTTGGATTTATATTGAGAAGAGGTATTGCTAGGTCATATGGTAATTCTATTTTTATTTTTTTTGAGGAACTACCATACTGTTTTCTTTAATGGCTACACCATTATACATTTTCACCAATAGTACACGAGGGTTCTAATTTCTCCACATCCTTGTGAACATTTGTTATTTTCTTTTTTTTTTTTTTTAAAGATTATTTAGAGAGAGCACGTGAGTGGGGGGCAGGGGCGGAGAGAGAGAGAGAAATAACCTCAAGCAGACTCTGCACTGAGCATGGAGCCCAATGTGGGGCTCGATCTCATGACCCATGAGATCATGACCTGAGCTGAAACCAAGAGTTGGATGCTTAACTGACTGGGCTACCCAGGTACACCTCTGTTTGTTTTTTTAAAATAACATCCATCCTAATGGGTGTGAAATGATATCTCATTGTGGTTTTGATTTACATTTCTCTAATGATTAATGATATCAAGCATCTTTTTTATGCTTATTGACATCTGTATATCTTCTTTGGAGAAGTGCCTTTTTAAGTCCTTTACCCATTTTAAAATCAGATTATTTGGATTTTTGTTATTGTTGACTTATAGGAATTCTTTATGTATTCTGGATATTGGCTTCTTATCAGATGTTTGATTTGTAATTATTTACTCCCATTCCATAAGTTTCCTTTTCATCCTGTTGATTGTGTCTGATACACAGAGGTTTTAAAATTTGATGTAGTCAAAATTTACCTATTTTTGCTTTTGTTGCCTATGTTTTTGGTGTCATATCCAAGAAATCATCATCAAGATTCAATGTTATAAGGCTTTCTCTGTTTTCTTCTAAGAGTTTAATTATTTTAGGTCTTATGTTTAGGACTATGATGCATTTTGAGTTATTTTTTTCCTATGGTGTAAGTAAGGTAAGGATCAAACTTCATTCTTTTTGCATATGGATATCTGTTTTTTTTCAACACCATTTGTTGAAAAGACTTTCCTTTCCCCATTAAATAGTCTTGGCACCCTTGTGAAAGATCATTTGACCATATATGTGAGAGTTAGGAGTATATTCTTGATTGATCCGACTTATTGACTCTCCATTAAACAAGTTCATTTTATTTTGCCTACTAAATATCTTTTTCTGTTGAAGTATAGTTGACACATAATATTAGTTTCAGTTGTACAACATAGTGCTTTTGCGATTATGAAATGTTCAACACGGTAAGTTTAATTACCATCTCTCATCATGTTACTATGATATTATTGACTTTATTTTCTATGTTGTACTTTTCATCCTCATGAGTTATTATATAAGCATAAATTTGTACCTCTTAATCCGCTTTATATATTTCACCGATCCCCCCATCACCTCTCTCTGGCAACCAGTAGTTTGTTCTCTGTGTTTAAAAATTTGTTTCATTAAGGAGGACACTTGTGATGAGCACTGGGTGTTGTTTATAAGTGATGAATCACTAAATTCTACACCTGAAACTAATATTACACTGTATGTAACTAACTGGAATTTAAATTAAAATGTGAAACTAAAAACAACAAATAAAAAATATTTCATTTTTTCATTCATTTGGTTTTTAGATTCCACATATAAGTGAAATTGTATGGTATTTGTCTTTGTCTGACTTATTTCACTTAGCATAATATCTTCTAGGTCCATCCATGTTTTCACAAATGGCAAGATTTCATTGTTTTTTTTTATGGCTGAGTAACATTCCACTGTATACATACACATCTTCTTTATCCATTTATCTGTTGATGGACACTTGGGTTGCTTCCATATCTTGGCTGTTGCAAATAATGCTGCAATAAACATAGATGTGAAAATATATCTTTGCAAATTAGTGTTTTCATTTCCTTTGGCTAAATACCCCATAGTGGAGTTACTAGATCATGTGGTATTTGTATTTTTAATTTTTTGAGGACTCTCTGTACTGTTTTCTACAGTAGTTGCACCAGTTTACATTCCCACCAACAGTGCTTGAGAGTTCTCTTTTCTCTACATCCTCTCCAACATTTTTTATTTCTTGTCTTTTTGATGCTAGCCATTCTCAGTTGTGTGAGGTGCTATCTCATTGTGGCTTTGATTTGCATTTCCCTGGTAATTAGTGACATTGAGCATGTTTTCATCTGTCTACTGGCCATCTGTATGTCTTCTTTGGAAAAATGTCTATTCAGGTGCTCTGTTCATGTTTTAATTGGATTTTTTTTTTTTTTTTTGGTGTTGAGTTGTATAAGTTCTTTATATATTTTGGATGTTAACCCATTATTGGATATATTATTTGTAAATATCTTCTCCCTGGTAGTTTGCCTTTTTTGTTTTATTGATGATTTCCTTTCCTGTGCAAAAGCTTTTTATTTTGGTGTAGTCCAAATAGTTTATTTTTGCTTTTGTTTCCCTTACCTGAGGAGACATATCCATAAATTATGTTGCTAAGGCTGATATCCAAGACATTACCGCCTATGTTTTGTTTTATGCTTTTATGTTTTCAGGCCTTAGATTTAGGTCTTTAATTCATTTTGAGTTTATTTTTATGTATGGTGTAAGAACGTGGCTCACTTTTATTTTCCATGTAGCTGTCCAGTTTACCCACACCATTTACTAAAAGGATCTTTTCTCCACTGTATATTCTTGCCTTCTTTGTCATAGGTTAATTGACTATATAATTGTGGGTTTATTTCTGAACTCTCTATTCTGTTCTATTGATCTATTTTTATGCCAACCGTACAGTTTTGATTTCAACAGCTTTGTAGTATATCTTGAAATTTGGGATTGTGATATCTTCAGCTTTGTTCTTCTTTCTCAAGATTTCTTTGGCTATTCAAGGCCTTTTGTGGTTCCATACAAATTTTAGGATTATTTATTTTAGTTCTGTGAAAAATGTTATTGGTATTTTAGAAGAAATTCCATTGAATCTGTAGATTGCTTTGGGTTAATATGGATATTTTAGTGATATTAATTGTTCTAGTCTGTGACCATGGTATATTTTTCCATTTGTGTCATCTTCAATTTCTTTCATCAATGTCTTGTATTTTCAGAGTATAAATCTTTCATCTCCTTGGTTAAATTTATTCCTCAGATTTTAGGGGGCGCCTGGGTGGCTCAGTCGTTAAACATCTGCCTTCGGCTCAGGTCATGATCCCAGGGTCCTGGGATCGAGCCCCACATCGGGCTCCCTGCTCCGCAGGAAGCCTGCTTCTCCCTCTCCCATTCCCCCTGCTTGTGTTCCCTCTCTCGCTGTGTCTCTCTCTGTCAAATAAATAAATAAAATCTTTAAAAAAAAAAAATTTATTCCTCAGATTTTATTTTGTGTGTGTGTATAATTATAAATGGATTATTTTCTTAATTTCTCTTTTTGCTACTTAGTTACTAGTGTATAGAAATGCGATGGATTTCTGTAATTGATTTTGTATCCTGTAACTATACTGAATTTATTTATTAGTTTTAATAGTTTTTTGGTGGAGTTTTTAGGGTTTTTTATATATAATATAAAATTTTTTATGTCATCTGGAATTTTTTATGTCATCTGGAAATAGTGACAGTTTTGCTTTCCATTTTGAATGCCTTTTCTTTTTCTTGTCTGATGCCGTGGCTAGGACTTTCAGTAGTGTGTTGAATAAAAGTGGTGATAGTGGACATCCTTGTGTTGTTCCTGATCTTAGAGGAAACTCTTCATATTTTCACCATTGAGCATGATGTTAGCTGTGGGTTGGTCATATGTCCTTTATGATGTTATGTTTCCTCTAAACCTACTTTATTGAGATTTTGTATTATGAATGGATGTTGTATTTTGTCAAATGCCTTTTCTGCATCTGTTGAGATGATCACGTGGTTTATCTTTCCTCTTGTTAAGGTGATGTATCACATTGATTGATTTGCAAATATTTAACCACACTTGCATGCCTGGAATAAATCCAACTTGATCATGATGGATAATTTTTTTAAAGATTTTATTTATTGCGGCGCCTGGGTGGCAGACTCAAGTTTCAGCTCAGGTTGTGATCTCAGGGTCTTGGGATTGAGCCTCATGTCAGGCTCCATGCTCAGTGTGGAGTCTGCTTGAAAGATTCTCTCTCTCTCTCTCCCTCCCTCTGCCCCTCTCCACCACATGTACACATATGCACACTTTTTCTTTCTCAAAAACTAACTCTCTTATAAAAAAGATTTTACTTATTTATTTGAGAGAGAGAGAGAGTGAGTGAGGGAGTGAGTGAGGAGGGGAGGGATAAAAGGACAGGGAGAGAGAATCTGAAGCAGACTCCCCATTGAGCATGGAGCCAGGACCATGAGATTATGACCTGAGCTGAAACCAAGAGTTGGATGCTTAACTTAGGCCCCCAGGCACCCCCATGGTGGATAATTTTTTAAATGTATTGTTGAATTTGATTTGCTAATATTTTGTTGTTGAGAATTTTTGCATCAATGTTCATCAGGAGCATTGGCCTGTAGTTTTGTTGTTTTGTTTTGTAGTGTCTTTGGTTTTGATATCAGGGTAATACTGGCCTCACCAAATGAATTTGAAAGTTTTCCTTCCTCTCCTTTTTTTTTTTTTTTTTTTTGAATAGTTTGAGAATAGGCATTAACTGTTTTTTAAAGGTTTGGTAGAATTCACCTGTAAGTCCATCTTGTCCTGCCCTTCTGTTTGTTGGAAGTTTTTTGACTACTGATTCCATTTTGATACTAGTAATTGGCCTGTTTAGATTTTCTCTTTTTTCCTGATTCAGATTTGGAGGATTGTATGTTTCCAGGAATTTATCCATTTCTTCTAGGTTATCTAATTTGCTACCATATATTTTTTCACTGAAGTCTCTTATAATTCTTTGTATTTCTGTGGTGTCAGTTATTATTTCTCCTCCTTCATTTCTGATTTTATTTGAGTCATCTCTTTTTTTGTTGATGACTCCAGCTAAAGGTTTATCACTTTTGTTTCTCTTTTCAAGTAAACAGCTCTTGGTTTCATAGATTTTTTTTTTTATCAGTCTCTTTTTTCTTTATTTCTTCTCTAATCTTTATTATTTTCTTCCTTCTACTAACTTTGGGCTTTGTTTCTTCTTCTTTTTCTAGTTCCATTAGGTGCAAAGTTAGATTGCTTATTTGAGATTTTCTTGTTTCTTGATGTAGGTTTGTATTGCTATAAACTTCCCTGTTAGAACTGCTTTTGCTGTGTGCCTAAGATTTTGGATCATTGTATTTAATTTTCATTTGCCTCATTGTATTTTTTAATTTCCTCATTGATTTTTTAGTGGACCCATTCATTGTTTAATAGCATGTTGTGTAGCTGTTACATGTTTGTGGTTTTTCCCAATATTTTCCTTGTAATTGATTTCTAGTTTCATATTGTGATTAAAACATATTATTGATGTGATTTCAATCTTACATTTATTGAGACTTTTTTATTTTTTATTTTTTGTGGACTAACTTGTAAATCTTACATTTATTGAGACTTTTTTATTTTTTATTTTTTGTGGACTAACATGTGAGAAAGTTCATGTGCACTGGAAAAGAATGTGTATTTTGCTGTTTTTGATAGAATGTTCTGTATATATCCTTAACTTCATCTGGTCTAATGTGTTGTTCAAAGCCACTGTTTCCTTGTTGATTTTCTGTCTGGATGATCTATCCATTGATGTAAATGGGGTATTAAAGTTCCCTACTACTGTTGTATTATTGTCAGTTTTTCTCTTTATGTCTCTTAATATTTCCTTATGTATTTATATGCTGTTATGTTGGGTGCATAGATATTTATAATAGTTATAGCCTCTTTTTGTAATTGATCCCTTTTTCACTATGTAGTACACTCTTTGTCTCTTGTTACAGTCTTTGTTTTAAAGTCCATTTTGTCTGGAGCACCTGGGTGGCTCGGTTAAGCGTCTGACTCTCGATTTCAACTCAGGTCATGATCTCAGGGTCATGAGATCAAGCCCCGTGTTGGGCTCCACGCTAAGCATGGAGCCTACTTAAGATTCTCTCTCTCCCTCTGCCCTACCCTTGTGCTCGCAGTAAATAAATAAATAAAGTCTATTTTGTCTGATATAAATTTTGCTCCTCTCTCCCATTTTTTGCTCCATTTGCATGGAATATATTTTCCATCCCTTCTCTTGCAGTCTGTATGTGTCATTGGGTCTGAAGTGAGTCTCTTCTAGGCAGCATATAGATGGGTCTTTTTTTTTTCATCCATTCATTCAGCCTATTTCTTTAGATTGGAGCATTTAGTCCATTTGCTTATAAAGAAATTATTGATAGGTATGTACTTACTGCTATTTTGTTAATTGTTTTCTGGTTGTTTTTGTAGTTCTCTGTTCCTTTTTTCTTGCTCTCTCTGATTTGATTGCTTTCTTTAGTGTTATGCTTGGGTTCCTTTGTCTTTATTTTTTTGTGTGTTTATTATAGATTTTTGATTTACATTTACCATTAGGTTCATATAAACACCCTATGTGTATTGCAGTGTATATTAAATTGATGGTTAAGTTCAAATACATTCTAAAAACACTAAATTTTTACTTCCCCTTCTTTGTTTTATGTATATGATGTTATATTTTATATTTTTTAAAAAAATGTGTATCCCTTGACTTTTTGTAGATATTATTGATATTACTAATTTTGTTTTTTAACCTCCATACTGGCTTTATAAGTGGTTAAGATGCTATCTTTACTATGTGTTTGCTTTTAGTTGTGAAATTTCTTTCATAATTTTCTCCTAGTTAGGGCCTTTTTCTCCACTTGAAAAATTCCTTTTAACATTTCTTTGTCAGGCTGCTTTAGTGGTGATGAACTCCTTTAAGTTTGTTTGTCTGGGGAACTCTTTATCTCTCCTTCAATCCTGAATGATAATCTTGTCAGGTAGCGTTGTCTTGGTTGTATTTTTTCTTTCAGCACTTCTTTTGAATACATCATGCTACTTGGAATATATCATGCTACTCTCTTCTAGCCTACAAAGTTTCTGCTAAAAAATAATCTGATAGCCTTATGGGGTTTTCCTTCCATGTAACCATTTTGTTTTGCTGCTTTTAAAATTCTCTCTTTATGATTACTTTTTGCCATTTCAGTTATTATGTGTCTTGGTATGGACATCCTTGGGTTCATCATGTTAGGGGCTCTCTGTGCTTCCTGGACCTGGATATATATTTCCTTCCCCAGATTTGGGAAATTTTCAGCTATTATTTCTTCAGATAAATTGTCTGCCTCTTTCTTTTCTCTTTGGGATCCCTATAATGCAAATGTTATTACATTTGATGTCACACATTTCCCTTAACTTATTCTCATGTCACACATTTCCCTTAACTTACTCTTTTTATTTTTATTTTATTTTTAGACAGACAGCACACAAGTGGGGGGGGAGGGGCCTCTAGTTTGAAAGGATGTATGGTGTGTTCAGCCAATAAGTGAAAAAATCTTTACTCCTACTCACCTCAAATCATACAATCATAACACCACTCTAAAGAGATGATATGAAGAGATGAGAAGATGAAACAGATAACATACCTTTTATAAATCATAACAGCACTGAACTTTTCTGTAGTTACGGAAAACTGAAAAATAATGGACTTTAAAATTTTGAAGGAAAACCATTATCAACCCAGAATTCTCAGCCAAACTATCCAACAGATGCCACGGTAGAATAAAAATACTTTTGGATAGGTAAGAAGTAAAAATTAAAATTTTTCCCTTATAAAGTTTTGTGAAGATAGCTTGATCAAAATGAGGAGTAAACTCAAGAGAGAGGAGGTGCTACACAGGAAAGTGGCGGGGGGGGGGTGGGTGTGTTCCCCAGGTTGGTTACCCTGTCCAGCAGATAGAGAGTAGCCATTTCTGACTGGAATAGATGTATAAAATGCTCTGGGGAAGAATTCTGCTGGGTAAAGATAGACTTGAAACGCTGATGTCAGTGATGTTTTAGAAAATAAAATTGGAAGAATTTTCACAGAGATGATGGAGGATGTGGTCAAATTAAAGATAAATACATAGAAAATGAAGAAAATAAAATTTACATAAAACCAAAAATTTGTGATTTGGGGGGAGGGTAGGTATGCTATGTGGCTCAACAGATAGCAAATTGAATTTGCAATGTATACACTACTAATTTAACTAAAAAGCTCTTGTACATACAGTTGACCCTTAAACAACACAGGGGTTGGGGTACCAATGATCTACACAGTCAAAAATCTGCATAAAACTTTTGGCTCCTGCAGAGCTTAACTGCTAATAACCTGTGGACCAGAAGCCTTCCTGATAGCGTAAATGGTCGATTAACACATATTTTGTATGTTATATATATTATATATTGTATTTTTACAATAAAGGGAGGTAGAGAAAAAATATTTTTAAGAAAATTATAAGGAGAAAAAACATTTACAATACTGCATTGAAACTATAAGTTTATGTTGTCTGTTTATAAGATGAACTGTCAGTACCAACATCAATATCATCTTGTATGATACAAAACACTGTAAATATGAATTTATTACTAACACTAGACATCAAAAAAGAAAAGGTAATGTGAAAAAGAAACTATGAATTTCTTGTAATTATTGTAATGATTTTGTGTAATGATTCATGCACTGATAATGAAGAGCAAGCAATGTGATTGCTTTATGGTAGCCTAGTGTAATTTGATACAATTACTTTACTGTAGCCTAGCCTATCCACTAATGAATAAATTGTTATAAAAATGTTAAAGCATAGTCATAGTCATTATACTGTACTGGAAACATTGTTAAATTAAAATGAATGTTGACTAACATAACACAATAAAATAAAATTTTAAAAAAAGTAAAAACTAAAAATTAAAAAAAAACCAAAAACCCACTTACCTGTGATGATAGGCTGAAACACAGTTTCTCTAATTATGAGAGAGAAGCAAACTGTACTGTGACGTAATTTTTTGAAAGCAAAGTTATAAAACAGAAAACTAACACATTAGTAATTTTATATTAAATATCACTCACCTGATGCCTACGTAAGGTTAAGCTATCCATTTCCATCTAAGTCTTACACATGATGTTCTACATGATGAATACTTAGGTGATGATGATTATGGATGACACAAAAACATCTACAGTTCTTGCTGTACATTTATTAGATTTTCATACAAAGGCACTCACACATATGCAACAGATAAGTTTATTAACCATATGACATGATTATTCATTAAGTGGAAGTAGATTATCATAAAGGTTTTCATCCTCATCATTTTCAAATTTAATAGACTGAGGAGGAAAAAGAAGGGTTGGTCTTGCTCTCTTGGGTAGCAGAGGCAGAATAGGTAGTGGATGTGGAAAGAAATATGGAAACACTTTATGGAAAAACATCATAATTTCTGTCTTTTTGCTTTTTTATTTCTCCAGAAATGTTTCTGCATAGTACCAATCCTTTCACTATTTGCTTTAGTTTCAGTACCCATATCATAGTAGGGTCCACGTCATAAAAGAAGTCCAAAGCAATCCTGAATGATTTGGAACCCTTCTGCCAGATTGTCTAATATCAATTTTTTTCTGACACTGTTTCTTCTATGCCTTCTTCCTCATCGTCTGGCACTGGTTCAGAAGCACTCATCTCCATCAAGTCGTCTTCTGTGAATTCCTCTGGTAAGGTGTCTATCAGGTCTTGAATTTCTCCAAGATCCATTATCTTGAAACCCTTTACCCCCCAATCTTTTTTTTTGTCATATCCACAATCTCTTTTATGATTTCCTTGAGTGGCTCTGTCTTAAATCCTTTGAAGTCATGCATAACATCTGGACACAGTTTTCTCTATCAGAAATGTATCGTTTTGAGTTTGATGGCCTTCAAGGCCTTTTCTCTATAAACAATGGCATTTTCAATGATGTAATCCTTCCAGACTTGCATGGTGTTGTAATTTTCAGGGTTTCTTCCATAGTGTTGATAATCTTTTCCCTACAGTACCATGTGTAATGAGCTTTAAAGGTTCTTTTTCACTCCTTGATCTAGAGACTGAATTAGAGACATTGTATTTGGGGGAAGGTAGACCACTTTGACACCTTTGATGTTGAACTCAAAGGGTTCTACGTGGCCAGAAACATTGCCCAATATCAAAAGAACTTTAAAAGGCAGTCTCTCACTGGCAGGTTGCTTCCTGACTTCAGGGACAAAGCATCAGTAGAAACAACCCAGAAGAGTTCTCACTGTCCAGGCCTTCTTATGTACAACCAAAAGACTGGCAACTGGTGTTTATCTTTCTCAAGCGTTAGAAGCTAGCAGCTTTATAGACAAGGGCAGTCCTGATCACAAACCCAACTGCATTTGCACAAAATGGCAGAGTTAACCTATCCTTTTTTGTGTTAAACCCTCATGCTCACTTACTCATAAATGTCCTTTATGGCACAGCTCCCCCCCCACCCCGCCGCCCCCAAATAGAGCACTTTCATCTGCATTAAAAACCTGTTCAGGCAGAAATCATTTCTCAGTGATTTTCTTAATAGTGTCTGGAAACCCATCTGTTGTCTCTTGGTCAGGTGAAGCTGCTTCTCCTGTTAGCTTGACATTTTTAAAGTCAAACTTCTCTCTCAAATTATCAGACTATCCTTTGCTGGCATTAAATTCCCCAGCTTTAGATCCTTCACCTGCCTTTTGCTTTGTCATATAATGACTTCATTTTTTTCTTGAGTCATTAAGAGTCTACAGCTATGCCTTTCTTATAGCAATCCTTGCACCCCCATAAAAGCTGTATTTTCATTATGAGATAGAAAGGCATTTTACAAAATGTGCAGTTTTCGCTCCTGCTGGCATAGCTGCAGTGACAACTTTGCAAATTTCCTTTTATTTTTTTTTACAGTGGTCTTTACACTGGCTTCACTTTTTTTTTTTTTTTTAAGATTTTATTTATTTGACAGAGAGAGACACAGCGAGAGAGGAAACACAAGCAGGGGGAGTGGGAGAGGGAGAAGCAGGCTTCCTGCTGAGCAGAGAGCCTGATGCAGGGCTCGATCCCAGGACCCTGGGACCATGACCTGAGCCGAAGGCAGACGCTTAACGACTGAGCCACCCAGGCACCCCTGGCTTCACTTATCTTGAAATGATGGACAAACCACAGCTGCAGACTAGGGTACATACCAAACAAGTCAACTTTTCCTTATAATGTCAGGCTATTCTCTACTTTTGGGGGGCACTCCCAGAATCACTAGTGTCACTTTGTATGAGTCCCATGGTGTTATTCAAGGTTTATGGTATTGCACAAGACACAATAAAAAATGTGAGAACCTCAAGAGATTACTTTTTACTATGATACATAACTTATTGGAGAGAGAAACTGTTCACGCAGGGATGATTACCAACCTAGGGCACTTTACATGAATACTCACAACACTTGAGCTTACCGCAATAGCAACAGGAGGTAGCTACCAAAATTAGGACAGTAGTGCAGTATGTACTACAGTGACTTTTATACAGTTACGATTTAATGCTGCGTCTTTGTTTACACTTCTTTTGACTATGAGGGATGCCATGTATGTAGGGTCTGTGTTTATGTGTATAAATTTTGATAAATTTTAACTTTTAATAATTTGTGTAGATTTTATGGTAACAAATGACAAAATAGACTAGTATCTACATGTTTTATGAATCCATGACACTTTTTCTTAATTTTTTTTTTCTGTATTTCTGGGCTATGTGGTTTGTGAGTTTTTTCAAATTGTCACAAACCTCCAAATAATTTTCCATATATTTATTGAAAAAAAAATCCACACATCAGTGGACCTGTGCCCTTCAGACCTGTGTTGTCCAAGGGTCAACTGAGGATATATTGGGAGAATATAGTGAAGGCAAATGGGGTGCAAGTGTGATATAAGAGAACTGAAGCTTTTACTACCAACCCTGGAAATTGATAATGGAATGGAATGAAATGGAAAATGGAAACACCAAGAAATAGCAATGTTTTAATACTGCTGGTGACCAATGCAGGGTCCTTTCTCCTCTCTCCCTTATTTATAGAACACAGTGGCAGCATGCTTAGCAACATATTATATTTCCCTACCTTTCTTGTCAGTAAAGGTGGTCATTTTACATCATCCTGGCCAGTGATGTATGACCAGAAATCACTAAGTGGCAGATGCAACTGGAATGTGGCTTTACCTCTTGCCCTCTGCCTTTCCTCTTCTTGCCTAGAACACAGTTGAGCTGATGAATGTGGAGCATCGTTCTTGAGATACTGAGGTGACAAGCATGAGAAAGCCACATGCTGAGGAAGCAGAACAGAGGGGTTTCAGATGGGTCCTTGGAGGCAAATTAGGTGCTGTGTCAGCCCTGCATTGCCTCCAGGCTTCTTTTACCCCAGAAAATGAAATCCCTCATTTGTTCAGAAAATTGAGATTTGTGTAGCTGACCAAGCTACATAAACACAACATTTAGAAAATATGGTGGTAAGTAGTGTTTAAAGCAATTAAAATATTTCAAAGCAGTTGCATCTGGGGAAGGGAGAGTGTGGTAGAAATTGGTATGGTCGATGCTATAGTTAGCTCAATTTGATTTTTTGGACAATGTGTATGTATTAATTTAATAAAATACATACTAATAAAAAACAGTGCTTCTCTGCATGGAACACTTTGATATCTTTCCATTTTACTTGATATAAAATCCAAACTCCTACAAAAGATTCTTCATGATATGGCTGGTCCTGGCCACCTTTGTGCCTTACCTTCCATCACTTTACTCCTTGGCTACTAACCCCCAGCCACATTGTCTTTTTTTAAATTTTGTGAATACCCTTTCGGTAAATTTGCACGTGAAGTTTCCTCTGGCTCAGTTACAGGCCCAGCAGGAAACAGATGACGCACTCAAACTTGGTAACCCAGGTGGATTAATAAAGGGTGAGATTTAAGGAAACCAACAATGATGGTGCAGTACTCTGGGGCTCACAACAGCAGGGAGTCATTCATCTCTAGTCCTGAAGGACCAAAAAAGAAGCTGTGTGAAGAAGGTCAGCTGATAGAACTGTGTGGCCTCTAGTAAAACAAAGCTAATAACCAATAGGTATTTTGACATTGAGAATGCAGGGCTCACTGTTAATTAAAATGACTGGGGTAGTTGATAAAGGAAAATAAGCTACCAATTGCACATTAGGTTTGAAGGCTTGCTTACCTTAAAAGGCTCTACTCTTTTTGGCTCAGTCATTGGTGGTCATGTGGGTCAGGCTCTCACAGGGCATGTGATGAGGCCTCATGCTTGGTCTCCAGCATGTAGGTACTGACACAGTTGAACAGTTTTGTTTAGGGTCAGAGAGGACCCTCGAGGTGACATTGGCAAATTGGCCTGTGAAGATCATTCTGTCATAGCCTTGATTCCTTGCCGTCCAGAGAGTCCACACCCCTTTGCTGGGGTAGATGAGGAGGCAAGACAGAGACCTGGCCCAGAACAAAGTGAAGCTGACAAGGTAGGTCCCATTTTTGGTCTCACCTTTCCTGAAGTGCCTGCCTTCTGGGCTGTGGAAGACATCTTGGCCCCTGGAAATTCCGGCCATATTCTTTCCCTGCATCCCAAGTGGTCCCTCACCTCCAGCAGTATGTTTCACTGATTTCTCCCTGCAGTATGTGTCTCAAGGGTGGAGGATGGCAGGTCTGCTGTAGGTGGCACTGGTGGTGGTGTCATATGGGTGAAAGGTCTGGGTGGGATCAATTAGTCTGGTTTCTCCATGATTCCATTTATTCTTAGCTCAGTCTCTGCTGATGAAACTGGCTGGATCCAGGGGCACTTCATGGTGTAAGAACATAATGAAGGTACTCCTGTGATGCAGAAAGGCAGGCATCTCTTATCCACACCAAAACTGAAATGGTAAAGAATGTGACATATTGGGCGCCTGGGTGGCTCAGATGGTTAAGCGTCTGCCTTCGGCTCAGGTCATGATCCCAGGGTCCTGGGATCGAGTCCTGCATCAGGCTCCCTGCTAGGCGGGGATGCTGCTTCTCCCTCTGCCTCTGCCTCTCTCTCTCTCTCTGACTTTCATGAATAAATAAATAAAACATTAAAAAAAAAAAAAAGAATGTGACATATTGTATGTACATGGCTGAGCCTGTCTCTGTTAACCTTCATGATGGAGTTGTATCTTTATTCATATATTACTACCAAATGTCCAATCCAGGAATTGCCATAATTAAAGTGCTAAAGTTTTAGATAAAACATATGCATCAATTATTCCATTTTTACTTAAACCACTATTCTATAGGATGCTAAAACTCAGTAAAAAATATTCAACTTAAAAATATATGCTAAGAAATTTTGTTTTGATTAAGAAATGGTTATAACTGTAAATTGAAAGAAGTAAATATTAAGAAATATTTCACTATTTTTAAGTCCTAATAGAATAAAAGGAAATATCATAGTAAAAAACTAAACATTTTTAACAGTGAAATATGAAGTTATCCTTTTGTAAAAATTTACTAATTTTTGAATAGGTACCACATAAACATGGTTCAAATTTCAAAAGTTACAAAAAGGAATGCAGTGTGAAAGAAACTTCTCTCCTTTTTCCTTTTTCAGGTTTTTATTTAAATTCCAGTTAGTTAACAGTGTAATATTAGTTTCAGGTGTAGAATTCAGTGATTCATCACTTCATACATCACCCAGTGCTCATCACAACAAGTGCACTCCTTCATCCTCATCACCCATTTAACCCATCGCCCCTCCCATCTCCCTCCAGCAACCCTCAGTTTGCTCTCTCTAGTTACGAGTGCATTTTCCAGTTTGCCTCTCTTTCACCCCTCCCCAAGTTCATCTGTTTTGTTTCTTAAATTTTGCACGTGAG
Organism: Halichoerus grypus; assembly: GCF_964656455.1. Taxonomy (NCBI): domain Eukaryota; kingdom Metazoa; phylum Chordata; class Mammalia; order Carnivora; family Phocidae; genus Halichoerus; species Halichoerus grypus. The sequence continues at coordinate 100,787,630 of NC_135722.1, read as the reverse complement.
TGAAATCATATGGTATATGTCTTTTTCTGACTTATTTAGCCTAGCATTATACTCTAGCTACATCCATGTCATTGCAAATGGCAAGATTTCATTCCTTTTTATGACTAATATTCCATTTATATATATAACACATCTTCTTTATCCATTTATCAGTAGATGGACATTTGGGCTCTTTCCATAATTTGGCTATTGTAGATAATGCTGCTGTAAACATTGGGGTATTCTTTGAATCAGTATTTTTTTACCCTTTGGGTAAATATCTTGTAGTGCAATTGCTGGATCATAGGTTAGTTCTATTTTTAACTTTTTGAGGAACCTCCATACTGTTTTCCAGAGCAGCTGCACCAGTTTGCATTCTCACCAACAGTGAACAAGGGCTCCCCTTTCTTTGCATCCTCACCAACACATGCTGTTTCTTGTGTTGTTGATTTTAGCCATTCTGACTGGTGTGAGGTATATCTGATTGTGGTTTTGACTTGCATTTCCCTGATGGTGAATGATGTTGAGCATCTTTTCATGTGTCTGTTGGCCATCTGTAAGTCTTCTTTGGAAAAATGTCTATTCATATCTTCTTATTTTTTAACAGAATTATTGGTTTTTTGGGGGGGTGTTTTATAAGTTCTTTATCGATTTTGGATACTAACCCTTTATCAGGTGTGTCATTTGCAAATATCTTCTCCCATTCCATAGGTTGCCTTTTAGTTTTGTTGATTGTTCCTTAGCTGTGTAGAAGCTTTTTATCTTGATGAAATCCCAAGTTTGTTTTTGCTCTTATTTCTTTTGCTTCAGGGGACATATCTAGTAAGAAGTTGCTATGACCAATGTCAAAGAGGTTACTGCCTGTGTTCTCTAGGATTTTGATGGTTTCCTCTCTCACACTTAGGTCTTTCATCCATTTTGAGTCTATTTTTGTGTATGGTGTAAGAAAGTGGCCCAGCTTCATTCTTTTGCATGTTGTTGTCCAGTTTCCCCAACACCATTTGTTGAAGAGACTGTCCTTTTCCCATTGGATATTCTTTCCTGCTTTGTAGAAGATTAATTGACCATATAGTTGTGGGTTCATTTCTGGGCTTTCTATTCTGTTCCATTGATCTATGTGTCTATTTTTGTGCCAGTACCATACTGTTTTGATTGCTATAGCTTTTTTTTCTTTTCTTTCTTTTTTTTTTTTTTTTACTAAGTTTGATTTGTAATATAACTTGAAGTCCAGAATTGTGATGCCTCCAGCTTTGCTTTTCTTCTTCAAGATTGCTTTGACTATTTGGGGTCTTTTGTGGTTCCATACAAATTTTAGAATTGTTTGTTCTAGCTCTGTGAAAAATGCTGTTGATATTTTGATAGGGATTGCATTAAATATGTAGATTGCTTTGAGTAGTATAGACATTAATGGTATTTGTTTTTCTGATCCATGAGCATGGAATGTCTTTCCATTTCTTTGTGTCATCTTCAATTTCTTTCATCACTATTTTCATAGTACAGGTCTTTCACCTCTTTGGTTATTTTTAATTTGTGTGTGTGTGTGTGTATTTTTGTGTTTGTTTTGTTTTTTAAAGATATTAATTCCAGTATAGTTAACATACAGTGTTATATTTCAGTTGTACAATATAGTGATTCAGTGATTCTATACATTACTCAGTGCTCAGCATGATAAGTGTACTCTTAATCCCCTTCACCAATTTCACCCATTCCTTTACCCACCTCCCCTCTGATAACCATCAGTTTGTTCTGTATAGTTAAGAGTCTGTTTTTTGGTTTGTCTCTTTTTTTCTTTGTTCTTTTGTTTTGTTTCTTAAATTCCACATAAGAATGAGACCATATGGTATTTGTCTTTTTCGGACTGACTTATTTCACTTAGCGTTATACCCTCTGGATCCATCCATGTTGTTATAAATGGCAAGATTTCATTCTTTATTATGGCTGAGTAATATTCTACTATATGTGTATGTACATATGTGTATGTAGGTGTATACACACCCCCACATCTTTATCCATTCATCTATCCATGGACACTTGGGTTGTTTCCATAATTCGGCAATTGTAAATAATGCTGCAATAAACATAGAGGTGCATATATCTTTTTGAATTAGTATTTTTGTGTTCTTTGCATAAATACCCAGTAGTAGAGCTACTGGATTATATGATAATTCTATTTTTAACTTTTTGATATACCTCCATACTGTTTTCCACAGTGGCTGCACCAATTTGCATTCCCACCAACAGTGCATGAAGATTCTTTATTCTCTACATCCTTTCCAACCTTTGTTAATTCTTATCTTTTTGATTTTAGCCATTCTGGCAGGTGTAAAGTGTTATCTCACTGTGGTTTTGATTTGCATTTTCCTGATGATTAGTGATGCTGAGCATCTATTTTTATGTCTGTTGGCTATCTGTATGTCTTCTTTGGAGAAATGTCTGTTTCATGTCTCCTGCCCATTTTTATTTTTATTTTTTTTTATTTTATTTATTTTTTTATAGATTTTATTTATTTATTTGACAGAGAGAGAGACAGCGAGAGAGGGAACACAAGCAGGGGGAGTGGGAGAGGGAGAAGCAGGCTTCCCGTGGAGCAGGGAGCCCGATGCGGGACTTGATCCCAGGACCTGGAATCATGACCTGAGCCGAAGGCAGACGCTTAACGACTGAGCCACCCAGGCGCCCTCCTGCCCATTTTTAATTGGGTTACTTGGAGGGTTTTTTGGGGTATTGAGTTGTGTATAAACTCTTTATGTATTTTAGATATTAATCTCTTATCAGGTATGTCATTTGCAAATATATTCTCCCATTCAGTAGGTTGCCTTTTTGTTATGTCAGTAGTCTCCTTTGCTGTGCAAAGCTTTTTATTTTGGTGAAGTCCCAATAGCTTATTTTTGCTTTTGCTTCCCTTGCCTGAGGAGACATATCTAGAAAAATATTGGTAAGGCTGATATCAAAGAGATTATTGCCTGTGTTTTCTTCTAGGATTTTTATGGTTTCATGTCTCACTTTCAGGTCTTTAATCGATTTTGAGGTTTTTTTGTTTGTTTGTTTGTTTTGTTTTTTGTTTTTTGTTTTGTTTTGTTTTTGAGTAAGGTATATGAAAGTGGTCCGGTTTTCCTACACCATTTATTGGAGAGACTGTCTCTTCCCTTTTGTATATTCTTGGCTTCTTTGTTGTAGATTACTTGACCATATAAGCATGGGTTTATTTCTAGGCTTTCTATCCTGTTCTATTGATCTTTGTGTCTATTTTTGTGCCAGTGCCATATTCATTTGCCTTATTATAGCTTTGTAGTAAATCTTTAAATCTGGGACTGTGATACTTCCAGCTTCATTCTTCTTTCTAAAGATTGCTTTGGCTATTCAGGTTTCTTTGTGATTCCACACCAATTTTAGGATTATTTCTTCTTGTTCTGTGAAAACTACTATTGGTATTTTGATAGGGATTGCATTGAATTTATAGATTCCTTTGGGTAGTGTGGACATTTTAAATTAACAATATTCTTCCGATTCATGAGCATAGTATGTCTTTGTGTCCTCTTCAGTTTCTTTCATCAGTGTTTTATAGTTTTCAGAGTACAGGTCTTTCACCTCTTTGGTTAAGTTTATGTCTAGTTATTTTATTCTTTTTGATGCAATTATAAATGGAGTTGTTTTTTAAATTTCTCTTTCTGCTACTTTGGTATTAGTGTACAGAAGTTTTATATCCTGCAACTTTACTCAATTTGCTTATTAGATCTAATAGTTTTTTGATGGAGTCTTTAGGGTTCTGTCTATACAGTATCATGTCCTTTACAAATAGTGACATTTAAACTTCTTCCTTTCCAATTTGGATGCCTTTTATTTCTTTTTCTTGCCTTAATGCAGATGCTAGGCCTTCCAGTACTATGTTGAATAAAAGTGGTGAGAGTGGACATCCTCGTATTCTTCCTGATATTAGGGGAAAAGCTCTTAGTTTATCACCATTGAGTATGATGTTAGCTATGGGTTTGGCCTTTATTATGTCCCCTCTATGCCCACTTTGTTGAGAGTTTTTATTCATGACTGGATGTTGAATTTTGTCAAATGCTTTTTCTGCATCTATTGAGAGGATTGTATGGTTTTTATACTTCATTTTGTTAATGTAGTTTATCCCATGGATTGATTTGTGAATATCGAACCATCCTTGCATTAAGAATCCTCTTTCATTCCTGTCTCCCACCAAGGAGTTTCCCTTTCCAAGTTAATCACTCATCTCTTTTATAAATATCTTTCTAGAGCCTGCATGTGTACAAGATGCATACACACATTACATACATTCATTTTTTATGTGAGTTATTGCGTATTACATGCATTATTCTGTGCTTTGTTTTTTATGCAAGGATGCATTTTGAATATCTTTTCATGTCAGTACATATTGAGCTGCTTCTGTTATCCATTAAGATGGACACACAGTATTCCATTGTATGGCTGTATGTTCTTTAACCTGTCCCCTATTAGTGGACATATAGTTCCCCAATCTTCTACTAATATAGTGTTGAAATGAATAATCTCATACTTATATTCTGGAAATGGAATTACTGGGTTGAAATTTATTTTTTTTTAAGATTTTATTTATTAGAGAGATAGCGAGAGAGAGCAGAGCAGGAGGGAGGGAGGGGCAGAGAGAGAAGCAGGCTCCCCGCTGAGCAGGGAGCCTGATGTGGGGCTCCATCCCAGGACTCTGGGATCATGAACTGAGCTGAAGGCAGACACTTAACGGACTGAGCCACCCAGGAGGCCCTGGGTTGAAATTTAAAAGCATTCGTGTGTGTATGTTCTAAAAAATGGAAAGGTTTGTGTTTTTATTCTAGTCATTGTCTTTTTATAACATGAATTTATAAATACAATAAATTTATATAAGATATTTCATCTATCTTTCATCGGCAATGTGTTGACTTCTTACCATAAGGAGGTAAATGATTTATTTACACTTCCTTGCTGCAGTTTCTTTCTCTCCAGTACTATATTTTTGCTCATTAAATTATTTGCCTTTGTGTTTACCCTTATTTACTTAAAAATGTATGTTTTTCAAAAATAATATATACTATAGTTAATTATATGACTATACATAGTATATAGTCTATACTATGTAGTGTGTGTGTGTATATATATATATATAGTATGTAGCACATAGACTATAGTGTATAGTCTAATATGTTGTATACATACTATATGATATATAGTATATACTAGATATTATAGTATATAGTATGTACTATATTTATTATATATAACATAAATACTATATCTAATAAATATAGCTTATACAATAGTATATATTAGTTACATATATAACTTATTTATTAAAACATACATTTTATGTAGGTATAAAATGTTTAATATATGTGCATATATGAATATTTTAATATATGTGTATAATGTCATTTATAATATTGCTGTGTTGTTTCAGTTTAAAATATTTACATTCTGTTTTCCAACCATAACCTCCACAGTTTTGTTTTGTTTTTGGCTAGTAGTATAGTTATGTGGATTTGATAATTATTATCATTTTGTTTGTAAGAGTTCTTACAATTTATCTCTTGTTTATCTGAAGTCGGTCTTCTACAGTTTTAAAAGAAGGGCTCATAGAGGCTATATCCCGTGAGTTTGTTATAATAATTGGATTTTTAGGGTGCCTGGGTGGCTCAGTTGGTTGGTTAAGTGACTGCCTTCGGCTCAGGTCATGATCCTGGACTCCAGGGATCGAGTCCCACATCGGACTCCCTGCTCAGTGGGGAGTCTGCTTCTCCCTCTGACCCTACCCCCTCTTGTGCTCTCTCTCTCACTCTCTCTAAAATTAAAAAAAATTGGATTTTTAAAAACAGTGGAATCTATAAATAATCTGAGATTTATTTGATATGTGGTATAAGGTGAGAATACAAATTAACTTGTAACCTCCAGGAATGTGTGATATCTAGTGAAACAATTTTGATTTTACTCCTTTAACCTTTAGGAAGATGAAACTGAGACTTAAGAATTAACAAATTAATAATTAATATATGCTTTCCTTTGAGGAAACAGACTTCAAACGGAAAAAAAAACACATGTGTTCCATGAATTTGAGGGTTAAGGGGAAAAAACAATTCAAGTAATTAACCACAGAACCTATGTTGGGAAGAAAAGGAAATGGGCTAGCAGGGGTCTTATAAGTTGAAAGGCAATGGGAGAATCCAGGAAACAATGATGGGGACATAAAAGGTATTCAGTACATTTTTGTTTAGTGAATTAGTGAGTGAATTCAAGGTTTCTGGGAAGTGTAATGAGAGTGAGAAAATAAGAAATATAGAAGAGTAAGAATCTGTGGTTTGAAAGTGTGAAGTATGAGGTGTCATTTGGAGATGACAAGGTTCAAGGTGTGGCCATTAAAGTGGGTTGTCAAAATATATGAAGTGTAAAGGTCACTGATATTTAGAGAGACAAATCACCAGAAGGCTCAAGGTTTGAACTGGTTTGGATGTGAGATCTCAGGTCTTTCAGGGCAGTGGAAGGATTTTTCGGAGAAAATACAGACAGCCAGCTGCCTACTTATTCAGTAAATATGGGGAAACAGTCAACTCTGAGGTAGGTCCTATCTTATATTCATTTCATGTATTAGAAATGAAGCAGGAAGATGTTAAGTAATTTGCCTATGGCCATAAAATTAATAACTACCAAAGTGATGATTCAAATATAGGCAATCTGGCTCTCAAGCCTGTGATCTAACCATTGTACAGCCCCTCCTGTGTGTGTGTGTGTGCGCACACACGCGTGTGTGTGGGTGGTGGTGCAGGTGTTACTACTTAATGTGAATACAACCCTAGAGGTTGGTGCAGAAACTGAGCAGCATGAAACTCCTAGATTTTGTCACATCCACCAGAACTGTCCTATGGGGCAGCTAGGAGAGCTCTTGAGTTCTATTTTGTATGTATAGTTTAGAAAGAGACTTTTTCATTCCATAGTTACCCTCTCACAGCTGGGCCACAAAGGGGAGAGACTCACATTTACAGAAACTCAGGCATTTCAGAAACCATGATATCTCTTTAAAATGTATTGAACAATATATCCTCTTGTTTAACAAACATTCTAAAATGTCTTGTACTAGGTATATAGTACAGGGGATTCAAGGCAAGTTCCGTACTCAAGAGTAATTTAGGGGCGCCTGGGTGGCTCAGTCCCTTAAGCGTCTGCCTTCGGCTGGGGTCGTGATCCTAGGGTCCTGGGATTGAGCCTGGCATCAGGCTCCCTGCTCAGCAGGAAGCATGCTCCTCTCTCTCCCTCTGCTGCTCCCCCTGCTTGTGAGCTCTCTCTCTCTGTCAAATAAATAAATAAAATCTTAAAAAAGTAATTTAAAATTTAGTTGGGGACCCAAGTTAAGGCAGAGTTGGTTTAGCTCTATCTACCTCCTTTACTTTGGTCTCCCAGGCTATCAAATCATGGTAAACTGAGGGAATATTAAGTATTTCCTAATTTAAAAAGCCCACAGTACATCATGAGGCCATTTAATGCTATGTTCTTGGTCTGACCTAGGATAGACTGAATCCTGAGAGAGGTTATATTGAATAAGTGGAGAAATGAAACCTTTTTTTTTTTTTTCCCAGTCTTTATGGAATCCTTTCAATTGTAAAAATGATCTATACATTTAGCCCTAACATAAGTACCGGTGATGTTTTATGAATCATCTTATTTGAAAACAAGAAAGCAAATGAGAGGGACTGCATACTAAGTCACATGAAAGCTGAGCCCTTTTATTCATGCTGTTCCTTCTGGAATGCTTTCCCTCTAGGTTGCTCTCCTTACAGCTCCTCTTTTGCATCCCTGAATCCTACTCTTCATTCTAGACAGTCCCTTATGTGAGGACTGGGACCACAGTTGTTTAATGCTTTATCCCCAGCTAAGGTCTGCCATAAAATAGTTGAGTAAAAAAAAAGTGTGCATTGAATGAATGATACTCAGAACGGAGCCTTGTTCTTCCTACAATGGCTTCAATATCTTTGTTGGGACCTTTTAGGTTCTCAGTATGTATCATTAGCATAATCAAAAAGGAGGGAAATAAAAAACAAGGTGATTTGTGACTGCATGTGAAATTTTTTTAAGACCCAGACTTCCTCATGCTTAGATTATTTCTCCATTCCCTACATTATAATGTCTGCTCCAAATCACTCCACCCTCACCCAGTGAACAGCAGGTGTAAAGAAGTGTCAACAGTGACCCTAATTGTAAACACAGAGTTTTGGCCCATCACCCTTCTTCATGGATGATTGTGCTGCTTACTCTTTTATCTTGTTTCTCTTTCTCTCACCTTACAGAAGATTATATTAATTTGATTTTTAAAATGTGCTGTGTCTTTTCTGTGTACACTACCACTTATATTCTGCTTTACAACATGTTCTGGAGCTATAGAGATGTAGCATCATTCATTTGGCAAATATTGATTGGATGCTATGGTGTGCATGGCCCTATTTAAAGAACTAGAGATGAATAAAACCATTCCAAGGATAGCTCTGGGGAGCATCTCTGTGGAGGTGTCTTCTGTGCTCTGCAGAGATGGAGGAGAACAGAGAAACCAGGCGTGGGGGAGTGGGAAGTAGAGGAAAAGGAGTCTTGGGCAAGAAAGGAGTTGGTACCAAAGTGGCATGCAGGGCCACTTAGGAGACTTCGAGTATCATGTCCTGGGACAAAATTCTCAGCTGCACCCCTGGTGGCTCTGCTCCTGCAACTTTGGCTCTGCTAGTCCTCTTCATTGTCACAGCCACACAGGTGCCAGGGGAACACACGGATTGTGGATTAAGGAGTGACCCTTAAGAATATTGGGGATGGAGTTCACAGGTGTATAGGTACCTGAAAGCTTTGGACCTTCTGAGAGGCCACATGAGCTCTGCTAGTATGCAGTGATGGAACTCAAGCTTTCCTACATTATAGTTATAAGCCTTCAGGGTGAATGTAGCTCTCAGCTATTTGGTGTTCATCTTCGAATTGGTACCTCTTCCCTACCAAGTGCCACAAGCAACATGACCAGGAGCAAACAGCAAGAATAACTGTGCTCCACAACATCAGTCTTGCCTCTCCAAAGTCTGCTGAGAGGTACAGAAAACCTTAAGACTTAACTCCGCATGTTCGGCCCTATTGCAATGGAGCCCTCGCTCGAAGTTTTGTACATTTAGGCTGTAAAACAATGAAGAAAACCCCTATCTTTAAAGAAGATGCTGCCAGCTACCAGCCTTAGATGAGGATTGAAAAAATAAACCTTGACAAAAAAGGAATGTTTTTACTGCATGTAAAGGTAATTGTTTTTGTAAATGGGATTTTTGTATTTTTTTTGGAAGGTCTCGTGGGTGTATTTTGAAGTTAAAATCTTAATTGTTGGAAATAGAATGAAATGGATGCTGTATTTTGTTAAATGCTTTTTCTGCATCTATTGAGAGGATCATATGGTTTTTAATCTTTCTTTTATTAATGTGGTGTATCACATTGATTGATTTGTGAATGTTGAACCACCCTTGCAGTCCATAAATAAATCCCACTTGGTCATGGTGAATAATCCTTTTAAGGTACTGTTGGATACTATTGGCTAGTATCTTAGTGAGAATTTTGGCAACCATGGTCATCAGGGATATTGGTCTGTAACTCTCCTTTTTGGTGGGGGTCTTTGATTTCGGGATCAAGGTAATGCTCACCAATTTGATTTACAGTTAGACTCATTTTTTTCATTTTTAGGAACTACTGTTTTTGATTTAAATTTTTAGTGTGTAAATCATATATGTGGTTCCAAAATGGTGTAAAAGGGCATAAGAGAGGTCTTGTTTCTATCCATGTCCCTTCTACTCTGAATTTTACATGCCTTTATAGATAGCTATTTGTCTTTCATTTGTATTCCAGTGGGGTTTTTTTTTAATTGTTGTTGCAAGTATAAGGAAATACATTCATATATGTCCTTCCTTCCTTTTTTTTTTAACCTGGGAGGTGGCATATTGTATATTGGAACTTGCTTTTCTCCTTTAACATATCCTGGAAACTACAGTATCCCAGTTTCTAGGTGCCCTCCCATTCCTTTATATGGCTGTATTGTATTTTCTTGAGAAGCTGTATCATAATTTGTTTCATTTGTCCTTTATTGGTGCAGAGTTGGTTTGTTTTCCAATCTTTTGCTATTACAAATAGCAATGAATTTGTATGAAATGAATGTGCCAGTGAATAATCTTGTGCATAGTAATTTTATATTTTTTCTGGTGTCTTTGAGAATGCCAGGTCAAAAGGTAAATACATATATAATTTTTCTAAATATTGTCAAATTTCTCTCCACAGGGGCTGTGCCATTTTGGATTCCTAGCAGCAATGTTTGAGAATGTCCATTTTTCCAGAGTCTCATCAATATTGTATGTTTTCAATCTTTGGGATTTTTGCTAACTTGATACACAAGAAATGGTCTCTATTCAAATATGTATTTCTTTTTCTGTATTTAAGGCCCATTTTTGTTTTTTCTACTAAATTGCCTACTCACAACTTTGGCTAATTTTTCTTTCTGGGCCTTTTTCTTTTCAATTTTTAAGAGCTCTCTATATAATAGGCATATTAATTTATTGTTTAGGGTGCAAATTGCAAGTGTTTTTTCTCTGTAATTTATCTTTTTACCTTGCTTATGGTTTTTGAGGGGACATGTTTTATTTTTCACATTGTCTTATAAATCTGGATTTTAAGTTATCAGTCTGGACAGAGAGAAAAGAGAATCCTAATCCTATATTCAGTGTGTTACAAATGTCTTTTTCACAGTTTTCAGTTTATTTTTTCACTCTCTTAATGGTAGCTTTTGATAAGCAGTTCCTGATTTTAATGTGCTAAAACTTACCAGTATTTTTCCTTACAATTAGTGCTTTTAGAATTCAGTCTAAGAAAACATATTCTACCCTGAAGTCACTAAGATACTTTCTTATATTATCTCCAACAGTTCAAGAGCTACTTATTATTGTGCCAATCAAACTTTAGTCTGAGAACCTGTGCTAGTTCTAAACTGTTTTTAGTGACTCATGGTAAGTATAGAAATTGAGAGTAAGCATTCAGAAACTTTTGTGGGAATGTGATGTTATCATGGCATGCAAGGGTGTGACTGACTAGCAGATTCATCTTTTGGGGGTTCTAGTGTTTTAAAACCCATGTGATGAGTCAGGTTTCATAAGCTGTGTTCTAGTCATGCACAGTAGGACCAAGCGTGGATCTTTGAAAGTTTAGATGTTTTTTTAAAAAAGTGGCTTTTCACTATAGATGGTGTGAGATGTATGCTTTGAGGAGCTTTATTGCTTTGCTTTTCATATTTAAGTCTATGATTTCCCAGGACTGGTGTGTGTGTGTGTGTGTGCAGTGTAATATAGGGTTCCAATTTCATTTTTCTCCCTATGGATATCCTGTTTCCCCAGAATTATTTATTGAATAGGCTGTGCTTCTCTCACTGCTCTGCAGTGATTTATTTGTCATGAACCAAGAGTTTTGTTCTCTATATTCTATTTCATTGGTCTTTTGTTTCTCTTTGCGTCAGTACCACACTATCATAAATTCTATATATAGCTTTAAAATAAGTCTTGATATCTGGAAAAGTAAGTTCTGCAGCCTTCTATTTTAGAAGTGTTTTATTTTTGGCCTTTTTAATTTCCTTAGGAATTTTAGAATTATATTATGAAATTACACCCTGCCCCCTGCCACATACACAACCTGCTCGAATTTTGTTTGGAATTGTGTTGAATCTATAGGTCTGTCTAGTCTTTCAATATGTGGTTAGATTGTGTGCATGTGTGTTTTTGCCCATCACTGTATTTATTCCTGACCACTGGGTTACCCAATGTTTTTGATAGTTCACTGAGTGCACATTTCTAAATATATTGTATGTTTTATAATACGAAAGATTTTTAAAGATACATTTATAATAGGTCAAAAACTACGAAGTTCCTGGGATTAAATATAATAAAACATGTTCACATTCTTTATGCAGAGATACCATGCAATTTTGATTATATTGTCTAATTATCTATTGCTGCTCTGATAAAAACTATTAATTTTCGTATGTTGAGCTTGTGTCATGTTACCTTCTAAATTTTTATATTTAGCCTCTTGGTTTTGTTTTTTGTTTTTTGTTCTTTTTTTTTTTGGTGAGTGAGCAAATAACCAGAAATGGTTACTTTTTTTCCTTTCTTTTTTAAAATTTTTATTATTTTTATTTATTATTATTTTTTACTTCTGTTCCTTTCTGACATGAACCACCTATGCATTGTTGAGTAGAAGTCATTCATGTTTTCTTCCTGGCATTAATAAGAAATATTGTTATATTTCATTCATTAAGCGATATTTATTGCAGTTTTCTAGCAGATAAACTTTCTCAAGTTATGCGAGTTTTCTTCTATTTCCCTAGTTTTCCCCTCAACATCTAAGGAATTTGTGTTTATTTTTACCAAACTTTTTCTTTCTTTTTTTAATTGAAATATAATTAACATACAGTGTTCTATTAGTTTCAGGTATACAATATAATGATTCAGCAATTCTATACATGACTCGGTGCTCATCAAAATAAGTGTGCGCTTAATGCCCTTCACCTCTTTCATGCATCCCCCCAACCCACCTCCCCTCTGATGATCACCAGTTTGTTCTTTGAAGAATCTATTCCTTTCATTTGTCTCTTTTTTCTTTGTTCATTTGTTTTGTTTCTTAAATTCCACATATGAGTGAAATCATATGGTATTTGTCTTTCCCTAACTTATTTCACTTAGCATTATACTCTCTAGGTCCATCTATTTTGTTGCAAATGGCATAATCTCATTCTTTATGGCTGAGTGACATTCTATTGTGTGTATGTATGTATCTTTTCTATCCATTTGTTGCAAATGGCATAATCTCATTCTTTATGACTGAGTGACATTCTATTGTGTGTATGTATATATATATACACATATATACATATATATATACATATATATATATATATATACATCTTTTCTATCCATTCATCCATGGATGGACACCTGGGCTGCTTCCATATGTTGGCTATTGTAAATAATGCTACAATAAATATTGGGGTACATATATCTCTTTGGATTAGTGTTTTTATTTTCTTTGGGTAAAGACCCAGTAGTGGAATTACTGGATCATAAGATAATTCTATTTTTAATTTTTTAAGGAACTTCCATATTGGCTGTACCAGTTGCATTCCCACTAAGAGTGCATGAGGGTTCCTTTTTCTCCACATCCTTGTCAACACCTATTGTTTCTTGTGGTTTTGATTTTAGCCAGTTCTGACTGGTGTGAGGTAGTATCTCATTTTGATTTTGACTTTCATTTCCCTGATGATTAATGATGTTAATTAAACATCTTTTCACATATCTTTTGGCCTTTTATGTGTCTTCTTCGAAGAAAAATCTGTTGAAATCTTCTATTCATTTTTTAAATTTTTGGTGTTGAGTTGTATAAGTTCTTAATACATTTTGGATATTAACCCTGTATTGGATATATCATTTGCAAATAACTTCTCCCATACAATAGGCTACCTTTTCATTTTGTTGATGGTTTCCTTTGTTGTGCAAAAACTTTTCATTTTGATATAATCCCAATAGTTAATTTTTGCTTTTGTTTCCCTTGCCTCAGAAGACGTATCTAGAAAAATGTTGCTATGGCCAATGTCAGAGAAATTACTTGCCTGTGCTATCTTCTAGGATTTTTATGGTTTCAAGTCTCACATTTAAGTCTTTAATCAATTTTCAGTTTATTTTTCTGTATAGTGTAAGAAAGTGGTCCAGTTTTATTTATTTCCATGTAGCTGTCTGATTTTCCCAGCACCATTTATTGAAGAGGTTGTCTTTTTCCCATTGCACATTCTTACCTCCTTTGTCATAGATTAATTGACCATATAATCACAGGTTTATTTCTGGGCTCTCTATTCTGTTCCATTGATCTATGTGTCTGTTTTTGTGCCAGTACCATACTGTTTTGATTACTACAGCTTTGTAATATGGCTATGAAGCCTGGAATTGTGATACCTCCAGTTTTGTTCTTATTTTTCAAGATTGCTTTGGCTCTTTGGGGTCTTTTCTGGTTCCAATACAAATTTTAGGATTATTTGTTCTAATTCTGTGAAAAACGCCGTTGATATTTTTTATTTTTTTTTATTTTTTATTTTATTTATTTATTTTTTTTTTAAAGATATTTTTTAGGGATTGCATTAAATCTGTAGGTGCTTTGGGTAGTAGAGACATTTTAACAAAATTCTCCCAATCCATGAGTATGGTATGTCTTTCCATTTGTTGTGTCATCTTAAATTTCTTTCATCATTGTTTTATAGTGTTTAGAGTATAGGTCTTTCACCTCCTTGGTTAAGTTTATTTCTAGATATTTTATTTTTTTTGGCACAGTTGTAAATGGGATTGTTTTTGTTAATTTCTTTTTCTGGGGCACCTGGGTGGTTCAGTCGGGTAAGCGTCTGCCTTTGGCTCAGGTCATGATCCCAAGGTCCTGGGATCGAGTCCCACATTGGGCTCCCTGCTCAGCTGAGAGTCTGCTTCTTTTTTTTTTTTTAAAGATTTTATTTATTTATTTGAGAGAGAGAATGAGATAGCACGAGAGGGGGAGGGTCAGAGGGAGAAGCAGACTCCCTGCTGAGCAGGGAGCCCAATGCGGGACTTGATCCTGGGACTCCAGGATCATGACCTGAGCCAAAGGCAGTCGCTTAACCAACTGAGCCACCCAGGCACCCCGAGAGTCTGCTTCTTCCTCTGCCCCTACCCCCTGTTCATTCGTATGCTCACTCTCTCTCCCCCCTTTGCAAAAATAAATAAAATCTTTAAAAAAATAATTTTTCTGCTACTTATTAGTGTACAAAAATGCAACATATTTCTGTATATTGATTTTGTGTCCTGTGACTTTACTGAGTTCATTTATCAGTTCTATTAGGTTTTTCTTTTTTGATGGAGTCTTTAGGGTTTTCTATATATAGCATCTTGCCATGATAAAGTTTTACTTTTTCCTTACCAATTTGGATGCTTTTATTTCCTTTTCTTGTCTGATTGCTGTGTCTAGGACGTCCAGTACTATGTTGAATAAAAGTGGTACAAGTAGACATCTTTATCTTATTCCTGACCTTAGAGAAAAAGCTGTTTTTCACTATAGAGGATGTTAGCTGCAGGTTTTTCATATATGGTTTTTGTTATGTTGAGATATATTCCCTCTAAATCTACTTTGTTGAGAGTTTTTATCATGAAAGGATGTTGAATTTTGTCAGATACTTTTTCTGCATCTATTAAGATGATTGCTCATATGATCCTTATCCTTTTGTTGTTCTTGTGATTTATCATCTTTATTTGTGCATATCGAACCACCCTTGCAACCCAGCAATAAATCCTACTTGATTGTGCCAAATGAGTGTTCATCAGAGATATCGGCCTGTAATTCTTTTTTTTTTTTTTTTTTTTGTAGTATCTTTATCTGGTTTTAGTATTGGGGTAATGCTGGCCTCATAGAATGAATTTGGAAGCTTTCCTTCCTCTTCTCTTTTTTGGAATAGTTTGAGAAGAATAGGTATTAACTCTTCTTTACATGTTTGGTAGAATTCACCTATGAAGGTATCTGTTCCTGGACTTCTCTCTGTTGGGAGTTTTTTGATTAGTGACTCAATTTCATTGCTAGTAATTGGTGTGTTTAAGTTTTCTATTTCTTTGTGATTCAGTTTTGGGAGGTTATATGTTTCTAGGAATTTATCCATTTCCTCTAGGTCATCCAATTTGTTGGCATATGATTTTTCATAATCTCTGATAATCCTTTGTATTTCTGTGGTATTGGTTATTACTCTTCTTTGATTTGTGATTTTGTTTGAGTCCTCTCTCCCTTTCTCTCTTTCTCTTTTCTCCCTTTCTCTCTGTCTTTTTGATAAGTCTGACTAAAGGTTTATTCAATTTATCTTTTCAAAAAAGTTTCTATTTCATTTATTTCTGCTCTAATATTATTTCCTTCTTTCTCCTGGTTTTGTTTCTTCTCTTTCTAGCTTCTTTAGGTATAAGAATAGGTTCTTTATTTGAGATTTTTCTTCTGAAGGTACGCCTGTATTTCTATAATCTTCACTCAGAACAACTTGCTGCATCTCAAAGATGTTGCACCATTGTCTTTTTATGTTCATTTATCTCCATGTATTTTCTAATTTCCTCTTTGATTTCTTGGTTGACCCATTAAAAAAAATTTTTTTTAGTTTTTTCTTCCACACTTTTATTTAAATTCCAGTTAGTTAACATACAGTGCAACATTAGTTTTAGGTGTAGAATTTAGTGATTCAACACCTACATACAACACTTGGTGCTTATCACAAGTACCCTCCTTAATCCCCATCACGTATTTAACCCAACCCCTCCACCCACCTCCCCTTTAGTAACCATCAGTTCTCTATAGTTAAGAGTCTGTTTCTTGGTTTTCCTCTTTTTTCCTTCCTATGTTCATTTGTTTTGTTTCTTAAATTCCATATATGAGTGAAATCATATGGCATTTATCTTTCTTTGACTGACTAATTTCACTTAGTGTAATACTCTCTAGCTCCATCCATGTTGTTGCAAAGGGCAAGATTTCATACTTTTTTATGGCTGAGTAATAACCAATGAGATATATATATATATTTATATTTATATTTATATATTTATATATATATATGTATATATCCATCCCACATCTTCTTTATCCGTTCATCAGTTGATGCACATCTGGGCTCTTTCCATAATTTGGCTATTGTTGATAATGCTGCTATAACATCAGGGTGCATGTATTCCTTTGAAAACAGTATTTTTAATCTTTTTTTATCTTTGACCTATTGATTGTTTAGTAGCATGTTATTTAACCTCCATGTATTATTTCCTCCATGTGTTATTTCTGGATTTTTCCTTGCAGTTGATTTCTAGGTTCATACCATTGCAGTTGGAAAATATGCATGATAAGATTTCAGTCTTTTTAAATTTGTTGAGACTTGTTTTGTTGCCAGCATGTGATGTATTCTGGAGAATGTTCCATGTGTACTTGAAAAGAATGTGTATTCTTCTGTTTTGGATGGAATGCTCTGAATATATTCATTAGATCCATCTGTCCAATGTGTCATTCAAAGTCAGTGTTTCCTTGTTGATTTTCTGTTTGGATGATCTATCCACTGATATAGGTGGGGTGTTAAATTCCCCTACTATTATTGTATTACTACCAGTTTCTTTATGTTTGTTAACAGCTGCTTTATATATTTAGGTGCTCCCATGTTGAATGCATAAATATTTACGATTGTTATATCTTCTTGTTGGCTTGTTCTCTTATGATTATGTAGTGTCCTTCTTTGCCTCTTGGTACAGTCTTTGTTTTATTTATTTATTTTTATTTACTTTTTATTTTTTTTAATTTAATTTTATTATGTTAGTCACCATACAATACATCATTAGTTTTTGATTTTAAAGTCCATTTTGTCCAATATAAGTATTCCTACACCAGCTTTCTTTTCAGTTCCACTTGCATGATATATATTTTTTCATCCCTTCCCTTTCAATCTGCATGTGTCTTTAGGTCTGAAATGAGGCCCTTGTAGGCAGCATATAGATTGGTCTAGTTTTTTTTTTTTTTTTATTGATGAAGTCACCCTGTGTCTTTTGATTGAGGCATTTAATCCATTTACATTCAAAATAATTGTTGTTAGTTATATATTTATTGCCATTTTTTTACTTGTTTTATGGCTTTTTTTCTTTTTCTCTACCCCTTTCTTCTCTTGATCTCTTGTGGTTTGATGGCTTTCTTTAGTGATATGCTTGGTTTCCTTTTTATTTTTTGCCTGTTACAGGTTTTTGATTTGTGGTTATCAATAGGTTTATAGATGATATCTTGTGCATATAGCAGTCTATATTAGGATGATGGTCACTTATGTTTGAACCCATTCTAAAAGAACTGAAATTTTACTCTCCCCCCCACCATGTTTTACGTATATGGTGTCATACCTTACATCCTTTTATTTTGTGAATCCAATGACTGATTTTTATAGATATACTTGATTGTACTGCCTTTGTGCTTTAACCTCCATACTGGTTTTATAAGTGATTAATCTACTACCTTTTGTGTTATGCATACCTGTGAATTTTTTTTTTTTCCTTTCCTACTTTTCTTACTCCTGCTTATGGAATTCATTTCTACTCAAAGAATCCCCTTTAACATTTCTTATAAGGCTGGTTTAGTGGTGATGAATTCCTTTAACTTTGTTTGTCTGGGAACCTTTTTATCTCTACTTCTATTCTGAATGATAGCCTTATTGGATGGAGTGTTCTTGGTTGTAGGTTTTTCCCTTTTAGCACTTTGTATCACACCACTCCCTTTTGGCCTGCAAAGTTCTGCTGAAAGATCAGCTGATAGCCTTATGGGTTTTCCCTTGTATGTAACTATTTTCTTTGCTCTTGCTGCTTTTTTTTTTTTTAAAGATTTTATTTGTTTATTTGAGAGAGAGAGAGAGGTAGAGATAGCCAGAGAGGATGAGTGGGGAGGAGAGGGAGAAGCAGGCTCCCTGCTCGGCAGGGAGCCTGATGCTGGGCTCGATCCCAGGACCCTGGGATCATGACTTGAGCAGAAGGCAGATGCTTAACTGACTGAGCCACCCAGGCACCCCTCTCTTGCTGCTTTTAAATTCTGTTTTTCACTACTTTTTCCCATTTTAATTACTATATGTTTTGGTGTGGACCTCCTTGGGTTGATTTTGTTAGGGTCTCTCTGTGCTTCCTGGATCTGGATGTCTGTTTCTTTTTCCAGTTTAGGGAAGTGTTGAGCTATTATTACTTTAAATAAATTTTTGCCCCCTTTTCTCTCTCTCCTTCTTCTTCTGGGATCCCTATAATGCAAATGTTATTACACTTGATGGTGTTTCTGAGTTCCCTTAACTTATTCTCATTTTTTATTATTCTTTTTCCTTTTTCCTGTTCAGCTTAGTTACTTTCCATTACTCAGTCTTCCACCTCACTGATCTGTTTCCTCTAGTCTACTATTTATTACCTCTAGTGTATTTTAAATTTCAGCTATCGAATTCTTCATCTCTGGTTGGTTCTTTTTTATATTTCTTTTCTCTCTGTTGAAGTTCTCACTGAGATCCTCCACTCTTTTCTCAAGTCCAGTGGGTATCTTTATGACCATGACTTTAAATTCTCTATCAGGCATATTGCTTATCTCTGTTTCATTTAGCTTCTTGCTGTGATTTTGTTCTGTTCTTCCATTTGGGACATATTTGCCATCTCCTCATTTTTTCTAACTCACTGTTTCTAAGTGTTAGGAAAGTCAGCTACATCTCCTGCTCTTTTTTTTTTTTTTTTTAAAGATTTTATTTATTTATTTGAGAGAGAGAGAACGAGAGAGAGGGGGTAGGGTCAGAGGGAGAAACAGACTCCCTGCCGAGCAGGGAGCCCGATGCGGGACTCGATCCAGGGACTCCAGGATCATGACCTGAGCCGAAGGCAGTCGCTTAACCAACAGAAATGTTAGATGACACATCATGATGATCACATGTTTATTCTCTTTTACCCTACTAAAGTATCAGGTAGGATGCTTTCAGCCGCAAGTAACAGAAATTATGACCCAAACTTGTTTAAGGAATGTGAACATTTATTATCACATGTAGACAGTCTCCAGGGATGGTATAGTCATTCTTCATGTCTTATTCTCCTGGCTTTGCATCCAGTGTTGTTTGTCTTTGTTCTTAAATGTCCTCCCTGCCCAGACAGATTCTTTTGATTTTGATTTTCTTTGTCTCTAAAATAAAATTTTTCTGACAATACAAGTAGAATTATTTGTAGAGATTGGTTTCTAGGGATTTTGTATATTTATGCTTCAGCAAATGTAGTTTAAGAACATGTTAATCTGGGCGCCTGGGTGGCTCAGTCAGTTAAGCGTCTGCCTTCGGCTCAGGTCATGATCCCAGGGTCCTGGAATCAAGTCCCACATCAGGCTCCCAGCTCTGTGGGGGGTCTGCTTCTCCCTCTGCCCCTCTCCCACTCATGCTCTTGCTCTCTCTCTCTCTCAAATAAATAAATAAATTCTTTTTTTTTTTTTTTTTAAAAGAACACGTTAATCTGATTTCCAATTACATGATCATGTGGGTGGACACTTCATGCCATATGCAAATGGTCATGTCACATATGCAACGACACACACACTGAGATCTTTGAAAATGTCCTTATGGCAAGATATTTAATATAACCATGAAACTTTCCAAACATTTCTGTGTCTCCCTGATGTTTTCTGTCTTAAAGATCACTTTAGTGGCTGGGCTTTTTAGGAACAGTACTTGAGAAGCTTTTTAGGCACCAATGGCCTTGTGAATGAAAATGTCAGTGAGGAAGGGCCTGAAGTGCTGGCCAAGTGTGATGATAATCTTTTCATTTTTGTCACCTGATATCCAGTCAATTTCCTGAGGGATATAACCCTCATCTATCACAGAGTAGAGCTGAAAGAGTGACAAAAGAGTAGCTATGTTTTTTCCACCCAATCTAAATGTGTCTGTCTGCATCCAAAAGCAAATGTTTCTTAAAAATTTCAGTTGCATGGGGCGCCTGGGTGGCTCAGTCAGTTAAGGGTCCACCTTCGGCCCAGATCATGATCTCAAGGTCCTGGGATCAGGCTCTGTGCTCAGCGGGGAGTCTGCTTCTCCTTTTCCCCCCTCACTCATGCTCTCTGTCTCTCAAATAAATAAATAGTCAAAAAAATTCCAGTTCCATGAAGATCAAAAAAGTTTAGTGCTAATAAAAAAAATTTTTTTAACTCAAAGGCAATGATTAATATTTTTAAAAAGAATATTCTATCATTTAAAATACTCATCTATCTAGATTATTTTTGATTGGAACATCCTACACTTTAGGGTAGGTTATCTGTTCATATGTATGAAATATCAATCAAAATGTAAAGTTTTCATTGGAATTTATAAAAAGGAACATCATTTCTTGTGAAAAAGGGAATAAAATATATTTTAAATTAAAAGGCTCAAATCTAGAAATCTAAATGAAGTTGAAAATAAAATAACCAAAATGAGAGAATAGAGATCTCATTAAAAGTCCTTTAATATCAGCCTGAATTTCTGAAGAATGTAAAATAATTACATACTTTTTGCAAGTTTGGGTAAGTATTCGATCCACTGGTGCAGTGTAGAGTCTCCCAGGAGGTAAAAGAATTTTCCTTTCAAACAGTCATTTATTTCAATTGTACTTATCTGAATCTGGTTATAAAATATTGTAATCTACCTTCCTTCTGAAGTATAACTACCAGGGACAGGAATCTTCATTCTGACTTGGTACTTGTCTTTTATTTTTTCACTCTCTAGTAACAGAAACACTTGTGGTAAGTGATTTTATTGGCATAAAATAAATATCTAACCTTCTTTCTTTGTCCTTCCCTTTGTTGATTTCTTTCTCTCTTCCTCAAACTCCTATTTCCTAATTCCTTCCCTTCCTCTTACTATTTTTTTGATCACCAGCTTTGTTTTAGCCACTTCTACTCATTCATTTGAGAGATGAGTCATCTTGACTCCTTCTTGTTCATTTTCTCCCATAGTTAGCTCTTTGTCTCTAACTTGAATATTAGTGGTCTAAAAATTGGTGTCCTTGCACCAAACTACTTACCTTTGTTCCATTAATGAAGCAGTAGTTTTATTTTCTCTATGAAATTTTTTTTCCATAGGAATATTTTTGTTAAAAACTAGCTTAAAAATATAATACACCCACATTTAAAAAAATCCAAATAGTAAAATACCTAGTTTGAATTGATATTTTAAAAATAGGATTTCACAAAAAGTAACATACAGCAGACAACACAAACCAATATTCTGAGATTTTCCAGCAAGTTCCATTAGAATTACAGGCTCTGTTAGCACATGTCTGCCTTCCAAGGCATCGTATGTAGCAATGCACCAAAAGTTTTGCTATGGCATAATGAAAATCATCAGATTTCTCACCTGTCAAGTTTCCTTTTAACTCACTATGCCCCTCCCCATCCCCACTGAGTGAATGCCTTCTATTTTAGGTTTGTTACATAGCATTTCTGTACTGATACCATACTCTGTATTAGACAGGAAGCAAATAATAATGACTTAAAAATATAAATTTATTTATCCCTCACATAACAGTCCTAAAGTAAGCAGGCCAAGGCCAATATGATGTTCCATGGTTTCAAGGGCTCCAGTTCCTTCTGCCTTATTCTGCCACTCTTTTTTTGGAGAAGGTATGATAATCTTAACTTTATTAGTTTCTTATAGCTTTACTGAGGTATAACTGACAACAAATAACTACATGTATTTAATGTATGCAGTTGGGTGAATTTGAACATATGCTTACACCCATGATACCATCATCACAATCAAGGTGCTATTCTTTTTTTTTTTTTTTAAGATTTTATTTATTTATTTGAGATAGAGAGCATGCATGAGTGGGAGGGTGGGGGGGAGAGGTGGAGGGATAGGGAGAAGCAGGCTCCCCGCTGAGCAGGGAGCCTGACGTGGGGCTCAATCCCAGGACCATGACCTGAGCCGAAGGCAGACGCCCAATCGACTGAGCCACCCAGACACCCCATGGTGCTATTTTTAACATATGACAGCAATCTCATGGTCTAACATGGCTCTTTGATCTCTCCGCATTATATCTAGAGTTTAATCAATAGGAAGGGGAGGGCAAGTTGTTTTACTCTTAAGGCATGACCTAGATGTTTCCCATAGCACTTCCACTCATAATCCTGGCCAAAATATAGTTATGGTCACCACTAGCTGCAAGGAAGACTATAGCCTTTAGGTGGGTGACCATGGGCCCAGATAAATAATGGTGTTTTGTTACCAAAGAGGGAAGGGAGAATGGATACTGGGAGACCACGCCCAGTTTCTGCTTTACTCTCCATGCTTAGTCCCCCATAGACCTTGCATTCCGTGGTTGTCTAGATCCACAGAATAGTCATAAGCATGGTTGTACTGTGTTTGTAACGTGTGGACAAAGTGGAAAAATAGTGATGGTGGAAGAATTGGAAAATTCTGAAATAAGAATTTTTCAGGTAATCCTGGAATAGCTAAGTCCTGGGATTTGGTTTGCTAAAGAGAGTTTCCATAATCCTATAATTAAAATTTTAGTGTGACATGGTTGGGTTTCTGTGAGGTTTGATAGCATTGCACCCTGGATGACTGAATATCGTTACCCTGGAATCTTAAGATCCATACATCCATCCTAATAATGTAGTGGCATGCTTTGGTGAGAAGAGAGCCTTTAAGCTTATTATTGTAAACCATATCTTGTACAATATTTATGTGTCAAGGTATTCATTTTGCCAAGTGTCAAGCTAAGTGCTCTGAAAGACTATATCAGATATATAACAAATTTCCTTATGATTAGTATTAACATTTACTTAACAGTATGTTAATAATAAGATTCCATTATATTTATTGATTAGTTTAAAGATTATGGTAGAGGGACTAATGTCTCCCCAAAGATACCTGCATTCTAATCCCTGGGACCTGTGAATATGTTACCTTCCCTGGCAAAAGGGACTTTCCAGATATGATTATAGGTATGGATTTTGAGATGGGAGATTTTCCTGGATGATCCAGGTGGGACCAATCTAAATCTCATGTGTCCTCAAAAGGGGGAGAGGGAGGCAGAAGAGTGGGTCAGAAGGATGTGATGTGGGGACTTGACCTATTGTTGTAGCTTTGTGAAATGGTGGAGGGGGCTGTGAGGAGGAACAAGGGCACCTCTAGAAGCTGGAAAAGGCAAGGAAGCAGATTCTGCCCTAGAGCCTCTAGAAAAGAATGCTGCCAATACCTTTATTTTAGCTCAGTGAGACAGATGTTTGACTACTAAACCACGGAACTGCAAGATGATATATTTTTATTGTTTTAAGCCACTTTGACACCTTTCAACATCAAGTCATCCCATCCAACAACATTTATAGAAATAGAAGAAAAAAAGCCCCTAGTTTATCACTTAGTAACATTAAACGTCTCTTTCTGTAGATCATGCACATTTTAAAATTTTTAAAATTTTTTTAAAAAAGATTTTATTTATTTATTTGAGATAGAGTGAGAGAGAGCACAGGCCGGGCGGAGGGGCAGAGGGAGAAGCAGGCTCCTGGCTGAGCAGGGAGCCCAATGCAGGGCTGATCCCAGGACCTCAGGATCATGACCTGAGCCGAAGGTAGACACTTAATGGACTGAACCACCCAGGCGCCCCTAGATCATGCACATTTTGTTAAATTTGTGAAATAGCTTTTCAGAGCACAAAGTGGATCATATCACTCTCTTCCTTAGTTGATTTTTGTAGCTTTCAAAAGCTTACTGAATGAACCCTAAAATTCTCAGCATGGTCATTTGGTTTCTTCCTTTCTTTCTAGCCTCTTCCTTTGCTATGGTCCACTAAATACTCTCACTCCATTGGCCTATTGAACAAAGTTCATGGTGATTTTGCTTACGAGTAGAGTTATCAGATAAAAAAAAATACAGGATGCCAAATTAAATTTGAATTATTTCTAATAAGGAATAACTTAGTGTATTTTCTGTGCCGTATTTACTCTTTATCTTATGTAATATGCATAAACACTTAGAAATTACTCAAATTTAACTTATACCCTAGATGATTATTTACTAAACCTGGCAACCCTACTCATGATCTTTATGAGTTTTCCCTTTCACCTCATTCTCTGTCTACAGATATCCTTCAGGGCTAAGTCAAATATCAACTTTAACATAAGCCCTTGCCTTTTTACTTTCTTCATAGAATTGGTAGGTTGAATGTCTTTTGGATTGCAACCTTGCTGAACATTTATTTTTCTCCATTTGCCCATAATTCCTCATATCTATTAGAACCTTAATAAACATTTGCAGAATACATGAATAAATATCAGGCAATAAATCATTAGTTGAAATAAATCTCAAAATGAATGTTATTGGTAAACTCAGATAGGCTTTATAGAAAGTTATTTTAAAGCCAAGTATAAACATTATTCTTTTATAAGTAACATGGCTTTGCATTTGCCACTAAAACACATTTAATAAAAAGGACATTCCATATAAAATTGCTAAGTGCATAAACTAAAGGTTAGGAAGTTATGCCAACAGAGAATTAGGATAACCAAACCAAAATGTTCCTATTCTGAAGCTGTGGGTAACCATCAAAGACATTTGCACAGTGCCCCAGACAGATCACTGACTCTAGGAGATGCACTACTATGTTTAAATATGAATGTAGAATACTAACACTTTCCTCTTTTGGATAAACAACTATAAAAATCTGTTATAAAAAAAATTTGAAATAATTTCCTTGAGCTGATTTCTCTCTTTAAAATCCAAGATGACTGACATCACAAACACCTGCTAGGAATTGTGCTCCGGGAAATCCATGATTACTAGGATTCATATTGATAAACTTACCCCTGCATAAGAATGTCTCTTGGAAGACCCATGCCAAGCACCACCCACCACAGGACAGAACAAACTTACTATTACATTGGAGATGTCCATGAGTTTAAGAGGTTTCACCATTTCAACTCCCGCATTGAACCTTCAGAAAATAAGATAACAAATTAGCCTGCTGTCTGTCCATACAATACAGGTAATAGAAGTCTTTTGTTTGTGAGTAAAAAATAATTTAAAATTTTCTACAACTGAAAATTATTGTTGTGAATTTTGTATGTATTGGGCATTGTATATGGATTAGCATTTTGGAAAACTCTACCTTTCTGAGAGCACCTGAAGTCCAGGGCCACTCTGCTTATCTGCCCCATGCAATCAGTGTGTCCTGGGATTTTCAATTCAAAATATTTATCTAATAAGCAAGTTCTCTTCTTTCATTGTTTCTGCATCACTTATTCAAGTTCATGTAATAGTTTTCTTGGATTACTGTGAGCCTCTAATTAACCAAGCTGCCTCAGTTTTATCCCACCTATATTCTTCAATACAACTGCCAGAACACCCTTTCTAGTTGCAAATGCAACTGCATTCATTACTATTTAAAATCCCAATGACTTACTTAAGGACTTCAGGCTCCTTAGCATGGTATGCAGACCTTTTTTCACAGGGTTCCTGCTTCTTTATCTACGTTCTTGCTATGCTTACCTTCCATTTTTCCTAGAAACTCACCTTCTGATGATTGTGAACTATATCAAGGAAGGTAGTGCATTTGCCTGATTCACGGCTAGCTCCCTAGTATCTTCAAAGAGGCTGGCAGAAAGTCATGTTTAGTCTGATGCATGAATAAATATACATTGCATTTCTTTTCCTCCAGCTGATGACTCTTCCTGCTTCAAAGCTCTTATCCTCCTTTTGACTCACTCTTTGTTTCAAACCTGTGTATGTGTATATGTAAAAGGGAATATAGGAGGAATGGGGATCCAGGTGCTAGGTATAACAAATATAAGTGGTACTTAATTCTCTGCTGTACATGACTCTCAGGTTCAATTCAGAAAAAAAGGAAGAGATCACATTTTCATCCTTACTGTGACTTTAGGCATAAGAATGGTTAGTGGGTAGGAAAAGATTTGGTGTGATGCACCATCAGAGATCAAAGAGAAAGAACAGAAACCCAACTGAGCTTTTACTTATTTCAGAAGGGAGTCAGGGACTACAGATCGACACTTGGATAGCTACACGAAATCTGGAATGCATGTTATTTTTTCTGTATTTGCTATCCATATTTTACTTCCTCTTAGCATATTTTTTGAAAGCTTGAGGGAAGAAGGTAGCATTCCACTCTGTCGTTAGGCTTAGGGAAAATTATTCCTCAGGATCAAAATGGATAGTAGCAGAATGGAAAGGAAGAGGAATCGGACTGAGCTTCTGAAACTTAAAGTTAGCAAAGGAGCAAAAGAATCTGGAACTGATAAGTTGTCTCAGGGCTTGGCCCACAGGTTCTGTATTTGTGGTGGTACAGAGTTACCCTTTGCAGAATGGCTCATGAAGAGATCACGATAGTTCATTCTAAGCAATGAAGTTTTCCAGCTTAATGGAGAACTGGTAGACCAAGGAGTGAGCATCTATTGTGAGCAAGGGAAGAAAGATATAGAATTGATGCAGCCATGATTGATGAGAGAAATATGCTTATATCCCAGTTTGTGGAGGCCTGTTAACTGGTGGCTTTTAAGAATCACTACATCACAATTTGGTGAATATGGACTCCTTCAACCTGAGCAGCACATGCTGAGGAGAGTCTGATCTTGAGATCAACTGGAGATGACCAGTAGGAGTTGGCTTTTGGGAAAGATTACTCAGGATGCAGTGTGGACAGTGGATTAGAGATGGTAGGATTGTTGGGAGGGAAGCTATGACAAGTAGTCTAAATGAGGTGATAATGATCTGAACTCAGCAGCACTAGGCATGGAGAGAAATGGATGAATGCAAAAGATATTTAAGAGGTGGAATCTACGTAATAGGATATGGGGGATGAAGGCACATGGATGTTCATTTTATCAAAGAATCCTTTTTTGGTGTAACATTTTAAACACAGAATACTTTTACACTGAACATATTTTGTAAACCTAGGTCTACAGTAAAAGACATGATTGAATCTGAGAATACTGATCATCATGGGAAAGTAAAAGTACATATAACACAGAGTTCCACTTTGGGCAGCCCTCTGTTAGTGAACATTTTGGTGAGAATGCCGATCTTGGCAGTGGGAATCATAAAAAGGGATCTCACAAACACACCACATGTCTCACCTTGAGTAGAAGAGGCATCTGAAAATGTCATGTTCAATATTAATTGAGATGGGCAATATAGCTCTGCCCATGGGAACTTCTCAGAGTGTTTAAAAGTATATTTATGTGTGAAAAAGGCTTTATTCCTTGACAGTAAGATAAGAATCTCTCAATTCTGAGTGGTCATGTGAATCAGGGCCTCACAGGGTGTGTGCTGAGGTCTCACGCAGCTCAGCACTTGAGTTTAGGGTCAGGCCATATTCAGCGAAGACATGAGTGGTGCCATTAACAAATTTACCTTTGAAAATAACCCTGTCATGGCCTTGGTTCCTTGCCCTCAAGAGAGCAGATACTCCTTCACTGGGGTGGATGATCAGGAGGACAGAGACCTGGCCTTCCCAGAACAGAGTGACACTGACAAGGTAGGTGCCATTGTGGAAGTCTGTCACCTTTCCTGCAGTGCCTGCTTTTAGAGATGGGATGACATCCTGGCCCTCGGGAAATACCACCTACTTTCCTTCCTGTATCCCAAGTGGTCCCTCCCCTCTAGTCGGATGTCTAGCTGATCTCTCCCTGCAGTAGGTGTCTCAAGGCTGGAGGATGTTGGCTGTGCTGTGTGCGGCACTGGTAGTGGTGTTCATGTGGGTGAAAGGTCTGGGTGGGATCAGCTGGTTTAGTTTCTCCATGATTCCCTTTATTCTTTGCTCAGTCTCTGTTGGTGGCTTTAATGGGCTCAGTGATATTTTAGGGTATGAGGACTTCATGGAGGTATTCCAGTGATGGAAGGAGATAGGTAAGTTTAGACCAGACCAAAACTGAAATTACAAGGTATGTGACATAATGAAATGAACCAAGTCATTTTACTTATGAATTTGAATGTTTATTTACCTATCATCATATTATTTAAACTCTGATAATGTTGAATGACATGTAAACATTTTGTAAATTAAAAATTATTTTTTAAATTGTTGATATACAATATTATATTACTGTCAGGTATATAACATAGTGATTTACCCATTCTTTACATTACAAAATGTTCACCAAAATCAGTATAATCATGTGTCAACATATGAAGTTATTACAGTATTATCGACCATCTTCCCTAAGCCGTAGTTTTCATCCCCATGACTATTTATAACTGGAAGATTGTACTTCTTAATCCCCTTTATCTGTTTCCCTTATCCCTACTCTGCCCTTTCCTCAAGGCAATAGTTTGCTCATTTGTTTATGAAATTATTTGATATTTGTCTTTCTCTGTTTGGCTTAATTCATTTAGCATAATACCCTCTAGTTCCATCCATGTTGATGCAAATGGCAAGATTTCATTCTTTTTCATGACTGAGTAATACTCTCTTTTGTATGTACATCATATGTCCTTTATCCCTTCATCAATCAGTGGACACTTAGGTTGCTCCCATATCTTGGGTCATGTAAATAATGCTTTAATAAACATAGGGGTGCATATATCTTTTTGAATTAAGGTTTTCATTTTCTACAGGTAAATACCCGGAAGTGGAATTACGAATAGTATTTCTATTTTTAACTTTCAAGGAATCTCCCTACTGTTTTGCATAGTGGATGCACCCAATTTACATTCTCACCAACAGTGTGCTAAAGTACTTTTTCTCCACATCTCTGCCAACGCTGTTATTTCTTGTCTTTTTGATACTAGCTATTCTGATAGGTGTGAGGTGATATCTTATTGTGGTTTTGGTTTGCATTTCTCTGATGATTAGTGATGTTGAGCATCTTTTCCTGTGTCCATTGGCCATCCATATGTCTTCTTTGAAAAATGTCTATTCAGGTTCTTTGCCCATTTTTTTTTAATTTAAATTTTAATTTTTTTAAAAGATTTTTTTTTATTAGAGCATGTGTGTGTGCATGAGCAGGGAACCCTATGCCCAGGACCCTGGGGTCATGACCTGAGCTGAAGGCAGACACTTAACGGACTGAGCCACCTGAGCACCCCTCTCTGCCCATTTTTAATTAGATTATCATATTTGGTATTGTGTGAGTTTTTTATATATTTTGAATATTAACACTTTGTAGGATATATCATTTGCTAATATCTTCTCCCATTAAATTGGTTGCTTTTCATTTTGTTGATAGTTTCCATCACTGGGCAAAATCTTTCTGGCTTGACATAGTCTCAGTGGTTTATTTTTGCTGTTTCCCTTACCTGAGGAGACATATCCATAAAATGCTGCTTGTTTTGTTTTAGATGTTTTATGGTTTCAGATCTTACAGTTAGGTCTTTAATCCATTTTGAGTTTATTTTTGTGTATGGTGTAAGAAAGTGGTCCCGTTCTCCCAATACCATTTATTGAAGAGACTATGTTTTCCCCATTGTATACTCTTGCCTCTTTTCTCATAGATTAATTTACCATAAAAGTGTAGATTTATTTCTGGGGTCTAGATCCTCTTCCCTTGATATATGTATTTATATTTGTGTCAGTACTGTACTGTTTTGACTACTGTAGCTTTGTAGTATATCTTGAAATCTGGAATTCTGGTACCTCTAGCTTGGTTCTTTCTCAAAATTGCTTTTGCAGTTTGGGGACTTTTGTGGTTGCATGCAAGTTTTAGGATTGTATGTTCTATGAAAAAAACTATTGGTATTTTGATCAGGATTGCATGGAACCTATAGATTGCTTTGCGTAGAATGCACGGTTTAAAAATATTCTTCCAATCCATTAACATGGTTTATCTTTTCATGTTTGTGTCACCTTTAATTACTTCCTCAGTGTCTTTCTTACAGTTTTCAAGTACAGGTCTTTCACTTGGTTAAATTTATTCCTAGGTATTTTATTCTTTTTAATGCAATTATAAGTGGGATTATATTCTTAAATTTTCTGCTAGTTTGTTATTAGTGTATAGATACGCAGATTTCTATATTAATTTTGCATCCTCAATTTTGATGAATTCACTTATTTTAGTAGTTGAAATCTTTAGGGTTTCTATATATGGTATCATGTCACCTAGAAATAGTGGCAGTTTTGCTTCTTCCTTACCAATTTAGATAATAGTTATTTCTTCTCTAATTGCTGCAGCTAGTACTTCCAGTAGTATGTTGAATAAAAGAGATGAGACTGGACATCCTTGTATTGTTCCTGATTTTAGAGGAAAGGCTTTAGTTTTTCAACAGTGAGTGTGATACTAGCTGAGGACTTGTCATGTATTTCCTTTATTATGTTGAAGTATATTCCCTCTAAACCTACTTTGTTGAGTTTTTATCATGAACGAATGTTGAATTTTGTCAAGTGCTTTATCTGCATCTATTGAGATGATCATATGGATTTTTTTAAAGAGAGTGCAAGCGATGGGGGAGGGGCATAGGGAGAGGGAGAGACAGAATCTTAAGGAGGCTCCATGCTCAGCATGGAGCCCAATGTGGGGCTCCATCTCATAATGCTGAGATCATGACCTGAGCTGAAATCAAGAGTTAGACTCTTAACCGACTGAACCACCCAGGCTCCCTGATCATTCATTTTTGTTAATGTGGTATACCACATTGATGATTTGCTGTACTGAATAATCCTTGGAATAAATCTCAAACATAGTGAATGAAGCTCTTAATGTTTGTGAATATGGTTTACAAATATTGTGAGGATTTTTGCAGCTATGTTCATCAGGGATATTGGCCTCTGTTTTTGTTGTGTATTTGTCTAATTTTGGTATCAAGGTAATGCTGGCCTCATAAAATGAACTTGGTAGTTTTCCTTCCATTTCTATTTTTTTGGAATAGTTTGAGAAGAATAGGTTAAGTCTTCTTTAAATGTTTGGTAGAATTCTCCTGTGAATCCATCAGGTTCTGGACTTTTGCTTGTTGGGAGAATTTTTGATTAGCAGCTCAATTTCATCACAAGTAAACAGTATTCCAGTTTTCTATTTCTGATTCCATCTTGGAAGACTGTATGTCTGTTTCCAGGATTTCTGGAAAGAAATCTTCTAGGTTGCCCAATTTTATGGCGTATAACTTTTCATAGTAGTCCCTTATTTTTGTGCTGTTGGTTATTTTTTGTCTTTCATTTGTGCTATTTGAGTCCTCTTTTTCTTGATATGTCTGACTAAAGGTTTATCAAGTTTTCAAATAACCAGCTATTTATCTTTTCTATTGTTATTTCCTTCCTTTTATTAATTTTGGGTTTTGTTTTTATTTTAAATTAATTATTTGAGAGAGAGAGAGAATGAGCGTGCACAAGCAGGGGGAGCAGCAGAAGGAGAGAGAAGCAGTCTCCTCACTGAGTAGGGAGCCTGATGTGGGGCTTGATCCCAGGACCCTGGGATCATGACTGGAGCTGAAGGCAGATGCTTAACTGACTGAGCCACCCAGGTGCCCCTGGGTTTTGTTTTTAAGTGCTATGTTAGATTGATATTTTTCTTGTTTTTCATGTAGGCCTCTATTGCCATAAACGTCCCTCTAGGAACTGTTTTGTTGTGTCCCAAAGATTTTTGACTGTAGTATTTCTAGTTTTATTTGTGTCCCAGCGTTTTTTAATTTCCTTTTTGTTTTCTCCATCAACCCATTGGTTGTTTAGTAGCATTTTGTTTAGCCTCCATGTATTTGTGTCTTCTTCTAGTTTCATACTGTTGTGTTTGGAAAAAATTTTTGAATTCATTGAAACTTGTGTTCCTACATGTGATCTATCCTGGAACATGTTTTATGTGAACTTGAAAAGAATGTGTATAGTTCTATTTGTGGATAGAATGTTCTGTTTATATCAGCGTGAGTTCATCTGGTCTAATGTGTCATTTAAAGCCACTACTCGATGTAAGTGGGGTGTTAAAGTTCCCTACTACTAGGGTATTACAATTTCTCCCTTTATGTCTGTTAATATTTGCTTTATATATTCAGGTGCTCTATTATATCTAATATCTCATAGATATTTATAATTGTTATATATCCTCTTGTTTGATCCATCCCTTTATTATTATTTAATGCTGTTGTCTATTGCTATAGTCTTTCTTTTCTATTGTTAGTCTAGTAGAGCTACACCGGCTCCTTTTTTTCCCTCACTTCCTTTACTTTCAGTTCGTATGTGTCTTTAGGTCTGAAGTGGGTCTCTTATAGACAGCATAGAGGTGGGTCTTTTTTTTTAAAAATTCATTCAGTCTCCCTAGGCCTTCTGATTGGAGTGTTTAGTTTATTTACATTTAATTATTGATAGGTATGTGCTTATTGCCATTTTGTTAATTTTCTTCTAGTTGTTTTGTCATTCTATTCTGTACCTTTCTTGTCATGCATGGATTCCTTTTATAGGTTTTTGATTTGTGGTTACCATGATGTTTATATATAACATCCTATGTATATAGCAGTCCATATAAAGGTGACTGTTGCTTAAGTTTAAACACATTCTAAAAACTACATTTTTTACTCCCTCTTCCATGTTTCAGTTATTAGTACTTTTGTATTTTACTAGCTTTGTAAATTTTTGATCTGCCTTTTCTGTATGTTTGCTTGTAGCAGTGAAATTTTTTCCTTCCCCTTCAAAGAAGTTTCTTATATGGCTGTTTAAGTGGTTTTAGACTCTTTAACTTTTGTTCATCTGGGAACCTCTTTATCTCTCCTTCAATTCTGAATGATAACCTTGCTGGTTAGAGTATACTTGGTTGCAGGATACCAAAGTTTCTGCTCAAGAATCAGCTTATAGCCTTATGTGGATTTTCTTGTAGGTAAGTAATTGTTGTTCTGTTGCTCTTTTAAAAATTCTCTTCAATTTTTATGTCATAATTAGTATGTATCCTGGTGTGGACCTTTTTTGGGTTCACATTGGGGCTCTCTGTGGATCCTGGAGTTAGGGAAGTTTTCAATGATTATTTCTTTAGTTGAGGTTTCTGTTTCTTCTTCTGAAACTCATATATTGTGAATTATATTATCCTTCATGTTCTCCTTGAGGTTTCTTCCATATCTGTTCTATATCCTCTAATCTACTGTTGATTCCTTCTACTATATTTTTGTCTCTCTCTGCTTGTTTCTATGTATTAGGTAGGTCAGCTACAACTTGCCACAGGTTTGGTGGTATTATGCAGGGCTGCCGGTTCTGGACAGGATTGACCATTAGGTGTGGCAAGGCAGTAGTCTCTTTGCAGGAGCACCTACCATGGTAAGTCCACAGGGAAGACTTGAGCAGGGTGAATGGTGCTCGCAAGGTAGATGCAAAGTGACAAAATGGCACCCACCTGTTTCAGGCTGAAGGGGTGCAAGAAAAGTGGTACTTGCCAGCATTTCTTCTCCTGCAGAAAGTCCTACAGATCCCTGTCCCTCAAGTACATGTCTTAAAATTAGTTTATAAATGTCCTAGATGTAGCTCAGGCACTTTTCAAACTGCTGTCTCTGTGGTCTCAGAGTAATATTGTGCATGGGCTCTTTAAGAGTATAATCTTTCCTGTAGCCCTCTACTCTTCCTGATTTTCAAAGCCAGATGTTATGGCTTTGCAGATCCCAATGACTGAGTGTGCTCAATGAGGATCTTAAACCCCTCATTCCTTGCAGAGTACCTCCACACCTGTGATATCCCTCCCACTTCTGGGTGTTCCTGACTGCATCTCTGCCCATCCTATCTTTTTAGATGTTGCTTTTTCTCTATATCTGAGAGTGAGTTGCACTATATGCAGTTGCAGCCTTGTATCTGTGAGAGGAAGTGAGCTCAGAATGTTCCATCTTCCCCTCTCGGGGAGTAAAAGACTATTAGACATAGGTAAAATATATATTGAGGTAGAACTAACATAACTTAGTCATGACAGGATTTGAGGTGTATCATTAAAGGAAGCATAAATGCACCTGAATCAATTAATTATTCATAAGCATTCTCTGAGGGATGTATTTTGGATTCAATATATTTGCCCACAACAGGCCTTCTAAAAAATGTTTATAGGTGTGGAAAATAGTAGAAAAAGAGGATCCTGAGCTCACTTCCTCCCATGGATACTTTGAAGCAACAACTACATATAATGGAACTCACTCTGAAAATAACCCGTAACTGGCAGAATAGATCTCCACAACTAAAAACATGACGAGAAAGTCACATTGACAAGAATACTGTGAACTAAACTCCCGATGTGGTGATCCACATCACAGGTGTTGAGTTACTCCCTGAGGAGCAAGGGGATCAAGCCCCACATTGGGTGCCCAAAGCCCTGGGACCTTTCACTAAAAAGCTGGGTTTGCAAATCATTAGGGCTTAACACTGGGAGAGCCTGAGGGAGCTATAGGAAATAAAGACTCCTCTCTTGAAGGACAAACAAACACTATATCACATGGTCCAAGAAGCAGCAGTTTAAAGCATATCTAGATTCTATAATCTAGATTATACATAAATGTAAAATTATACTAATTTTAGGGCATGTGCTGGAGGGGCAGAAATCTATAGGCACTTTCTTTGAGAGCAATGGGGGGGGGATGCCATTTTTCTCACCCTAGCCTGGCAGGAGCCAGTTGAGGCACCTTCCATCTACCTTAGGGGTCGGGGAGGGCAGCCAGCTCTGCCTACAGCATGTCCACAGCAGTTGTGGTAAGGCCTCTCAGCCAGCTCTACTAGAGGCTGGCCCCTCCCACCCAGATGCAGCTACAGCCAGCTGTGCTGGGAGCTAACCCCACCTATTGGCGGCCAGCCCAGCCCATCCAGGAGTCACCCCTGGTGACCAAAAAGTATTATATACTGGGCCCCCAACGACACTTTCTACAGAAGGCTGCTGCTTTTAAGACCAGGAGATGTAGCTGACCTAACCTAATACAGTCAAATTCCATTGTTCCAAATAAATAATCAAGATAAAACCTCAGAAAAAGAGTTCAAAATAATAGTCAAAAAGATGCTCACAGGACTCAAGAAAGGGTGGATGATCTCAGAAATTTACTAAAGAGATGATAGAAAATTAAAAACCCAACCAATCTGAGCTGTAGAATATAATAACTGAAATGAAAAATACAGCAGAAGGAATCAACAGATTAGAGGATAAAGAATGAATCCGTGATCTGGAAGATAGGTAATGGAAAGCACCCAAGCTGAATAACAAAAAGAAAAAAGAATAGGTTAAGGGATCTCTTGGACAATGTATCAAGCATAGTAACATTCATATTCTAGCTCCCTGGAAAAGAGAAAAAGGGGCATAAAGTGTACTAAAAAAAAATGATAGTTGAAAATGTCAAACTGGGGAATGAAACATATCTCAACAAGATGAATAGAAAGATGTCCACACAAACACACATATATTTAAAATGTCAAAAAAAAAGGGGGGGGGGGTGTCTTAAAAAGAGCAAGAGAAAAGCAACTAGTCACTTACAAAGAACTCCTAGAGGGTAGCGGCTGATTCTTCGGCAGAAATGTTGCAGACCAGAATGGAGTGACATGTTATATTCAGTGTGCTAAAAGGGAAACACCTACAAAAAAAATAAACATCATTCAGAATTGGATACCTAGTTTATCACCACTATGCTGACCTTACAAGAAATGTTCGAGACTTTTTAAAGGGGAAAATAAAGAGCTATAAAGGTCGAAAGCAAGAATGGCAAAATCAATTATATATCTACAATAATTAAGGGACATGGTATCATATACATAAAAATTGGAGAGAAGTTTTAAATGTGTTCAAACTTACTTAAGTCACCATCCACTTAAAATAGAATGCTGTATACTTGGGGGTTATATATGAACTCTATGATAACCAAACACAAAAACCTATAATTGGTATAGAAGAAATAAGGAATCCATACATAACAGCAAAAAAAAAAAAAAGTCTTCAAGGAAAGAAAGCAAGAAATGAAGGAACAGAGCAGAACTACAAAAACAATCAGAAGATTGGGGCGCCTGGGTGGCTCAGATGGTTAAGCGTCTGCCTTCGGCTCAGGTCATGATCCCTGGGTCCTGGGATCGAGCCCCGCATCGGGCTCCCTGCTCTGCGGGAAGCCTGCCTCTCCCTCTCCCTCTCCCACTCTCCCTGCTTGTGTTCCCTCTCCTGCTGTGTCTCTCTCTGTCAAATAAATAAAATCTTTAAAAAAAAAAAAAAACAAAAACAGAAGATAATTAACAAAATGGCAATAAATACATACCTATCAATAATTACTTTAAATGAACGAAATGCCCCAATCAAAAGACAAAAAACAACCCATCTATATGTTGCCTACAAGAGACTAATTTCAGACTTAAAGACACCTACAGACTGAAAATGAATGAATGGAAAAATATATTCCATGCAAATGGAACAACAAAAAGGGTAGCAATATTAGACTTTAAAAACAAAGACTGTAACAAGAGGTAGAAGAAAATTACATGATAAAATGATCAAGCCAACAAGAGTATATAATAGTTGTAAATATTTATGCACCAAATGTAGAATCACCTAAATAAAGTAATACAATAATAGTGGGGTACTATAACACCCCAGCATCAATGGATAGATCAAGACAAGAAGTCATTTAATTAAAAAAAAAGTGGCTTTGTATGACAAATTAGACCAGATGGACTTAAGAGATATATACAGAATGTTCCATCCCAAACCAGCAGAGTACACTTTCTTTTTAAATGCATATGGAACATTCTCCAGGATAGATCACGTTAGGCTACAAAGTAATTCTCAACAAATTAAAAAAGAATAAAATCATATAAACTATCTTTCCAGACCACAACATTGATGAAACATAAGGAAAAAAACTCGGAGGCTAAACAACATGCTACTAAATAACCAATAGGTAAAGAAAGAAATCAAAGACGAAATGAAAACAAAATGTTTTAGTCATTGAACAGTTCCTAGTTACAGCAATACAGGGCTGCTGCAAGAAACAAGAAAAATCTCAATCTATCCTTGTACCTAAAGGAATTAGAAAAAGAAAAAAAAGAAACCCAAAGTTAGAAAAAAGAAAATAAGAATCCAGTGGAAATAAATGAAATAAAGACTGAAAAAGAAAACAAAAGATAAACAAAATTGACAAACCCTTGGCCAGACTCATCAGGAAAAGAGAGGACTTTAATAAATGAAATCATAAAGAGAAGGAGCAGCCAACACTACAGCAATATAAAGGAGTGTAAGGGACTACTATGAGAAACTACATGCCAAAAAATTGGAGAAACTAGAATGAAAAATTTTATCTTCCAAGACTCAGGAAAAAATAGACAATCAGAACAGATTGGTTACTAGTAGAAAAATAGAAATGGTAATTTAAAAAATCTCTCCAAAAACAAAAGTCTAAAACCAGATGGCTTCACAGGCTAATTCTATCAAATAGTTAAAGAAGGGTTAATACTTCCTTTACAAAATACTCCAAAAAATAAAAGAGGAAGGAATGCTTCCAAATTTATTCTATGATGCCAGCATTACTCTGATACCAAAACCAAAGACATTACAAAAACCCAAATCTACATAATATCCCTAATAAACCTAGATGCCAAAATTCTCAACAAAATATGAGCTGAATTCCGTAATACATTAAAATATCATTCACCATGAACAAGTTGGATTTATTCCAGGGATGCAAAGATGAGTTAATATCCACAATTAATCCATGTGATACAACACATTAACAACAACAAAAAACCCATTACAAATTATATGATCATCTCAATAGATACAGAAAAAGCATTTGACAAAGTTCAACATTTGTTCACAATAAAAATTCTCAACAAAGCGGGTATAGAGGGACCATACCTCAACATAATAAAGGTCATATGTGACACACCCACATCTAACATCATACTCAATGGTGAAAGCTTTTCCTCCAAGATCAGGAAGAAGACACAAATGTCCATTCTCACCACTTACATTCAAAAGAATATTGGAAGTCCTCAAATTAACCAGAAAAGAAAAAGACAATCCATCCAGACTGGTAAGGAAGAAGTAAAGCCATAAATAATTCATATAATTATATGATGACATATAATTATATACAGGAAATAGTAAGACACTGGGGGGAAAAAACCAACATTAGAATAAATGAATTCATTAAAGTTGAAGGATAGAAAATTCAGAATCTGTTTCATTTCTATACCCTAATAACAAAGTATGAGAAAAAATTTTAAGACAATCCCATTTACAACTGCCTAAAAAAGAATAAAGTATGAATGAATAGAATCAAGCAGGCAAAAAGATCCATACTTTGAAAACTATAAGATACTTATGTAAGAAATTGAAAACAACACAAACAAATGGAAAGACATACCATGCTCATGGATCAGAAGAACTGATATTGTTAAAATAGTCCTACTACCCAAAATAATTTACAGATTCAGTGGCATCCCAACAAAAGTACCAATAGTACTTTGGAAGCACAAAGGTCTCTGAATTGCCAAAGCAATCTTGAGAAACAAAGCTGGAGGTATCATAATCCTAAATTTCAAGATACAATGAAAACATATAGCAATTGAAACAGTATGGTACTGGCACAAAAATAGTCACATATATGAATGCAACAAGATAGTGAACATAGAAATAAACTCATGGTTAGTCTACAACACAGGAGACAAGATGTACAGTGGAGAAAAGACAGTCTCAGTAAATGGTGTTGGAAAACTGGACAGCTACATGCAAAATAATGAAACAGGACCACTTTCTTACATCATACACAAAAATAAACTCAAAACATATTAAAACCTACATTTGAGGCCTGGAACCATAAACTTCTAGAAGAAAACAGGCAGTATTCTCTTGAATGTTAGCATTAGCAACAATTTTCTAATTACGTCTCCTCAGGCAAGAGAAACAAAAGCAAAATATTGGCATTACACCAAGCAGAAAGATTTTTCACAGTGAAGGAAATCATCAAGAAAAAAGACAAAGCAACCTACTGACTTGGAGAAGTTATTTGTAAAGGATCTATCTGATAAGGGGTCAATTTCTAAAATATGTAAAGAACTCATACACTCCAACCCCACAAAGATTAAAAAATGGGCAGAGGACCTGAATAGACATTTTTTCTGAAAAACACATATAGATGGCCAACAGACACATGAAAAAGTGCTCAACATTGCTAATCAGGGAAATGCAAATCAAAACCACAGTCGGATATCAATTTACACCTGTTAGATGGTCATCAAAAAGACAAGAAATAACAAGTGGTGAGAATGCAAAAAAAAGGAATCCTTGTGCACTGTTGGTAGAAATGTAAATTGTTGCAGCCACCACTGTACAAAACAGTACAGAAGTGCCTCAACTAATTAAATACCATATGATCCTGTAAACTCATGGTGGGGTATTTACCCAAAGGAAAAAAAATTACATATTTTGTAAAGATATATGCACTCCTATGTTCACTGAAACATTATTTACATAAACCAAGGTATGGAAGCAACCCAAGTGTCCATCAATAGATGTATGTATAAGGAAGATGTGTTAAATGTATATACAATGGAGTATAACTCAGCCATAAAATATAATGAAATCTTGCCATTCATGATAGAATACACTCTAGATCCAGCCCATGTTGAGTAAAATAAACAAAAATACCACATGATTTCACTTTACAATGAATTAAACAACAAAACAAAACCAGAAACGGATTCATAAGTACAGAGAACAAACTGATGGTTGCCAAAGAGGTGGGGGCTGTGTGGATGGGCAAAATAGGTGAAGCAGATTAAAATTTACAAACTTCCCATTATAAAATAAGTTACATGAAGAAAATTGTTGTATAGGGAATATAGTCAATAATGTAATGTTGCATGGTAATAGATGGTAACTATTCTTATCATGGGAAGCACTGCATCATGTATAGAATTATTGATCACTATGTGGTACATCTGATATTAATATAACATTTTATGTCAACTATATTTCAATAATTAAGAAAACACAGAATGAGGATAAAGAAGATGTAAAATACGTTTTATACATAAACATGGGTAAGAATAAAAATGGTGTTTGTAGAATGTGTTGGAAGTTAAGCAAGCACGACCTAAAATAGATTACTATATACATAGGGGTTATATATGAACCACATAGGACAATAAAGCAAAATAACTATAATATAAAAGAGAAAGTTATCCATGCATAACACTAAAGAAATTCATCAAATCACAAGGGAAGAGAGCAAGAGGAGAAATGAAACAGTGAAGAACTACAAAAACAACCAGAAAACAAACATTTGGCAATAAGTACATACTTATCAATAATTACATGAAATGCAAATGGGCTAAATGCTCCAATCAAAAAACATATGGTTACTGAATGTATAAAAAATAAGAAACCTCTATATGCTGCCTAAAAGAGACTCACTTCATATTTAAAGACACACAGACTGAAAGTAGAGGGATAGAAAAAGATTTTCAATGCAAACGAGTGTGTGTGTGTGTGTGGGGGGAAGCTGAGGTAGGAATACTTAGACAAAATAGAATTTAAAGATTTATTTATTTATTTGAGAGCAAGCGAGCATGCACAAGGTGGGGGGAGGGGCAGAGGGAGAGAGAGAATCGTCAAGCAAACTCCCCACTAAATGTGCAGCTGATGGAGGGGCTCAATCCCAGGATCCTGAGATAATGACCTGAGACAAAATCAAGAGTCAGATGCTCAACTGACTGAGCTACGCAGGTGCCCCTAGACCAAATAAACTTTAAAACAATGTAACAAAAGACAGGAGAATAACATAATGATAAGTGATTATTCTAAGAAGAGGATATAACAATTATAAACATCTACATACATAGGAGTGCCTAAATATGTAAAGCACTATTAATAATCATAAAGGGAGAAACACAATACAGTACTAGTGGGTTAATTTAATACCCCAATTATGTCAATGGATAGATCACTCAGAAAGTCATTAAGGAAACAATGGGTTTAAATGACATGTTAGACCAGATGAACTTAAGATTTAAGCTTTATAGATTTATAGATTTAGATTTATAGAACATTCCATCCAAAACAACAGTATACACATTTGTTTCAAGGGCACGTGGGACATTCTCCAAGACAGATCATATGTTAGGCTACAAAACAAGTCTAAATAAATTAAAGGGGTGCCTAGGTGGCTCAGTCAGTTAAACGTTTACCTTTGGCTCAGATCATGATCTCAGGGTCCTGGGATTGAGCCCCAGGTCAGGCTCCCTGCTCAGCAGGGAATCTGCTTCTACCCTTCCACCCCCTTCTTCCCCACCACTTGTGCTCACGCTCTCTCTTAAATAAATAAAATCTTGAAAAAAATAAATTCAAGATGATTGAAATCATATCAAACATCTGTTCCCAACAGAGTGCTGTGAAACTAGAAATCAATTACAAGAAAAAAACCTGGGAGGAATCAGAACACCTGGAGGCTAAACAACATGCTACTAAACAACTAATGGGTCAAGGAAGAGATCAAAAGAGAAAATGAAAAAAACAACAACAACAACAATGAAAAACCAAAACTTGGAGACAAATGAAAAGGGAGGCACAGTGTTCCAAAATCTTTGGGATGCAGCAAAAGTAGTTCTAAGTGGAAGTTTTATAACAATACAAACCTACCACAAGAAACAAAAATCTTAATCTAAACTTAGACCTAAAGAAACTAGAAGACAAGAAACAAAGCCTGAAGTTAGTAGAAGGAAGGAAATGATAAAGATTACAGCAGAAATAATAGGTAGGAAAAAAAATCAAAGAAACCAATAGCTGGCCCTTAGAAAAGAAACAAAATTTTTAAACCATTAGCCAGATGCATGTGTTGAATATAGCATAATGTATAGAGAAGTTGTACATCTGAAACTAATGTAACATTGTGTATCAACTGTACTCAAACATTTTTTAAAAAGCAGTGCTATAAGAAAGGATTGTAATTATGATAAGCAATATTAAAATGGTATTTTAATAGATTATAATTAGTACTACAATAACTCAATGATTTTAGTAATTGGTGTAACTAAATAAAACTTTCCCAGAAGAGAGAGAGAGAGAGAGGGAGGGAGGGACAGAATGGACTTAAATAAAATTAGAAGTGAAAGAACAGTTACAACACAACCACAGAAACACAAGGATTATAAGAGACTACTGTGAAAAATTATACACCAACAAATTGGACAAAGTACAATAAATGGATAAATTACTAGAAACACAATCTTCCAAGATTAATCAGGAAGAAATAGAAAATCTGAACAGACTAATTACCAGCAATGAAAGTGAATCAGTAATATAAAACTCTCCCCAAAAGTCTAAGACCAGATAGATTCACAGGTGAATTCTACCTAACATTAAAAAAATAGTTAATAACTATCTTTCTCACAGCTTAAAAAATAGAAGAGGAAGAAATGCTTCTACATCATCCTATAAGGTAAGACTTCTTCTGATATGAAACCAGACAAACAGTATAAGTGAAGAAAATTACAGGCCAATATCCCTAATGACATAGATGCAAAAATCATCAACAAAATGTGTGCAGACTATATTCAGCAGTACATTAAAAGCATCATTCACCACGATCAACTGGGATTTGTTCCATGGATGCAAGAATGACTCAATAGCCACAAAGTGATACACCACATTAATACTATGAATAAATACCATATGATCATCTCAATAGATGCAGAAAAAGCATTTGACAAAATTCAACATCTGTTCATGATAAAAAGTCTGAATAAAGTAGGTATAGAAGGAACATACCTCAACATAAGAAAGGCCAAATATGACACATCTACACTTAAC
The DNA here is from genome assembly GCF_964656455.1 of Halichoerus grypus. Lineage (NCBI taxonomy): Eukaryota > Metazoa > Chordata > Mammalia > Carnivora > Phocidae > Halichoerus > Halichoerus grypus. Next base: position 100,744,388 of record NC_135722.1, on the reverse strand, counting down.
ATCATACTCAGTGGTAAAAAACAAAACTTTTGCTCTAAGATCAGGAATAAGACAAGGATGTCCATTATAACCCGTTTTATTCAAGAGAGTACTGGAGATCCTAGCCACAGCAATTAGACAAGAATAAGAAACTGCATTCCAAGAATTAGTAAGGAAGAAGTACAACTGTCCCTATTTCCAGATGATATGTTACTATATAGAGAAAATACTAAAGAGTTCACCAAAAACTATTAGAACTTATAAATTCATAAAAGTTGCAGGATAGAAAATTACAGAAATCTGTTGTATTTCTCTACACTAATAATGAAATAGCAGAAAGAGAATTTAATGAGACAATCTCATTTATAATAGCATCAAAAATTACCTAGGAATAAATTTAACCAAGGAGGTGAAAGACTTGTATTCTGAGAACTACAAGATATTGATCGAACTGAAGATGACATAAACAAATGGAAAGATATACCATGCTCATTGATCGGAAGAATTGGCATTGTTAAAATATCCATACCTCATAAAGTAATCTACAGATTCAATGGCATCCCAATCAAAACACTTTTTTTCATAGAACTAGAATAATGCTAAAATTTGTATAAAGCCACAAAAGACCCCAAAGAGCCAAAGCAATTTTGAAAAAGAACAAAAGTAGAACTAACAGAGTCAGATTTCAGAGTGTAGTACTGGCACATAGACACATAGATCAATGGAAGGGAACAGAGAACCAAGAATTAACCTGATGCTTATATGGTCAATTAATCTATGACAAAGGAGGCAAGGATATACAATGAGGAAAGACTTGTCTTTTTTATAAATGGTGTTGGGAAAACAAGACAGCTATACGTAAAGAATGAAATTGGACCATTTTCTTACAGCATACACAAAAGTAAATTCAAAAAGGATTAAAGACCCAAAAGGAAATAGAAGATAAACTCTTGGACATTGGTCTTAGCAATACTGCTTATATATAAATATATATATATTATATATATATATTCCAAATAATCCAAATAAATATATTTATTACATTTATTTATTTATTTATTTGAGAACGAGGCAGCATGCACAAGCAGGGGGGGAGAGGGAGAAGTAGACTCCCTGCTGAGCAGGGAGCCCAACATGCAGGGCTCAGTCCCAGGACCTGGGTTCTTGACCTGAGCCAAAGGCAGATGCTTAACCAACTGAGCCACCCAGGTTGATGTGGTTTTGGAGTAGAGGTGAGGTTTGGTGGGGTGAAGTCCGGAGCTGATGACCAAGAAAGAATTCTTGAGATGTCTTTGGTGCAAAATGGTGGTTTATTGGGGTGCCTGGGTGGCTCAGTCATTAAGCGTCTGCCTTCGGCTCAGGTCATGATCCCAGGGTCCTGGGATTGAGTCCCGCATCAGGCTCCTTGCTCAGTGGGGAGCCTGCTTTTCCCTCTGCCTGCTACTCCCCCTGCTTGTGCTCTCTCTCTGACAAATAAATAAAATCATAAGAAAAAAATCCTCACCCAAAAGTAAAACATATATTCCAAACAAACAAACAAATAAATGGTGATTTATTAAAGCAGAAAGCTGCTGCACTGGGGTCTTGAGGAGTGCTGATTATATACTCAGGAATTGGGAGAAGTAAGGAAAAGGGAGGTTTCAAAAGAACTTTCATATGCTAAAGAGGACCAACCTACAAGTACCAGAGGCCTTGCCCTTGTCAAGTTAAGGTTGTTTCCCCCTCTAGCAAGGTATTAACATTACGACACTTGGGAGATTCCTGGAAGAATGTCACACATGTCCCACCCAGGAGTGTGAGGTGGGGGTGGGGGGGGAGGTTGCAGGGTGTCAGCTTGTGCTTTGTCCTCAGCTTACCTTCTGCTCCCTCATCACAGGCACCCCAGAAATGTATTTTTTTTAAATCTGTCTCCTCTGGCAAGGGCAACAAAAGCAGTAATAAATAATTGGGAATAAATTACTAAAAAGCTTTTGCATAGTGAAGGACACATCAACAAAGTGAAAAAAACCCTACGGAATGGGAGAAATTATTTTCATATGATATATTTGGCAAGGGGTTAATATTCAAAGTCTTTAAAGAGGTCATATAACTTAACACACATGCACACAAATCTGAATAATGGGCAGAGGACCTGAGTAGTAATTTTTCTGAAGAAGACATGCAGATAGCCAACAGACATATGAAAAGATACTCAACATCACTAATCATCAGGGAAATGCAATCAGAACCATAATGAAATACCACCTCACATCTGTCAGAATGGCTAGTATCAAAAAGACAAGAAATAACAAGTGTTGGTGAGGATGTGGAGGAAAGGGAACCCTTGTGCATGGTCAGTGAGAATGTAAATTTGTGTAGCTAGTATGCAAAACACTATGAAGTGTCTTAAAGAATTAAAAATAGAGCTACCATATGATCTAGTAATCCCACTTCTGGGTATTTACCCAAAGAAAATGAAAGCACTTACTTGAAAAGATATATGTACCCCTATTTTTATAGTAGCATTGTTTGTAATAGCCAAGATATGGAAGCAACCTAAGTATCTTTTTATGGATGAATGGATAAAAATGTGGGCTGTGTGTGTGTGTATATGTATAAAATGGAACATTATTTAGCCCATAAAAAGGAATGAAATCTTGCAGTATGCAACAAGATGTGTGGATCTAGAATGTATTACACTAAGTGAAATAATCAGAGAGTAACAAATATCACATAATTTCACTTATATGTGGAATCTAAAAAAACAAAAAATAAAACAATACAGAAATAGACTTATAAATACAGAGAACAAACTGGTGGTTGCCAGAGAGGAGGGCATGGAGGTATGCGTAAAACAGTGGAAAGAGATTAAGAGTTACAAACTTCCAGTAATAAATGTCACTGGGAAGTACAGCTTAGGGAATATAGTAATATGGTAATAACTTTGGTGACGATGGTAACTACACTTACTGTGCTGAGTATTGCATAGTGTTGAAACACTATGTTGTATACCTAAAACTAAATATTGCATGTCAATCATACTTCAATTTAAAAATTGTCTTTCTTTTCCCAATTGTTCAAGCCACCATCATTTCTTGCCTGGATTACAATACTCATTCCTAGGGTGAAAACGTCTTCACTCCTGCTTTCTCTCCAAATAGTTTTCTCCATTGTAGCTAAAACAGAGTTTTATTTTTGTTTTTTCTCAAGCAAAACTCTTCCTGTCTTCTCCCCTTCAATGGCTTGTCATTACCCTTGGGATAAAGTCCAATCTTAATATGAATTTATGCTGTGGCTTCTTTTCACCTCTCTTGTTTCTGCCACTCCTCTTTCATTCCATATTTTAATAAGAGGAAGTTTTTCTTTTCAGGAGCTGACCTTTCTTTCTTTCAGCTCTTGCTCTTTACACCTTTTTTCTCTTCCTGGATTGCTTACCACGTTCACATTTTGCCCAAAACTACCTAAACAGGGGTTAACTTCTAACTTGAAAATCATTAGAACCTTAAAGGTCCCTTCTTACCATCCTTTTAGCAGTGGACTGTGTTTTACAGTGACTCAAATTCAGTGATTTCCAAGTCTTAATAGGGTACCTGCAAACTTTTCTAAAAATATGGATTCCCACCCTGCAGCCCACCTCAACTGAATCATAAACACTAAATGCCCTGCTCAAGAGTATGTTTTTTAAAAGCCTCCCAGGCAGTCTCACTATTGAATAATTGAGGACAATGGTTATAGCCCAGTAGTTGTCGAACCTTGTAAACTTTAGAACACACATAAAGCTTAACCAAAAATGGCTGTACTGCACCCCAGCATCAATCAGTAAATGTTTGTTCTCCTTTGTACCTCATGGTACAAAGCAGAACAAACCAAAAGGAACAAAAAACAAAGAAATGAGATATAATAAGAAACAAGGATTAAAAGAACCCAAGTTGAATCTTCGAAAAAAACTTGTAAGATTGACAAACCTCTGACAACATCAACCAAGAAAGAGAGAGATGCAAATTAATAAAATTCTAAGAGTCTTTGAGTGTACTTCTGGAAAATTTAAAAACCTTAATTTGCACTAAAGGGAATAGAAAAATTGGACAGAAAATAGCCACTCAATACATATAAGTAATAATCATAGTAATAATAATGTAATAATGATGATAAACATGTTACCATTTTCCCCACTCCTAGAAGGGGAAAGATCTCACAGGCTGAGATCGTTTTATCAGTGGGTGCAGATATCCCTAGTTTACATAAGAGGAAAAAATTGTCCAATTATTTTTAAGAGAAATGTTTTAAATTAAAACTTTATAAGCCCAATATAAGAAAAATATAAGCCTATTCCCTTTTGAATATGTTGAACATGGCTTTAAGATTCTCTTCTTTTTATATCTATCAACATAGATATAGATGTAGCTATGTGTACGTGTGTATTTATTAGTCATGGTCGATTATGTATTAATTTAGGATTAAAAAATGGCCCCAGAGAGAAAAATCTTGCAGTGTAATTTATATTTTAGTGATTTAAAGACAAATATTTCATGGTTTTTCACTGTTCCCAAATTTATCTGATTAGGAGCACAGTTGTCAAAAAAGCATTTGATATATTTCAATATTTATTTAGCATTAAAATTCAATAAATGGAAAAGTTACTTTCTTTTTGAAGTCAGGAAGAAGACAAAGACGTTAGCCACTTTAGAAATCCTGAACAATAAAATTAAAAAAAAAAACCAAAAAACAGAGGTTATGAGGATTCTAAGGGAAAAAGCAAACCCTCCTTTTTTTCTTTCTTTCTTTTTTTTTTTTTTTTTGCAGATATTGTGCTTGTCCACGAAGAAGACCAAACACAATTAGCAAATTATGAACATTAGTCAGTAGGGAGCTGTATACAAAATAAACTTGTAAAAACCAATAGCATTTTGGCCCTAACCCTATGCCAGACACTTACCTTGTCCCTAACCCTAACCCTAGGTATGAGACATAAAAGAAAATTTAGTATATATGTGCAATGGAATATTGCTAAGAAAAAAAAAATGAAATCTTGCCATTTGCAATGACAAAGATGGAACTAGAGAATATTATGCTAAGTGAAATAAGTCACAAATACCATGATTTCACTCATATATGTAATTTAAGAAACAAATGAACAAAGGTTAAAAAAATAAAAAGAGGTAAACTTAGGCCAACTCTCAGCTATAGCAAACAAACCAATCATTACCAGAGGAGAGGTGGGTGGGGTCATGGGTTAAATAGGTGATGGGGATTAAGGAATGCACTTGTGATTGATGAGCACAGGGTGTTGTCTTGAAGTGTTGAATCACTATATTGTACACCTGAAAGTGATATTACACAGCATGTTAACTAGAATTTCAATAAAAATGCACAAAAGAGAAAAAAAACAATAGCATTTATCTAATCATTAGAAAGTACAATAGAAGATAAGCTCTGACCTTCATGGAAGCATTTTGAAAACTCTCTTAAGGACATTTTTAAAAGATCTGAGTGAAAAGCTCTAAGACTGAAAAGTAGGATGGCCTAATATTATAAAATTGTTAATTTTCCCTTAATTTTAAAATTCCCTTAATTTTAATTATTTCTAATTAAATTCCTGAGAAGATTTTCTTGGGTTGGGGAGAGAAAACCTGATTGTAAAATTCTGTGGAACCTAATAGTCTGTGAATACCTGGGAAACATTTAAAAAATAGGACTACACCTAGCATAAATTATCATAATAAAACAGTATTATACAACTGTAGTATCAAATAAACCGATCAAGTTGAATAGATACTCTAGAAACAGACCTGCTTATATATGGCAGTTGGTTATATGTCAGTGGTAACATCACAGATCAGAAAATTATATTTAGTAAATTGTATTGGGAAAATTGTCTCACTTGTGACAAGTTTAAAAAAGCAAAGATTCCTATCTCATGCTGCATACAGAAAAGCCCAAATGAATTAAAGACCTCAATATGAATGTTATAACTAAAAATGCAATATAAGGAAATTTATAGTTTCTTTATGACCTCAAATCAGGACGTATTTCTTAAAAAGTTCTCAAAACAGAAACTATAAGAAAAAGTGTTTATTCAGTTAGTCAAAATAAAAGTTTTATTCAAGTGAAGGACACCATAATCAAGTTAACAGATAGGTGACAGACTAGAATAATATGTATGGAACATTTAAAACGAATAAAGAATTCAGAAATAGAGTATAAAAGTTACTACTGAAAATAAAAAAGAAAATGTCAGTAAGCTCAATAGAAAAATAGACAAAAATGTAAATTAAAACATACAAAATGTTTATGACTTTATTAGACACATAAGGAAACAGATGGATCCAATTAATTTAGGAGAATGGATAAGTTAAACTTTGTATGTTTATAAAATGGAATACATGCAGCTCTGAGATTATGAATTAGATTTACATACAACAATGTAAATTAGACATATAAAATAGTTTTGAATAAAAAAGCCTTTATGTAAAGTAAGATAAATACACTAACACAATACCATATGCCTTTCAAGGTCACATACATGCCTAAATATATGTATTGAATAAGAGCTGGACTCCTGTGGGGAATAGTAGTTTGGAATGGGTGACTATAGGAAAAAGGGAATGGAGTATGGGTGGAGAATGAATGAAAAAAAGTTAAGAAAAAAGATCTGCTTCATATATGGCCAAGTAGCTTGTGACAGATTGACTCTTCCTCACATAACAATAAGCAACTCTGAACAAAATACTAAAAACAAATACTTGAAGGCTATGGAGAGTGAACAAAGACAGGCAAATTCTGAAAGATGAAACTTGGAAGAAGGAGCCATGAAGAGGTAAGTTTTCAGTTTTTGAAGCTTTAACCTGAACACATTTTACAGAGAAGCCTGGAGTAGCTAAAATGCAATAGAAACCTACCCTTTTTAAAAAATGGCTTCAACAATTTGGGAGCTGGGTCTGCAGCAGCCACAGTCACTGGAAAGAGGGTGAAATCCCAGATCAGTAAGAACCAGAGGAGGGCATGACTCAAATTGTGAGTATGAACACACTACTCAAATCTCTACTGACCCCTGAAGCATACCTATGGGGTAGACGCAAAGCAATTTGCAGCTAAAGTAAAAAAACTCAACTGAGATTTGAGTTACTCCAAACACAGGTGAGATGGAATTTGCAGTTTCAGTTGAACCAAGTTAATTGCCTGCCACAACAAAAATATCAACACAATCTGAGGAGTAAAACAGAATCTAAGGTCTCCATAACATAACTGTCACAATGTCCAGGATACAATTCAAAATTACACAGCTTGGAGGAGCCAGAAAAAATGTAATCCTGCCCAAAGGAAAAGACAATTAATGGAAGCCAACCCTCAGATAACCTAGATGTATAACCTCAAAGACTTTGAGACAGCTATTATAACTATGCTCAATGAAGTAAAAAAAAAAAAAAAAAGTAATGAATGGAAAAATAAGAAATCTCAGCAAAGATAGAGAAATATTAAAGAACCAAACAGAATTACAACAGAACAAAACAGTATCTGAAATAAAAATATATCCCTTAATCCCTTAAATTGCCTCCCTACTTCTCAATGTTTATCTATTAGATCAAGCTTATGCATATCAATTGCATTCAGACCTTATATTCATTTATTAATTTTAGGTCTGTTTGATTTAAAAGTTTCTGAATGATGTAATACAATTTCGCACTATGTGCCTATATCAATTTTAGCTTATAATTCTGTTTTTGCTTTTGTATGTTGAGTTTTTTTGCTAGAATCACCCAAATGTAGGATCACATCTTTTTTGTAGATTGTTCCTTATGTAGCATCTCATTTTATGCTTATTCATGTCTTTTTCTTTGCTCTTGAACATCAACAATTTGTGCCAGAAGTCAATGGTATAAAATGTTTAAGAAACTCAAAGGAAGGAAATATGAGCCAGACATTTTATAGTAAGGCAATCTGACCTTCAATTTAAAAACCACAAATTCTTATGAACACATTAAAATTCAGGAACAATTTCCCCTGAGACCTTCCTAAGCAATCTATTAAGCAGAATGAACTTCAAACAACCAAAATGACTGGAGAATTTTAAATAAGGATTTGTGTTAGGAAATAATATATATTTACTTACAGAAATAAATCTAAATAATGCTTATATGGTAGCGGGTATGGTATACAATGGCTGTGTATTCTGACAGTGTAATTGCAGTAAAACTATAAAAATGGTTGGAGAAAGTGGAGAGATGAAAAGAGCAGAATTAGCTCGCTGATTGAGAGTCATTAACTGGAGTAAAAGGATATTACTTTAAGTGAGATGAGGAAGAGCCAGGGTTGGGACAAAAGGATGTTACTAGCTAATTTCAATATTTTTCATGATAAGGGACCAATTGCTTTGTATCAAGCAAGAGACAAAAAAAGAGAGGGTTATACAAAAGTATTAGAAACCGGGGCGCCTGGGTGGCTCAGTCGTTAAGCGTCTGCCTTCGGCTCAGGTCATGGTCCCAGGGTCCTGGGATCGAGCCCCGCATCGGGCTCCCTGCTCCGCGGGAAGCCTGCTTCTCCCTCTCCCACTCCCCCTGCTTGTGTTCCCTCTGTCGCTGTGTCTCTCTGTCAAATAAATAAATAAAATCTTTAAAAAAAAAACAAAAACAAAAGTATTAGAAACCATTAGAACAGGGGGTGGGAGGATGGGTTAGCCTGGTGATGGGTATTGAGGAGGGCACGTTCTGCATGGAGCACTGGGTGTTATGCACAATGAATCATGGAACACTATATCTAAAACTAATGATGTAATGTATGGGGATTAACATAACAATAAAAAAAATAAAAAAAAAAAAGAAACCATTAGAACAAAAATATAAACTTCATTAAGTAACAGAATATTCAATAAAAGATGTTTATAACATAAAACATGCTGGAATGGCACCAAACATATTTATCACATCAATAAATATAAATGGATTTATTCTACCGATTAAAAACAATTTTCAGATTGTTCAGTATTTGTAAATGATATATCCAAGGAGGGGTTAATATCCAAAACATATAAAGAACTTATACAACTTGACACCAAATACAGATTCAAAAATGGGCAGAAGACCTGAATAGACATTTTTCCAAAGAAGACATACAGATGGCCAATAGACATATGAAAAGATGCTCAATATCACTAACTATCAGGGAAATGCAAATCAAAATCACAATGAGATATCACCTTACACCCGTCAGAATGGCTAAAATAAAAACCACAAGAAGTAACAACTGTTCGCAAGGATGTGTAGAAAGAGGAACTCTTGTGCACTGTTGGTAGGAATGTAAACGGATGCGGCTATTGTGCAAAGCAGTATGAGGGTTCCTCAAAATATTAAAAATAGAAATACCATATGATCCAATAATTCCACTACTGGGTATTTACCCAAAGAAAATGAAAACACTAATTCAACAAGATATATGCACCCCTATGTTTATTGCAGCATTATTTACAATAGCCAAAATATGGAAGCAAAGTGTCAATAGATAGATGAATGGATAAAGAAGAGACACACACACACATGCACACATGCACTGCACTATTATGTCGCCATAAAACAGGATAAGATCTTGCCATCTCCAACAACATGGATGGACCTAGGATATTATGCTAAGTGAAATAAGTCAGACTGAGAAAGACAAATACCATGATTTCACTCATATGTGGAATCTAAAAAACAAACAAAAAGCAGAATCAGATATATAAATACAGAGAACTGATGTTGAAGTACTCACATTATTCTATTTCAAGTCTTGCTATAAAGCTACCGTTATCAAACAATGTAGTATTGGTTAAAAAAAAAAAAAAAAAGACACATTGATCAAGGGAACAGAATAGAGAGCCCAAAAGTAAACATATAGGACTTCTGGAGAAGGCAGTGGAATAGGAGGACCGTAAGCTCACTTTGCCCCATGGATACAACTAGGTAACACTCACATCAGTGTAAATAATCCAGAAAAATGACCTGAAGACTGGCAGATCAAACTCCGCTACTAAAGGTAGAGAAGAGGCCACACCAAAGAGGGTAGGAAGAGTGGAGACATGGTGGGAAGTTAAACCAATGGTGACCATCCACAAGTGGGGGGGAGCTGCGGACATGGAGAGGGAAGAGAAAAAGACTATCACACTGGGGAGCTTTCATGGGGAAGATGAATCCCCATAGCATTTGGTTTTAAAACTAGAGGGGCCAAATTTTGTGAGTTCTTAAAACCAGCAGGACTAAAACCCTAGAACATGAAAAATCAGCGGGCTTAGTTCTGGGACAGCTGGGAGGGCCATAGGAGACTGGGTCCCCACCCTGGAAGAGACAGCATGACAAATAGCTTCTGGAGATAAAGCATTAGAGCAGCAGTTTGAAAAATGCCTGGGTTACATGGGAAGGGAGTTATTTACTAATCTCAGAGCATGTCCTGGGGTGCAGGGTTCTCTAAGAGACTTGACCAGGAACAAAGGAACTGGCAGTTGCCATCTCTCTCCTACCCCCCAGCATAAACACATGCCCCCCTTCAGGAACCAGCATGACATGGACATTCACTACTTAACTTGCTTACATTTTGCCATGCCCCCTCCAGCTGGGACTGCTTCAGCCCTGTGGCTGCAGGTCTCCTCCCCGAGAAAAATAGTGCAAACCTTGCCAACACCATGTCTTCTGACTTTGCACTATATGGGAGGCCAGTCACCGCCTGTGGAGAACATGTGTACCTTATCATAAGTTCATGCCCTGCCGTCTACTTTCAAGAGCAGGAGATGTAACTGATTTTCCTAACACACAGAAACAGACACAGAGAATTAGACAATATGAGGAGACAGAGGAATATGTCCCAAATAAAAGAACGGGACAAAATTACAGCAAGAGACTTAAGTGAAATGGAGAAATGTAATATTCCTGATAGAGAACGTAAAGAAATAATCATAAAAGTACTCACTGGACTTGAGAAAGGGGTGGAGGACAACAGTGAAATTCTTAACAAAGAGATAAAAAAAAAACAGAAATGAAGAATACAATAATTGAAATTAAAAACACACTAAATGGAATAAATAGCAGACTAGAAGAAGAAGAATGAATCAGTGATCTAGAGGACAGAGTAATGGAAATGAGCAGGTGAGAGGAAAAAAGTTACGCAAAATGAGAATAGACTTAGGGAACACAGTGACTCCATCAAGCATAATAGCATTTGCAATATAGGGATCTCAGAATGCAAAAAGAGAGAAAAAGGGGCAGAAACTTTATTTGAAGAAATAATACCTGTAAACTTCCCACATCTGGAGAAGGAAATAGAAATTCAAATCCAGGAGGCACAGAGATCCCCCAACAAAATCAACCCAAGGAGGTCCATACCAAGACACACAGTAATTAAAATGGCAAAAACTTGTGATAAAGAATTTTAAAAGCAGCAAGAGAGGGGTGCCTGGGTGGCTGAGTTGGTTAAGTATCTGACTCTTGATCTCAGCTCAGGTCTTGATCTCAGGGTCACGAGTTCAAGCCCTGCATTGGGCTCCAGTGGAGCCTACTTAAAAAAAAAAAAAAAAAGAAAGAAAAGAAAAGAAAGAAACAGCAAGAGCAAAGAAAACAGTTACATACAAGATAAACACCAGAAAGCCACCAGCAGGTTTTTCAACAGAAACTTTGCAGGACAGAAGAGAATGGCATAATAAAGTCAAAGTGCTGAAAGGAAAAAATGTGCAGCCAAGAATGCTCTATCCAACAAAGGCAATATCATTCAGAATAGAGAGATAAAGAGTTTCTCAGACAAATAAAAAACCAGAGTTCATGATCACTGAACCAGCCCCTCAATGAACGTTAAAGGGAAGTTTGTGAGTAGAAAGGAAAGACCATAAATAAGAGTGAGAAAAATAGGAAGCATAAAAGCAGTAAAAATAAGTATATCTGGAAAAATCAATCAAGGGACTCACGATATAAAGGGATATAAAGTATGACAATGTATACCTAAAATAAACAATCAGAAATGAAGAAGGAGAAACAACCAACACCACAGAAATACAAAGAATTTTAAGAGAATATTATGAAAAATTATATGCCAACAAATAGGACAAGCTTGAAGAAATAGATAAATTCCTAGAAACATAAAACTTACCAAAACTGAAGCAGGAAGAAATACAAAATTTGAACAGACTGATTACCAGCAATGAAATTGAATCAGTAATAAAAAAAACTGCCAATGAACGAGTCCAGGACCAGATGCCTTCCCAGGTAAATTCTACCAAACACTGAAAGAAGAGTTGATGTCTATTCTTCTCAAACTTTTCCAAAAAAATAGAAGAGGAAGGGAAACTTCTGAATTCATTCGATAAGGCCAGCTTTACCCTGATTCCAAAATCAGATAAAGACATCACAAACAAAACAAAAAAAGCAAAACAAACAAACAAACAATAAACCCCACAAAAACCCTACAGGCCAATGGCTCTGATGAACACAGATGCAAAAATCCTCCACAAAATCTTGGCAAACCCAATCCAGCAATACATTGAAAGAAATCATTCACCATGATCAAGTGGGATTTATTCCTAGGATGCAAGGGTGGTTCAATATTTGCAAATCAATCAATTGATACATCTCATCATTAAGAGGAAGAGTAGAAACCATATGATCATTTCAATAGATGCAAAAAAAGTATTTGACAAAATACAACATTGATTCATGATAAAAACCTTAAATAAAGTAGGTTTAAAGGGAACATACCTCAACACAATTAATACCTTATATGAAAATCCCACAGCTAACATCATACTCAATGGGGAAAGTGAGAGCTTCTCCACTAAGGTCAGGAACAAGAAAGTCAGGTCCACTCTCAGGTCTTTTATTCAACATAGTACTGGAAGTCCTAGCCATAGCAATCAGAAAACAAAAAGAAATAAAAGGCATCCAAATTGGTAAGGAAGAAGTAGAACTTTCACTATTTGCAGACAATATGATACTATATGTAGAAAACCCTAAAGTCTCCACCAAAAAACTAATGGAACTGATAAATTCAGTAAGGTCTCAGGATACAAAATCCATGTACAGAAATCTGTTGCATTTCTATACACTAATAATGAAGAAGCAGAGAAATTCAGAAAATAATCCCATTTATAATTAATTACACCAAAAATATGGGAAAGACATTTTATGCTCATGGATTGGAAGAACAAATATTGTTAAAATGTCCATTCTAGCCCAAGCAATCTATAGATTCAGTGCAATCCTATGAAAATACCAACAGCATTTTCCACAAAATAGAACAATTCTAAAATTTTTTGAAGTTTTTATATAAATCCCAGTTAGTTAACATACAGTGTAATATTAGTTTCCTCAATTCTAAAATTTGTATGAAACCACAAAAGACCCCATATAGCAAAAGCAATCTTGAAAAACAAAACTGGAATTATCACAATTCCAGACTTCAAAGTATATTACTAAGCTGTAGTGATTTAAACAGTATGGTATTGGCACAAAAATAGACACATCGATCAATGGAACAGAATATAAAGCCCAGAAATAAATCTACAATTGCCTGGTTAATTAACCTCCAACAAAGGAGGCAAGAATATATAGTGGGAAAAAGAAAATCTCTTCAACAAATGCTGCTGGGAAAACTGGACAGCTACATGCAAAAGAATGAAACTCGACTGCTTCCTTGCACCATACACAAAAAATAACTCAAAATGGGTTACAGACCTAAATGTGTGACCTGAAACCATAACAATCCTAGAAGAGAGCACAAGCAGTGATTTCTCTGACATTGGCTGTAATATCTTTGCCTCTCGTGAGGCAAGGGAAACAAAATCAAAACAAACTATTGGGACTACATCAAAATAAAAAGGTTCTTCACGGCAAAGGAAACCAACAAAACTAAAAGACAACCAATGCATTAAGTGGGAGGAGATATTTGCAAATGACTTAACCAGTAAAATGTTAGTATCATATATACATGTACATGTAAATTAATATATATATATATATATATATACACACACACACACACACACATACACACATACACAAACATACAAAAACAACTCACATGCAACTCAACACCGTAAAGCAAATAATCCAATTAAAAAATGGGCAGGGGCACCTGGTGGCTCAATTGGTTGATTTTGGCTCAGGTCATGATCTCATGAGATCAAGCCCCTTGTCAGGCTCTGTGCTAGTGTGGAGCCTGCTCAAGATTCTCTCTCCCTCTATCTCCTCTCTCTCTGCCTCTCTCCCCCCCACTCGCACGTGCTTGCTCTCTGTAGAAAAAAAAAATAGGCAGAAAACATGAACAGATATTTCTCCAAAGAAGACATACATGGCCAGTAGGCACATGAAAAGATGATTAACATCATTCGTCATCAGGGAAATGCAAATCAAAACCACAATAAGATATCACCTCAAACCTGTTAACTAAAGAAAGAACAAATGTTGGTGAGGATGTGGAGAAAAGGAACCCTTGTGTCCTGCTGGTGGGAATGCAAACTGGTGCAGTTGCTGTGGAAGATGGAATAGAGGTTCCTTAAAAAATTAAAAATAACACTATCCTATGATTCATCAATCGCACTACTGGGTATTTATCCAAAGAATATGAAAACACTAGTCTGAAGAGATTATATGCATCTCTATGTTTGTTGCAACATTATTTACAGTAGCCATATTATGGAAGCAGCCCAAGTGTCCATTGACTGATGAATGGATAAAGAAGATGTGGTGTATATATATACAATGGAATATTATTTAGCCATAAAAAAGAATGAAATGTTGCCATTTGCAACAACATGTATGGAGCTAGAGAGTATAATACTAAGCAAAATAAGTCAGAGAAAGACAAATACCATATGATTTCACTCATATGTGGAATTTAAGAAACAAAACAAAGGAAAAGAAAGAGAGAAAACAAAAAACAGACTCTTAACTATAGAGAACAGAGGGTACCAAAGGGGAGATGGGTGATGAGATGGGTGAAATAGGTAAATGGTATTAAGAGTACACTTACCTTGATGAGCACTGAGTAATATATGGAATTGTTAAACTGTTATATTGTACACCTGAAGGTAATATAACACTGTATGTTAACTATACTGGAATTAATAATAAAAAAATAAACTTATACAAATATTATCAACTAATATTTGACAAAGGCAATTTAATGGGAAAATGATAGACTTTTCAACAAGTAGTGCTGGAACAATTAGATGTCCAGAGGCAAATAATGAGCCTAGACACAAACCTCACAACTTACATGTTTATCTAACTAATTTGAAAATTTACATGCACAAGAATACCTGCACATTAATATTTATGTGCACATGAATACCTGCACATGATTGCCAAAAACTGGACTAAGAAGTCCTTCAGTGGGTGAAAGGATAAATTGTAGTACAGTCATACAGTGGAATATTATCCCACAATTAAAAAAGAGGGATCAATTCATGCAAGAACATGGATGAAACTTAAATGCATATTGCTAAGAGAAATAAGGCTACATACTATAATGGTTGAATTAATGAGACATTCTTGAAAAATACTGTAAAGATGGAAAACTAATCAGTGATTGACAAGGGTTAGGGGAGAGGAAGGGGTTAAATAGGTGAAGTACAGGCGTTTTTGGCTTTTTGTTTTTTAGAAAATGTTAAGACTTTTTAAAGAGCAATTTTAGGTTCACAACAAATTTGGAAGGAAGGTAAAGATATTTCCCATATGTCCCCTGCCACCACACATACACAACCTTCCTCATTATAAAACTTCCCTTCTGGCCAGAGTGGTACATTTGTTACAATTTTTGACCTACATTAATAGAACATAGTCATCCACTGTCTATAGTTTACATCACAGTTCACTCTTGTTGTTGTATGCTCTATAGATTTGGACAAATGTATGATGACACATATCCATCATTATAGTATCATACAGGATAGTTTCACTGCCCTAAAAATGCTAAGCACAGGGGATTTTTTAGGGCAGTAAGATTGATTATTCTTTATGACAGTGTAATGGTAGATGCATGGCACTATGCAAAAGCCCATACAAGCTTACAGCACCAACAATGAATCTTAATGTATGCAAAATTTTTAAAAATCACTAGGGTGACCTAGTAACTTTGAAAATGAGTGGTAGACTTATTTATGGAATAATAAAAGGAATAATAAGTCTAGGAATTGCGTATAAGCAATTGCGTGTAAGCACTGTACTATTGGTTAACAATTCAGAAGCCATTGTATATGTATAATGGGATTGAACACATAAGAAAATGGACAATGACTGATGGGAACCAGATTTCTCATTGTGGGAGTGAAGGGTTACAGATAAGCAGGAGAGAAAGCATTGAGTGAACCAAAGGATAATGGATAAGAGAAATATTAGTATGAATTCATATTTAGCTTAGTAGAGATTCAGATTTTATATATTTATATATATATACACACACACACACATGAATTATAGATATGTGTATTATTGGTTATAGTAGCATATGTATTTCTGAGTTCTGTCTTCTGAGACAGTCTAGAAACAAAGACACTCTAATAGTAACAAACATACTCAGTGCCCAGATCTTGATTTATAATACCATTCTCCAATAAAAGGAACCAGGTCTCCTTGAATAAATGGCTGATTCTAGGACACAGCAAGGAATATACAAGATGAGACTGAAGCATATTATAGTGCCAGAAAATAAGTACTAAAAAACAAACACAGGAGCCAACTGCAAGAGCTCTCAATGGCCAAAGCTGTAACAATTGGAACAGCAAAATAATTTAGTGTTGGATTATAACCCAAGGTATGAAATAATCAAAAGAGGCCAGCTACTGGCTAATCTAATTACAACAAAGGGGAACAAAACACAAATATGCACAATTAGAATCTTAGGAGGAAAACCTCTGAAGATAAAAACTTAAAAGTCACAAGAGACTTTTTCACAATTTTAAGCAAATGCATATAAAACTGTAGATAAAATGGATACTTAAGAAAATGCAACTTATTAAACTTGATTTGAGTGGAGAGCCTAAATAAATAAATTCATCATAGAAAAATAGAGAAAAAAGTAAAAGAGTATTCCCACAGAAAAGGACAAAAATAGATTGGAGGAATTCTATCAAAGTTTAAACATCAGTTAATCCCAATATTAAACAATTTCAGCATACTGGAAAAACAAGCAAACAAACACTCCCAAAGTCATCTTATGAAGTAAGTATAGTGTATTTCCCCAAACTTGATAAAATGTGTATCAAAGAAAACTATAGATTTATGAATATTTACGTAGAAATCTTCAATAAAATATTAGCCAACAAAATCCAAACAAATATTAGAAAAAATATCATAACCTAGAGAGTTTTATTCCAGGAATATAAATTTGGATCAGTTTTAGCAAATCCTTTAATATAATCCATCATATTAATAAAGCTAATGAGAAAAATTGTGCAATTATCTCCATAAATGCACAATAGGACTTTGACAAAATTAGCACTGATTCATATTAAAAACACTCAACAAAAAGAAATTGATGGATCTTCTTTGGACATAGAAATATACTTTAGATCAAAAGCTAGCATCTTACTTATGGGAAAGCCCTAGCAGTTTTGCCACCAAAACCAGGAATAAGAGAAGGATGCCCACTATTCCACTACTATTTAACATCAGGTTGGAGAGATAGCTAATGCAACTATGCAAGAGAAAGCAACTAGAAACATTAGAATTGGAAAGGAAGCATTAAAACAACTTTTCAGGTGCAATGGTTATTTATCATGAAAACTCGAAAATACCGATGGAAAAGTTACTACAAAAAATAAAAGAATTTAGCAAAATAGCAGTTAATAAAATTAATGCATAAAAACCAACGGCCCTTGAAAACAAGTCCATACAAAAGCCCGCACATGGGTGTTTATAGCAGCTTTATTAATAATTTATGGAACTTGGAACCAACCAAGTTTTGCTATAGTAGGTGAATGGATAAATAAAGGGTGGCACATCTGGCCAATGGAATGAGCTATCAGCCATGAAAAGACCTGGGAGCAGGGGACTTAAATGCACACTACTAAATGAAAGAAGTCAATCTGAAAATGCTACATATTCTGTGATTCCAATTATAGGACATTCTGAAAAAGGCAGAACTACAGCAACAAAAGAGCACTGGTTGCTGGAGTAGGGGGAGGGATGAATAGGTAGAGCACAGAGGATTTTTGGGGTAGTGCAAATACTCTGTATGATATTATGATGATGGATATATGTAATTACATATAATGTAATTTGTCCAAACCCATAGAACTGACAACATCAAGAATGAACCCTCAAGTAAACTATGGATTTTAGGTGATTAGGATGTGTCAGTGTAGGTTGATACTTGGTAATGAACGCACCATTCTGGTGAGTGGTGTTGATAATGAGGGAGGCTGTGCATCAGTGGGTGTCAGGGGGTAGATGGGAAATCTCTGTACGTGCCTCTCAATTTTCCTGTGAACCTAAAATTTCTATGAAAAATAAAGCCTTTAAAAATAAAACAAAAAGAAGTCTTTCTTAAAATAAATGTTGTTTTGGAGGAGGAGCAAGATGGCGGAGAAGTAGGAGACCTAAATTCCGTCTGGTCCCAGGAATTCAGCTAGATAGGGATCAAACCATTCTGAACACCTACGAACTCAACAGGAGATTGAAGAAAAGAATAGCAACAACTCTCTGAACAGAAAAGCGACCACTTTCTGGAAGGTAGGACGTGCGGAGAAGTGAATCCGAGGTGATATTCGGGAGGATAGACGGCGGGGGAGGGGCCTCCGTCGGCCGCTTCTGGCAAGTGATAGAGCCGCGGAGCACAAAATCGGAACTTTTAGAAGTCTGCTCTGCTGAGGGACGTCACTCCAGTGGCTAAGTGGGGAGTGGAACCCTCGCGGGACAGTGTGGTCTCAGGACCCTCGGGGTCACAGAAAGACCGGGGGTGCCTGAGTGTGGCAGAGCTCCCAGGGATCGGAGCGGGGAAGCCAGCTGCAGAGACGGAGCCCAGGCACGGGCTCTCAGCTCGGGGTTGCCATAAACCGTGATCCGCGGCACAGTCGGGCCACTGCTCCTCCAGCAGGGACCCGACAAGTGGCAGATCCGGGGAGACTCCCCTTCCTCCCCCGGGAGGAGCGGCACGGGAGCGCACCGCAGGGATCTGCTGGGTTTGGAGACTCCACACCGGTTGGGTGCCAGAGATAGAAACGCTCGGTCACAGGCCAGGTGAGCACGGAGTGCGGCCGGAGACCGGGGAGACGGGAGTGACTGACTGCTTTTCTCTGGGGGCACACTGAGGAGCGGGGCCCCGAGTTCTCGGCTCCTCCGGGGCGGAGATTGGGAGGCCGCCATTTTCACTCTCGGCCTCCAAAGCTGTACGGAAAGCTTGCAGGGAACAAAAGCTCCCGAGAGCAAACCCGAGCAGATTACTTAGCCAGGACCGGGCAAGGGCGGGGCAATTCCGCCTCCGGCAAAGACATTTGGGAACCATGGCAACAGGCCCCTCCCCAAGAAGATCAGCGAGAACAGCCAGCCAAGACCAAGTTTACCGATCAATGAGAACGGCAGAACTCCAGCGCTAGGGGAACAATGCACATAGAATCCATGGCTTTTTTCCCATGATTCTTTAGTCTTTCAAAGTTAATTTTTTAACTTTCTTTTTTTCTTTTTCTATTTTTTAAAATTTTTCTCCCTTTTTCAGCCAACATCTTATCAATCCCTTTTTTAAAAATCTTTTTTATTTTTCATTTTTAGAGTCATATTCTATCCCTTCATTGTAGTTAACCTTATTTTTATATATATATAAGTTGTTCTCTCTTTAAAATTTTGAGATACAGTTTCTTCTAACAGACCAAAATATACCCTAAATCTCCAGTGTATGGCTTTGTTCTAGTCTCCTGCCTAATCACATTCTCTCCCTTTATTTTTTTTTAAATTCTCTTCTTTCTTTTTTCAACCAGTTTCTTATCTTATCAATTCCTTTTATAAAATCTTTTATAATTTTCATCTTTACAGTCATATTCCATCCCTTCATCGTATTTACCCTTATTTTTGTACATATATAAGCTTTTCTTTCTTTAAAATTTTGGGAGGCAGTTTCTTCTAACAAACTAAAATACACCCAAAATCTAGTGTGTGGCACTGATCTATTCACCAGCCTGATCATAGTTGATCATATTTTCTTTCTTTCTTTCTCTTTCCCTTTCTCCCCCCCCCCCCCGTTTTAGGTTTCTTCTGATTTGTCTAGTGTATATTTTTCTGGGGCCATTGTTACCCTGTTAGCATTTTGTTCTCTCTTTCATCTATTCTCCTCTGGACAAAATGACAAGATGGAAAAACTCACCTCAAAAAAAAAGAACAAAAGGCAGTACCGACTGCCAGGGGCCTAACCAATATGGACATTAGTAAGATGTCAGAACCAGAGTTCAGAATGATGATTATAAAGATACTAGCTGGGCTTGAAAAAAAGCAGGAAAATACTAGAGAAACCCTTTCTGGAGAAATAAAAGAACTAAAATCTAACCAAGTTGAAATCAAAAAGGCTATTAATGAAGTGCAATCAAAAATAGAGGCTCTAACTGCTAGGATAAATGAGGCAGAAGAAAGAATTAGTGATATAGAAGACCAAATGATGGAGAATAAAGAAGCTGAGAAAAAGAGAGATAAACAGCTACTGGATCATGAGGGCAGACTGAGAAATAAGTGACGCCATAAGACAAAACAGTATTAGATAATTGGGATCCCATAAGAAGAAGAAAGAGAGAGAGGGGCAGAAGGTATATTGGAGCAAATTATAGCAGAGAACTTCCCTAATTTGGGGAAGGAAACAGGCATCAAAATCCAGGAGGCACAGAGAACCCCCCTCAAAATCAATAAAAATAGGTCAACACCCCGACATCTAATAGTAAAACTTACGAGTCTCAGAGACAAAGAGAAAATCCTGAAAGCAGCTCGGGAGAAGAGATCTGTAACCTACAATGGTAGAAACATCAGATTGGCAGCAGACCTATCCACAGAGACCTGGCAGGCCAGAAAGGACTGGCATGATATATTCAGAGCACTAAATGAGAAAAATATGCAGCCAAGAATACTATATCCAGCTAGGCTGTCATTGAAAATAGAAGGAGAGATCAAAAGCTTCCAGGACAAACAAAAAAACTAAAAGAATTTGCAAACACCAAACCAGCCCTACAAGAAATATTGAAAGGGGTCCTCTAAGCAAAGAAAGAGCCTAAAAGTAACATAGACCAGAAAGAAATAGAGACAATATACAGTAACAGTCATCTTACAGGCAATACAACGGCACTAAATTCCTATCTTTCAATAGTTACCCTGAATGTAAATGGGCTAAATGCCCCAATCAAAAGACACAGGCTATCAGATTGGATAAAAAACAAGACCCATCAATATGCTGTCTGCAAGAGTCTCATTTTAGACCCAAAGTCACCTCCAGATTGAAAGTGAGGGGGTGGAAAACCATTTACCATGCTAATGGACATCAAAAGAAAGCTGGGGTGGCAATCCTTATATCAGACAAATTAGATTTTAAACCAAAGACTATAATAAGAGATGAGGAAGGACACTATATCATAACTTAAAGGGTCTATCCAACAAGATCTAACAATTGTAAATATCTATGCCCCTAACATGGGAGCAGCCAATTATATAAGCCAATTAATAAGAAAAGCAAAGAAACACATTGACAACAATACAATAATAGTAGGGGACTTTTACACCCTCCTCACTGAAATGGACAGATCATCTAAGCGAGTAGATCACATCCTAGGTCACAAATCAGGTCTCAAATGGTACCAAAATATTGGGATCATTCACTACATATTTTCAGACCACAATGCTTTGAAACTAGAACTCAATCACAAGAGGAATGTTGGAAAGAACTCAAATACATGGAGGCTAAAGAGCATCCTACTAAAGAATGAATGGGTCAACCAGGAAATTAAAGAAGAATTTAAAAAATTCATGGAAACCAATGGAAATGAAAACACAACTGTTCAAAATGTTTGGGATGCAGCAAAGGCAGTCCTAAGAGGAAAGTATATAGCAATACAAGCCTTTCTCAAGAAAGTAGAAAGGTCTCAAATACACAACCTAACCCTACACCTAAAGGAGCTGGAGAAAGAACAGCAAAGAAAGCCTAAACCCAGCAGGAGAAGAGAAATAATAAAGATCAGAGCAGAAATCAATGAAATAGAAACCAAAAGAACAGTAGAACAGATCAACGAAACTAGGAGCTGGTTCTTTGAAAGAATTAATAAGATTGATAAACCCCTGGCCAGACTTATCAAAAAGAAAAGAGAAAGGACCCAAATAAATAAAATTATGAATGAAAGAGGAGAGATCACAACCAACACCATAGTAATACAAACAATAATAAGAACATATTATGAGCAATTACATGCCAGCAAATTAGATAACCTGGAAGAAATGGATGCATTCCTAGAGATGTATCAACTACCAAAACTGAACCAGGAAGAAAGAGAAAACCTGAACAGACCCATAACCACTAAGGAAATTGAAGCAGTAATTAAAAATCTCCCAACAAGCAAGCACCCAGGGTCAGATGGCTTCCCAGGGGAATTCTACCAAACATTTAAAGAAGAATTAATACCTATTCTGAAACTGTTCCAAAAAACAGAAATGGAAGGAAAACTTCCAAACTCATTTTATGAGGCCAGCATTACCTTGATCCCCAAATCAGACAAAGACCCCATCAAGAAGGAGAATTACAGACCGATATCCCTGATGAACATGGATGCAAAAATTCTCACCAAAATACTAGCCAATAGGATCCAATAGTACATTAAAAGGATTATTCACCACGACCAAGTGGGATTTATCCCTGGGCTGCAAGGTTGGTTCAACATCCGCAAATCAATCATACAATACATTAATAAAAGAAAGAACAAGAACCATATGATCCTCTCAATAGATGCAGAAAAAGCATTTGACAAAGTACAGCATCCTTTCTTGATCAAAACTCTTCAGAGTGTAGGGATAGAGGGAACATACCTCAACATCATAAAAGCCATCTATGAAAAACCCACAGCGAATATCATTCTCAATGGGGAAAAACTGAGAGCTTTCCCCCTAAGGTCAGGAACACAGCAGGGATGTCCACTATCACCACTGCTATTCAACACAGTATTAGAAGTCCCAGCCACAGCAATCAGACAACAAAAAGAAATAAAAGGCATCCAAATCGGCAAAGAAGAAGTCAAACTCTCACTCTTTGCAGATGAGATGATACTTTATGTGGAAAACCGAAAAGACTCCACCCCAAAACTGCTAGAACTCATGCAGGAATTCAGTAAAGTGGCAGGATATAAAATCAATGCACAGAAATCCGTGGCATTCCTATACACCAACAACAAGACAGAAGAAAGAGAAATTAAGGAGTCGATCCCATTTACAATTGCACCCAAAACCATAAGATACCTAGGAATAAATCTAACCAAAGAGGCAAAGGATCTGTACTCAGAAAACTATAAAATACTCATGAAAGAAATTGAGGAAGACACAAAGAAATGGAAAAACGTTCCATGCTCATGGATTGGAAGAACAAATATTGTGAAGATGTCAATGCTACCTAGGGCAATCTACACATTTGATGCAATCCCTATCAAAATACCATCCACTTTTTTCAAAGAAATGGAACTAATAATCCTAAAATTTGTATGGAACCAGAAAAGACCCTGAGTAGCCAGAGGAATGTTGAAAAAGCAAAGCTGGTGGCATCACAATTCCTGACTTCAAGCTCTATTACAAAGCTTTCATCATCAAGACAGTATGGTACTGGCACAAAAACAGACACATAGATCAATGGAACAGAATAGACAGCCCAGAAATGGACCCTCAACTCTATGGTCAACTAATCTTCGACAAAGCAGGAAAGAATGTCCAATGGAAAAAAGACAGTCTCTTCAACAAATGGTGTTGGGAAAATTGGACAGCCACATGCAGAAGAATGAAACTGGACCATTTCCTTACACCACACACAAAAATAGACTCAAAATGGATGAAAGACCTCAATGTGAGACAGGAGTCCATCAAAATCCTAAAGGAGAACACAGGCAGCAACCTCTTCAACCTCAGCTGCAGCACCTTCTTCCTAGAAACATCGCCAAAGGCAAGGGAAACAAGGGCAAAAATGAACTATTGGGACTTCATCAAGATAAAAAGCTTTTGCACAGCAAAAGAAACAGTCGACATATCAGATAAAGGCCTAGTATCCAAAATCTTTAAGGAACTTATCAAACTCAACACCCAAAGAACAAATGATCCAATCAAGAAATGGGCAGAAGACATGAACAGACATTTTTCCAAGGAAGACATCCAAATGGCCAACAGACACATGAAAAAGTGCTCAACATTGCTCGGCATCAGGGAAATCCAAATCAAAACCTCAATGAGATATCACCTCACACCAGTCAGAATGGCTAAAATTAACAAGTCAGGAAATGACAGATGTTGGCGGGGATGTGGAGAAAGTGGAACCCTCCTACACTGTTGGTGGGAATGCAAGCTGGTGCAGCCACTCTGGAAAACAGTATGGAAGTTCCTCAAAAAGTTGAAAATAGAGCTACCATACGATCCAGCAATTGCACTACTGGGTATTTACCCCAAAGATACAAATGTAGGGATCCGAAGGGGTACATGCACCCCGATGTTTATAGCAGCAATGTCCACAATAGCCAAATTGTGGAAAGAGCCAAGATGTGCATCGACAGATGAATGGATAAAGAAGAAGTGGTATATATATACAATGGAATATTATGCAGCCATCAAAAGGAATGAGATCTTGCCATTTGCAACGACGTGGATGGAACTGGAGGGTATTATGCTGAGTGAAATAAGTCAATCCGAGAAAGACATGTATCATATGACCTCACTGATATGAGGAATTCTTAATCTCAGGAAACAAACTGAGGGTTGCTGGAGCGATGGGAGGTGGGAGGGATAGGGTAGCTGGGTAATAGACATTGGGGAGGGTATGTGCTATGGTGAGCGCTGTGAATTGTGTAAGACTGTTGAATCACAGACCTGTACCTCTGAAACAAATAATACATTATATGTTAATAAAAAAAAAAAAAGAAGAAGAAGAAGATAGCAGGAGGGGAAGAATGAAGTGGGGGAATTTGGAGGGGGAGACGAACCATGAGAGACGATGGACTCTGAGAAACAAACTGAGGGTGATAGAAGGGAGGGGGGTGGGGGGATGGGTTTGCCCAGTGATGGGTATTAAGGAGGGCATGTGTTGAATGGAGCACTGGGTGTTATACGCAAACAATGAATCATGGAACACTACACCGAAAACTAATGATGTAATGTATGGTGACTAACATAAAATAAAAAAAAAATATCCATAGCCTTTATATATACAGACAAAAACCAGAGAAGATAAAGTGGAAGAGATGGCCCAATATATGATAGCAAAATGATAGTAAAACACTTAAGGGACAAATTTTACATGAATGTCCAAGACTTATTTGAAGAAAACTCACAGAATAACTAGTAAGGGAAACAAATGGAAACAATGGTCTTAAGCAAATGGAAACAAAACCTTGTTTTTGGATAGAAAAATTTAACATTATAAAGATGCTGTTTCTTCCAATGTTAATTTATACATTTATTGAAATTACAATAAAAGAATAATCATTTTTTCTGGAGCTGGACAGATCAATAGAGAATTCATTTGAAAGGAAAATAAGAATAGCCAGAAAATATATGGAATATTAACGAAAAGCAGGGGTGTGCGTAGGGTTAGACCTACTAGATATTAAAACTTGCTCATAAATACCTCTATAATTAAAATAGGGTTATACTGGCACAAGAATAAAAAGAATGGAACAGAATAGAAAATCAGAAATATACATAATATATACAAATTTAGTATGCTATAGAGGCAATCTCAAAATCAGTAGAGGTGTAAGGTGGAATTTTTAATATTAGCATAGCATAATTTAGCATAATTGAACTGCCTTATAGAAAAAGGTAAAGTGAGATCAATACCTCATACCATTCAATTGGATAATTCCAAGTGCATCAGATATTTAAATAGAAAAAAATGAAATGATGCAAGTGAAAAAATAAGAAAACAGAGGTCAATTCCTGCATAATCTTATAGTGGGGGAAACTTTTCTAACTATGACTTAACATCCAGTAGCAAAAAGGGAAACTAGATTACTTTAAAAATCACTTCTGTGTAGAAAAAGAAATAGAAAAAAAAGAAGAAGAAAAACAGAATTTACATGTAAGAGTAATACATGCACCTGGATTTAGTGACAAGGAAGTCATTGGCCTTATCAAGGGTTATGTTGGGGGCATCTTGGAGGTGGAACCCTGATGAGAATGGATTGAAGATGAATGGGGAGAGAGGAAATGAAGGGAACAGAGTACGAAGAGCAGAGCAGAGTTGGAGAGGGAAAGGAGGGGGAGGATTGGCTATCTGGGACTGACTTGAGACATGTCACACAGGAGGGACCTGCAGGTCAAACTAGAGAAAACTCTTCCTTTGTGGAGTTTTGGGAAATTATAAAAATTATCCAGGCAACTACTAAAAAAGACATCAGCAGCACTTTCCAAAACATCGTATTTGAGGATATGATGAGTGCCCCAGAAGGGATGACACAAGAAAAGAAATCATGTAAGAAGTGAATCCCTCTGTACTCATTCATTGTTCTATTTTTACCTGAGACTTTGTTCCTCCTTTGTGAACCACTTTCTTCTTATTTTCTTAAAACTCATACCTTCAACTGTTTTGTCCACCTATTGGCTACCCATCCAGGTTTTAGTGAGGATTGTTGCTTCCTCCTTTCATTATTCTTAAATGGGAGTCAGATACTTCTCATACAATCTCTCACTGCATTCTATTTTCTTGGTTATAGCGCTTACCACAATTACAATGAGAATCAGAAAAATTAATTCATCAGCTTGTCTTTTGGGGGAAGACTTAGGATAGCTGATGGGCATATAAGAATATGCTTATGTTATAAACCATTATCTATAAAATGCTCTTAAAGAAAGTTGGTTATAATAATTGAGTGGGAAGGTGGAGCTGGTAGCTTTTATTTTGCTGAGCACCAAATATGAAATTTGGAAGTAGAAACTCCTTCAGGATTGAATTGCTCTGCACAATAAGGGAGAGATGACCTGACAAACCTGGGTACTATAGAAGGGAAGAAGGAGTAAGAGAGAGAAAGGGAGAGAGAGCAGCTCTTCTCATATGTTTATGTTAGTATGGTTATGGAGAAGAGAAATCAGATTATATGCATTCTAAATAGCTTATTTTGGGGTACAAGATGTAAAGCCTTTCTATCTGGCCCTTACCACATTCTCAGTGAAATCTAGATTATGTGAAAAGCTTTTGTGTGAACAGATTCATCTAGTGGAATCCAAAGAGGTTCCATGTTTGAATCTGGTTGGTGTGGATCAAAAACAAGGACTGCATATGCAAAACTGAAGACAGATAGCCAAGAGTCACCTATATCTAGTTAATCTTTGGGCAGTCCAAGATGAAATCATTTTAAATAAGGTTCGGTACACAATCACAACTCATAGTACTACTACACAAATCACTACCTTAAGAGTGAACTATGACTTCTTCCAAATTACTGAGGCATGGTTAGGGGGAATGTGTAGAGGTGTTAAATTCTGGGTCTAAATTAGCGTGGGAAAAAAATAAATGAATGCTAGAGACAGGACAAAGGGACAGCTCTAATTGTATCACACATTATATTGCAATAGTTTACTTTCTGATCACCAAAATTGCCCATTACTAAAGAATTGTAATAATGCCTATCTCAGCATTGTATGCCCAGTGCCTAGCACAGTGTCAGACAAACACATTAGTTTAATGAATAATTTGAAAACCAAATCCCACTTTACAGACCAACTTCAACTTTTATTCACTGAAGGTGGATTTTCTCAGAATGCACAGATAGCATGCTTAACAGGGCAAAACATTAGAGTCAAGCGGCTACTCCGAGTCCCTTCCCCCACCCCCGCTCCAGAGATTGACCCAGGTCTTCTCACTTTTAAGTAAATTTTGCAGTGTGTGAGTTGCACTGTGTGATCTGATTTTTTTTTTCTTTACCAAGAAAGTAGTGGATATAGATGGTGGATATAGATGGATATAGTGGATATAGATATTTCAGCAATCTTTAAAAAAAAGTACAATTACAATTGTACTTATGAATCTTAGATTCTTAACCTCCTTGTGTTATTAAAAGGTAGCAGAAATGCCACCCCAAAATATGCCTCTTTTGCATAAAGATTTTTTTCAGCTGATTATTTTGAGAAACTGCTGACACAGGAGCAGGACTGTATGAGAAAGAGCTCTTACCTTGCCCACTTTGAAGCTCCACACCCCTATTTCTTTCCTTTGGCTCAGGATGGTATATAAACCTCAATTGCCTGTCTGACTTTTGAGTCTCATATCTCCGTGGAGCTCTGATAAAATATGTAATCAAAATTTTCATCATGTTAATCTTTTTATTATAGGGGGATCTCAACCAAGAACTTAGAAGAGTAGAGGGAAAATTATGTTTCCTCCTCTAAAGTTTGGTGACCATGATGGGACCTGCTGAGACACCTTACCTGCTCTGGAGCCTGTACGTGGGATCCTGGAAAACTGGCAGGAGTCAGCAAAGGGTAAGAATTCTTACCAAAGTTAGCTCTCCTTGATCTTGGTCTGTAGTGCCTACTCAAGAAAGGAGGGTGAAAGTTCTGTATTGTCCTTTACTTTCCAAATTCAGATTAGTAGGAGAAAAACATTTGTGAGAATTTATTCTTTATATTGTGACTCTGGTTAAAATTTGTTTTTGGGTATCCATTGGTTATTGCTTCTTTCCCTCCCAGGGACAGCTGTTATTTTCCTGTTTGCCTTGTTGTATGTTCTGAGAACTTGGTTTGGCTTTCTGCCTGCCTGGGGCACATAGGTTGTTGGTTCTGCATGTGTAGGCAGCTCAGCTGTTGTCAGTTTGGGGGCCCTGAAAATATGGCCAGACAGAAATGTGGGTTTCACATCATCTACAGTTACTGTCTTATTGACTGTTGCCAGCTCTTAGGGGAACTAAGTCTTCCTTTTGGCTATCTTTGGGAATGGCTCTGGATCTTGGGAGAACATCTCTCTCTTGTACCCTCTTTGGGGATGCCTCCTGAGTTGGCAATTAAGTCATAAAAGGTTTATTGGTTTTGGCTGTCATTTGGGCTATGTCTTTGTTTCAAAAGAAATGGCAGGGGGAGGAGTTCAATACTGCCAGGAATATTTCTGTTTGTCCCAGTTGAATCTTAATAAGATGTTTGAAAAGATTTTTTTTAAGGAGCTCTAGAGTCAGAAATTGTCCAAATTAGAGGCTAATATTCAGAGGCTGATAGGAACAGTTTTTAAAGGCCTTCTCTTCTGAACCAAAATGAAACAATATAATCCGAGGAGAAAAAAAATCCTGAAAATTTTGTAGAAGGATTTATCAAAACATTCCAGAGATACACAGCTCTAAATCTAGAACATAGGAATCTTTTAAAATTTCTTAGTTGGAAATCTTCTCCCTGATATAAAGAAGCAAAGAGAAAAAAGTGTATTTGAAGGGGTGGGTCAGCCCTCTGGTATCATTCAAGCTGTAATCCAATTCTTTGAGGATTAAAAACAACTGTCCTTACCTTACAGTTGAGTCTTTAAATAACCAGAAATGAGCTTTGCGCAGGGGCAGTATCGTAGCCCATGAGGTTTATCCGAGGCGTGATTATTGCTCAATAACCAGAAATGTGGCTCTAGAGGCAATTTCAAGTCCTCCTAGACTTACCAACCCCAAACCTCCCCTGTTAATCTCAAAACGTTATAAATATTTTAAAAGATCAGGACAGTGGAAATGGAATTTCTTACACTTAAGGAAAAGAAAGAAAACTTTAAATAGTAATTGCCATAGATTTCTGATAGTAGACAAATATACCCCAAAGACCCTAGGAGAAAATATATTCTTTCTCTGTCCCTTGAAGATGTAAGTTTTACCATGTCTTTGAAATGTAAACATTCCAAGAGATAGCTAAAACACTGCCTGCAATTGCCTGAGACTGAAGGAAAAAATAGAGGCTTTTAAAAATATAAACTCCTATGAAAGTTCCTTTGCCCTAAATCTAGTTCACAGCCTCTGTAAGATTACTTGTCAAGGGGTGAAAATAAATCTTAAAAGTCTTCTCCATAAATGTAAATAAAAAAGCTTTAACCATCTCAGCAACTAAACTTAACTTGTTCTACCTGTTAGAAACATAATTTGGATTCAACTGTTGTTTATAAAGTAGTGAGTTTTGTATTATTTTACCTGACTCATGGCTAAAATTTTTGAATGTAAATCTATAATAAGGTCTCTGTATCTGTCTGTATGTTTATATACATCTATGGATGTGTGTTATGTATACGTGATATTTTTCTGACTCTGGATGGTAGTGCCAAAATTAATTTGTAAAAAAGCTCTATTTAACTGGCATAAAGAAATGTAAGCACTTATGTAAATTAAATATTCCTAAAACTCCCAGAAATATAGAAACTAACCCAAATGCTTTTCAAGTTCACATGATTTGGGATAGTCTTCAGTAAAAAAGCTAGTTTAAATTAGTTGGTTTAATTAAAATAGGCATGTCTTCAGAGTTATCAGCATTAAATATAATGCAGATATCCAACTTTTATTCTAACTGGGTTTGCTAATCAAATAAAGTCATGTTATCTCTGTTACAAAATTTGTCAGCAAGAAAAGTTTATGGTTTAGGGCGCCTGGGTGGCTCAGTTGGTTAAGCGACTGCCTTCGGCTCAGGTCATGATCCTGGAGTCCTGGGATCGAGTCCTGCATCGGGCTCCCTGCTCAGCAGGGAGTCTGCTTCTCCTTCTGACCTTCCCCCCTCTCATGTGCTCTCTCTCTCTCACTCCCTCAAATAAATGAATAAATAAAATATTAAAAAAAAAAAAAAGAAAAGTTTATGGTTTATGGCTAACTTTTGTATAAATCCATGTATTGCAAATGATGTTGGCATAGAAAAAAACACCTCCTTGCTCAGCTAAAAGAAAATCAAGTGCAACTTTGGCCAGAGAGTCCAAGGATTTTGTTGGGCAGCTATTGCTTTAGCATCAGGTTCTGCAGTATCTTTAAGAGTTAAGGAGAAGTTCCTGGTCATAGCCTCATTTGCACTTACTCCTAGCCAGGAGCATATGTATCTGCCAAAGGAAGCAGATTTTGAATTTCAAATGCCTCCTGGTAATTCCTATTTGAGTCTATGGCTTGGGACTAGGAAGGTGATAGCCATCAGAGCCAGTAAAACTTTAGGGTCTGTAGACTACATAGATGGTTTTATTCTAGTCACCCTTACCTTATGTCCCTTTGTACAGAGCCTTAGTGCGAGTTTCTCTGGGTTTGGGGTTGTTAACCAGTGACAGAGAAATGGACCTCCAGGGTTAGGGAATCTAACATGGTAGAGAGGGCTGAATTTGTTCCAGAGAAACTCTGGTGTTGGAAATTAGGGAGTTGTTTGTGATAGATAGAACTATAGGATCAACTGCATTAACAGTATTTGGAGATCAAATTACCTCCCTTGCAATGACCTGAGATGTGTTAAATGGCATTATCTTCCCAGGCCAGAGCAAGGCCAAAGGTAGACAAAAGAATCATAAAGATCTTCATGGTGTTAGAATTTGGTAAAGGGTGGTCAGAGAGTGAAAGAGAAATGGAAGGAAACCTTTTGATCTCATATCATGAAAGGAGGCAGTCTTTTTCAGTGTCAGTAACTTCTCTCCCTAGTCAATGTGATTTTGGAGGTATCCAGCATTTGCACAGGACCAGGTATCAGGAGGATCCTCCTTCAGCTGTGAAATAGGCACCCAAGATTTAACACATTGTGAATTGGCAGCATTGTCAGTGGTCAAGAATACTTGGTAGGGTCCTTTCTCTGAACCTCACTTTTGCAAAAGCATTAGAGTAAAGCAATAACTGCCTGTAAATGACTTTGTTGAAAGACCTGATCAGAGTTCATTATAATGGGATTAACAAGGAAATTTGGTTATTTCTGTGACATAAGCATTTGAAGATAATAATTGGAATTATGACTGATAACATTATACCAGGACATATCTGATTTTTAGATTTTTATACAATTTTTATAACTATTTTATTAATAACATTAATAGGCATCCATACAAATATAACCTCAAGGGTTTATCATCACTTGTTTGGCAATGCTTCCCATGTAACTTCACATACCAAATAAACCTAATGTTTAAATTTCTCTTTTAGAGGGTGAAATACAAATCCTTTCAGATTTTCCAGGGACCCTCTGGGAAATCTCAAAGTTACTGTGAGGTCAAAAGGACTGCATTTAGAATTTAATTTTGGGAAGCCGTCAAAATGTCAAAAGGTTTGAACATTTGACTAATAGGATCACAGACCATTATAAAATAATATTTAATTATCTATTTAATTCAAGTGACAATAGAAGATTTTTAAAGGCAGATACAGAAGGTTATGTAGTTGTGAACAAAACTTAGCTCTCTTAATATTTTAAGGACTGTTTTTTCTTAAGTAGTAAAAGACCTATAAAGATAACATGAAGCATAGTAAATCATTTTGATAAGATACAACATCATTGCTTTCCAAGTAGATTATCCAAAATGTTAAAAAGAAAAACTTTTCACAATATGTTATCTACAGCAGACCAACAGTCCAAGAAAACGTTGTGTTATTAACAAGAGAATAAAATAAATTCTAATTTTGCTGTGTAGTTTTGATATTAAAACTCATTAAAGGGGCACCTGGATGACTCACTCAGTTGGTTAAGCATCTGACTCTTGATTTCAGCTTGGGTCATGATCTCAGGGTCATGAGATTGAGTCCTGTGTCAGGCTCTGTGCTCAGCAGGGAGTCTGTCTGGAACTTTCTCCCTTTACCTCTCCCCCTCCCACTGCTCGAGTGCATGCTCTAACTCTCTCTCTAAAATAAATATATAAATATTTTAAAAAACTCATTAAAAAAACTTTCAGTCCATTCCAATCTTAGCCAGCTTGACCACACATAACACTCCTTTCCCAAGATTCTTTTTCCACAATACTTACACAATTTTTTTAGATCCATTCTTACTTTGTCTTATGCTTTTTTTTCCTTTTTCTAATTCTGGAACAATCAATACTTTTACTTGCCTTACCTATTTTTCATACACAGCTGTTTCCTTTCACCCTTACTATTTTGAAGTAGTTTTAGTTACATATATTGATTAGCATTCTTAACACTTAGAATTCTTAATTCCTAGTGAAAACTAAGAAATAAACAATTGTAGACTGTTACACTAGCATTCAGTGGACTGGCAAATTTATGCATTTTATAATTTCTAGAAATATATCTGTCCTCATAGTAAATTTTTTAATGTGGCACAAAACGTGTTTACTAACAGATCCATATATCCTTAGTTCTTCTGTAAAAGGAAGTCAAAGTGGATAAATCTATTAGTTCTGTGATGTTTCAATATTTTATTATATTTTGAAATAATCTAGATATTTAATGAATACCCATCATTTAAATTATCTTCATATAACTGTAGGGTTTCAAGTTACTAAAAAGATTTGGAAACTATTTTTAAGTAGACATACCATAAAACATAATTATTGTTGAAAAGTTCATTTATAAACTTATATCTTACTTACATCAATTTACTTGTTGTTAGCAATTATGTTTACATTACTGCAAGTTGCATGAGATATTAAACAGCTAAATCATGTTGAGTTATTTTTCTTGCTGATAAATTCTGTAACAGAGATAACATGAGCTAATTTAACTTTTAGTAAACCTAGGTGGAATTAGTATGTCTGCATTGTATTTAATGCTGATAACTCTAAAGATATGACTGTTTTAATTAAACTGACAAACTTAAACTAGTTTGTGAAACTTTATTTATTGAAGATTATTCTAGATCACATGAGTTTGAAAAACATTTGAGTAGTTTCTATGTTCCCGAGAGTATATTTAATTTAAGCCAATCAAATAGAGTTATTCACAAATGAATTTTGGTAATATCATCTAGAGGTTAAAAAAAGTCACACATCTATATAACATAAATACATACTTATGTGTATGTAGCAGACATACATAAGTGTACAGAAAGATACAAACATAGATCTTATAGCTTTTGTTTTAAAATTTTAACCATGAGACAGGTGTGATAATGTAAAACTCACTAGTTTATTTCTGAAAAGTTGGATCCAAATTATGTTCCTGGCAGATAGAATAAGTTCAGGTTAATTGCCCAGATGGCTTAAACTTTTCACTATTTGTGTTGAAGATTTTTAAGATTTTTTTATTTGCTTAGGTCCCCAAAGCCTTTCCTTTCATTTTCTTTTTTTCCTTCTGATAACAATTACTTATCTGAAGTCTTCATTTCAAAGAGTTGGCCCTCTCTCTTTCTGAGAGAAAACAGGGTAGAATATTTATATCTCAAAGGCACATAAAAAAAATGAAAGTTCCTCCAAGAAGGACTTTTGTTTCCTAAGACCAGAATTTTTACAATATCTACAAGCCTTTTGAGATAAATAGGGGAGTTTTGCAGACTGGTAAAAAGGATAGGTAGGCTTTTTCTGTTCTGTAAAAACTCAACTTGTAAGACAAGTTGTACAAGTTGTCCTCAATTTTTAGGACAGTTATTTTTAATTCCTCAAAGAATTGGGTTGCAACCTGAATGATAAGATGGAAATCAAAAGATTCCTATGTTCTAGATTTAGAGCTGTTTGTCTTGGGAATGTTTTAGTAAGTCTTCCCACAAAAGTTTCAGAATATTTTTCTTTCCCTCTGGGGACATAGTTTCATCTTAGCATAGGGGAGAATGTCTTTAAAAAAAGTTCCTCTCAGGCTCTATCAGCTGCCAATTTGACAAACTTTTGACCAAAAAGCTACTTAAGAGAAATCCTTTTGAATATCTTGCCAGGTTTCTTCAAGGACAAACAGTAAATATTCCTGGTAGTATTAAAGAACTTCATAGACACAAGACATGTCCCCAAAGAGGGTACAAAATATACTACTCTCCCAAGACCAAAAGATAACCAAAAGACAGACAGACATTCCTCTGAGAGCTGAAATAGTTGGTAGGACCCTAGCAGCAAATGGAGTACAACCCACATCTCTATTCAGCCATATCTAGCTGAAAGTGGGGTGTGACTCACATTTCTATCCAGCCATATTTATGGGCCCCTCAACCTGATGGTTGTCAAGCCAAGTTCTCAGGACACAAAATGAGATAAACGAGAAGTCAATAGCTTTCTCTGAAAGAGAAAATATATACAACTAGTGGGTACCGAAAAGCAAATTCATAAGTCATAACTCAAGATCTAATTCTTATGTTTTTTACCTGCAAATCTGAATCTGAAAAAGAAGAGATAATGTGAAATTTTAGCCTTTACTCTCAATATGGCACCATAGGTAGAGATCTGGGAGAGCTGCCTTTAATAAGAATTACCCTTTGTCAGATTCTGCTAGTTTTCTCAGGATCCCATCTGCAGGATCTGGAGGGAGTAGGGTGTCCCAGCAGGTCTCATTCTGGTTACCAGAAACTTAGAAGAAAAATAATTTTCTGTCTACCCTTTATGGTGAGTGCTTCCCTGAGACTCCTTTTTTCCTAGGGTACCTTCTAAATCCAGTTTATATAGGTTAAAAGTTCTCTATTGTGGCCACTGCAATTTGAAATGATTTTGATAAGGTTAACCTGTTTGTTCAGCCTTAAAACAAAATTTTATTCACCTAAGACCTCACGCTAGACCCAGTCTAGTTTAAGTTGTATGCTGTCCAGCCCCAGACCCAGTTCAGTTTCTAAGTCAGAGCCAGTTCACCTCTGGCCAGTTTCTGAAACCAGTCTGGAGAAAGAAAAGCTCAAATAAAGTCTGAAAGCTTAGAACAAAAAACTGCAGAGCTAGGATGAGAAAAGGACTTGCATACAACCTTCAGAGGCGAGAAAGCTGTAAGTTCAAGGGGTTTGCTTGGTTGCTCATTGCTCCTGAGGGCTGTCAGGGGTCTCATTTAGTTTCCTCTTCTGATACTAAAACTGTTAAAGGTAAACTGAGACATATTAAATATTTGAGTTTATTTGAGCAAAAATTAATTTGAATCTGGCAGGAAGAGCTATAGGAAATGAAAAACTTTTATAATCAGAAAGGAGTGGTAACAGGGTTACTATACTAGGCAAAAAAGAAGGTTGGTTTTTGCAAGGTTATTTTTCTTTCAGAGATGGCAAGGGTCTATTAGGCAGATTACCTAAGTGTTGATCAGGTGAGTACTAACTGAATAATTTAAGATTTCATTTCTGGGAGAGCTGAAACTTTAAGTATTGGTTTCATGACATGGGGCTTAGTATAAACGACTCCATTTTGGGCCCTTTGTCTTTTGTTGTTGTTGTTGTTGTTAGGGTTTTTGTTTTTTAGAGAGAGAGAGAGAGAAAGAGAGGGAGGGAAGGAAGGAGGGAGAGAGAGGAGAGTGGAGGAGGGGAGAGGGAGAGAATCTCAAGCAGGCTCCATACCCAGCCCAGCACAGAGCCCCACGTGGGGCTCATTCCCAGGACCCTGAGCTGAAATCAAGACCCGGGCTGAAATAAAGAGTCAGACACTTAACTGACTGAACCACCCAGGCACTCTTTTTTGTTGTTATTTAAAAAGAACCTTATTGCTAGATAATTTTTTTGATTCCCAAGTCAACATTTCACCAATTCTACTCCTAAACCTGAGCTCTGCATATGCAAATTTCTTCAGAATGTCTCCACTTGTAAGTCCTCACCCTCACCAGCAGAGGTACACTAGCTCATACTAGCTTGTGAGAGCTTATTGTGCTCATCTTTTCCAACTCCTTGTGCCATGATATCATCTTGGTAGCTTTAAAGTGGCCATGATGGGTAGATTTATATGATGGGAATCAGCAAATGCTGTAAACAGGTGTTTCTCCTACCCCTTACTCCTCAGAGAGCAGGTTTATCAGTACACTACAGCTCACAGAAATCTCAGTCAACTTGTCCAATGGAATATTTTCTGTTCTTCTGTTTTTCCCTCTTCCTCTCTTTGTGAATGATCACTAATCAGAAAACTGATCACTGTCCTTGACTCATTTAATTCCCTTATGTTTATACTAAGTCATCCTTGGACATGATTGAGTCAATGTGCAGGGACCATAGTTGTTCCTTTCATCACTAATAACAGAAATGTAGCTAAGTAATGGAATGTTTATCTTAGGGTTGCATGCCTAGTGCCCTATCACAGTGCCTATGAAGGAAACTAGAATGTCACCCCCAAATTTGCCTCTTTCACATAAAAATTATTTTGAGCTGCAGGCAATTAAGAAACAGTAAATGCAAAACAAAACAAAACAAAACAAAACCCACAAACAAACAAACAACCAAAAAAATCTAACCCAACCCTTATTTTACTGGCAATAGACTTAAGAGCCCAGAGATGGCACCAGAGGAATCTGCAAACAAACCTGTTAAACTAACCCTTACTTACCTCAATTAGAAAGTTAAAGAAGTTAACTAGTTAAGGGAGGTAAGTACCTAGCCCTAGTTCAACTAGCACTAGCCCAAACGCCTGTGTCTTCACAAATTTATTGTCTAAAAGATGTCAAAGCTTACTTCTTTGGGTGTTCATTCTCTTGTGAAGATTCCCATGTACTAATAAAAATTCAGTGAAGTGTATATGCTGTTCTGTTACTCTGTCAGTTTAATTTTCACATGAAATCAGTGACCCAAGGAGGGTTGAGGAAAACTTTTTCCTCTCTGACACCTGAAAAGCACAATATTTGTGTTTCCCAGCCTCCACTGTGTTTGGGTGTGGCCATGGGACTGAGTTGTCTGAAGTGGAATACAGACAAAGGGGATGTATGCCATACCCTGGCCTTTCCCTTAAGGCCATGATATGGCTCCTCCATGCTCTCTTTTCTCTTCCTACTTAATGCAAACCGAATAGGGCAGCAGCCTGGCTTTGACTATGGGGGAGATGAAAATATCCTAACAGGAGTGTTCTTAAAACTTCTTTG
The DNA here is from genome assembly GCF_964656455.1 of Halichoerus grypus. Classification (NCBI taxonomy): domain Eukaryota; kingdom Metazoa; phylum Chordata; class Mammalia; order Carnivora; family Phocidae; genus Halichoerus; species Halichoerus grypus. Next base: position 100,706,413 of record NC_135722.1, on the reverse strand, counting down.
TAACATGGGCCCCTTTGGCAGCCTAATGAAACCCTTGGACTTCTGCAGATAATGTTTGTAAATACATAAAATGTATAGAATTAGAACAAAAATTAATTCTGTTGAAGTACAGTTATCAACATTTTAAATAATCTAATTTGTTATATAGTTGTATAGCAAGTCTTTACTAACACACCAAATAATATTTAGCAACCAAGTCTAATATTTTATAATAATTTAAAAATGACATTAAGTGTGATATTTCCAGATTCTGTAATAACTGAACTGTGATACGAAAATATCTGTGATTTCAATTGGTGCCTGGGCCACAGGTACTGTCACTGCTACTATGATTTGTTGTCATTATTTAAAATTAAAGAGATTACTAAACTTCATTTAGAAGCTAGTGAACATAAAGATATATTTTTTCCCATTAAAGTTTACAGACTTCCTAAATTCTGTCTATAGGACCATTTGGGTGTCCATTGGCCTTAGGTTAAGAGCACTGGTAATGAGTGATAGAGCTTCCATGATGGATACCTGGCTTCCCAGATGACCTCAAGGAGCAGAACCTGCCTGAACAATTACATGAGAGAGAAACAAAGCCCTATCCTGTTTGAGTTATCATATTTTGGGAGTTTTTTCCCCCTAGCAGTTCAGCCTGACTACATCTACTATTAAGTATCTTTTCAATTTGCAGTCTTTTTTTCCATCATTACTATTGTTACCTGGTACAGTTATTGCTGAGGTATTGCTTAGGAATTATAATAGGTATTTTTTTGTAACTTTCAGGTATAACTTGTATGCAATAAGTTTGTTCATTCTAAGTGAATAGTTTTATGAGCATGAACAAATGTATACACTTGTGTATAAGTCAGTCAGAGAAAGACAAATACCATATGATTTCACTCATATGTGGAATTTAAGTAACAAAACAGATGAACATAGGGGAAGGGAAGGAAAAATAAAATAAGATGAAAATAGAGAGGCAAACCATAAGAGATGCTGAACTCTAGGAATCAAATTGAGGGTTGCTTGAGGGGAGGTGGGTGGGAGGAACGGATAACTGGGTGATGGGCATTAAGGAGGGCACTTGATGTAATGAGCACTGGGTGTTACAGGCAACTGATGAATCACTAAATCCTACCTCTGAAACTAATAAAAAAATGAGTCAATATATAAAATTTTACTATTACCCCAAAAAGCTCCCTTGTGCCATTTCCCAGTCAATTCCACCCCCTCTTTGCTCCCACCTACTGTGCTTTGCTATTTTTATAGTGTTTTTGTTTCAGTACACATCCAGAACAAATATAATTAGAAGTGGCCATATTGGGCAGCTCTGACTTGTTCCCATTGTTAATTTCAAATTTCCCTGTATTTGGTTAAACATATAATATTTGATGTATGATATTTGCTGTTTTTAATGCTTTCTATTAGAGTAAGGAAACTCTCTTCTCAGAAGAAGTAAAACTGTCACTATTTGCAGATGACAAGATATTATATAGAGAAAACCCTAAAGACTCCACCAAAAAACTATAAGAACTAAGTAAAGTTTCAGGATACAAAATTAAATACAGAAATCTCTTATATTTTCATAAACTAATAATAAAGAAGCCAAAAAAGAAATCAAAACAATCCTATTTATAAATGCATCAAAATAATAATAATAATAATAAAAATAGAATAAAATACCGAGGGATAAATTTAGCCAAGGAGGTGAAAGACCTATACTCTGAAAACTATAAGACATTGATGAAAGAAATTGAAGATGAAAAAACCAAATGGAAGGATATACCATGCTCATAGATTGGAAAAGTTAGTATCATTAAAATGTCCATACTACCCAAAGCATTTTATAGATTCAATGCAATTCCTACCAAATAGCAATAGTACTCTTCACAGAACTAGAACAAATAATCCTAAATTTGTATGGAACCACAGAAGACCCGAACAGCCAAAACAATCTTAAGAAGAATAAAGCTGGAGGTATAACAATCCCAGGTTCAAACACTACTACAAGGGAATAGTAATCAAAACAGTATGGTACTGACACAAAAACAGATACATAGATCAATGGAACAGAGAGCCCAGAAATAAACCTACTCTTATATGGTCAATTGATCTATGACAAGGGAGGCAAGAATTTACAGTGAGGAAAAGACATCTCTTCAATAACTGGACAGAATGACACTGGACCACTTTCTTTATTCACAAACATAAACTCAAAATGGTTTAAAGACATGCCTGAACCCATAAAACACCTCATAGAAAACATAGGCAGTAATCTCTTGGACCTTGACCTTAGCAACATTTTTCTAGATATATCTCCTAGGCAAGGGAAAAAAAAGCAAAATGAACAAACAAATGAAACAGAATTATAAATACAGAGGAGAAACTGGTGGTTGCCAGAAGGGAGGAATGTGGGGGGGGGGGGATGTGTGAAATAGATGCTTTGTTTTTTGGACTCCATATATGAGTGCAAATACATATTTGTCTTTCTCTGTGTGACTTATTTCACTTAGTACAATACCCTTTAGGTCTATCCATGTTGTCATGAATGGTAAGATCTCAATGGTAATATTCCATTGTCTGTATGTGTACCACATCTTCTGTATCTATTCATCTATCAATGGATGCTTTGGTTGCTTCCATATTTTGGCTATTGTAATTATCCTTTATTGCCTTTTCAAATTTATGCCCTGATTAATCATAAACCAAGTGACAGTGAATACAGATAGATGAAAATAAATGTCTTCAGGGACAATAAAAAATAAGTTTTGTACAGCCACAAGAGACAATTAAGAACCCAGGTACTTTTCCAACTATCCAGATGAAGAAGTCATTAAAACAGGTGAGTAAGCAAAACTATAAAGACTTCACTATCTCTAATCTTGCCTGTGGTGAGTAGGGGAGAGGAAAAAGCAAAGCAGAAGGAATTAGAAAGACTGTGTCCATGCCAAAATCTTTTTTCAGTGCCTTACTATGATTAGTTTCCAGGTATGCAGCTCATAAGATTGCGATGAGGATTAAATTAATACATTACAATATTTAGAACAGTGCCTTGCACTTAAGATTCAGATTCACAGGAAGCTGCAAAGATAGTACAGAGAGATCCTCTGTGCTCGTCATCTAGTTTTCCCCAATGGTTACAATTTACATAACTATATAGTACAAGATCAAAACCAGGAATTTGACATTGGTACAATGCATGGGTATAGTTCTCTATCATTTTATCCCATATATAAATTTGTGTAACTACCACTACAAACCAAGATACAGAACTGTTCCATTACCACAAACATCTCCCTCATCTAGCCCTTGGTAGTCACACTCATCCTGCTCTCCCACCATTCCTAACTTCTGGTAATCACGAATCTATTCTGTCTATAATTTTGTCATTTCAAAGATGTTACATAAATGGAATTATACCATATATGATATTTCGAGATTGGCTTTTTCACTTATATATAGCATAGAGATCCATCCAAGCTGTTGTATATACCAATAGATTGCTCCTTCGTATTTTTTTTAATTTAAATTCAATTAGCCAACTGATAGTACATCATTAGTTTCAGGGGTAGTTTTCAATAAATTATCAGTTGCATATAACACTTTGTATTGCCAATAGCATTCCATTGTATGGATGTACTGCAGTTTGCATGACCATTCACCTACTGAGGAACATTTAATTGTTTCCAAGTTTGGTGTATAGCAAATAAAGCTGCTATGAACAATTGTGTACAGGTTTTTATGCGAACATAAATTTTCCTTTCTCTGAGATAAATGTCCAGGAAGGCAATTCCTGAGTTGCATGTTAAGTGTATACTTAGTTTTTTATTTTAACCTGAACGGTCTTTTGATTAGGAATTTTACTCTTAAATATAGTATGATCACTGATACATACGGACTTCTTTCTACCATCTTACTTTGTAAATCCAATTTCCAGGCCTTTCTTGGTTTCTTTCTTCTCATTTTCTTTTTTTAAAATGTGTTTCCTTTGTTACATTTTTGCCTTTTCCGGTTTAAAATTAGATATTTCTTTATGAGTTGCTCTTAATTAAAAAAAACCAGTAAGCTTAAATTGCTACTTTAAAAGATGCATCTAGAATTTACTAGCATGTAAAATTTTTCTATTGCTACACTGTTATCACTCAAATCAGTATTAGTTTGCTAGAGCTACCATAACAAAATACTACAGCCTGAGTGGTGTAAACAGCAGAAATGTATTTTCTCACAGTTCGGAGGCTGTAAATCCAAGATCATAACGTTGGCAAGTCTGGTTTCTTCTGAGGTCCCTCTCTTTGGCTTGCAAATGGTGCCCTCCTTGCAGTGTCCTCACATGCTTTCCTCTGTGCATGTGCCTCCCTGGTATGTCTTCCTTTTCCCACGAGGACAGCAGTTCTATTGGATTAGAGCCCTACACAAAAGTCCTCATCTTAACTTAATAACCTCTTTAAAGACCTTATTTCCAAATATGTTTATATTCTGAAGTACTGAGGGTTGGGACTTCAACATATGAATTGGGAAGGACACAGTTCAGTTAGTACATAACACATGTTAACATCGTCTGGGATCTCAGTGTTATTTATAGGTTCCCATCCTGGCTCTCCCACCTACTAGCTCTGTGACAAATGGCAAGTTATTCAACTTTTCTGTGCCTCAGTATTATCATTTTCCAGGTGTATAGCTCACAGGATTGTTAGGAAGATTAAATGAATTAATACATGTATAATATTTAGAACCGTGTTTTGCATTTTAAAACTCAGCGATTATCAACTACTGTCACCCATAATACTAATCTTTATGCTTAAGAATAAGTTTTACATATGAGACTCTTGACTCCGGGAAACAAACTGACGGTTGCGGAAAGGGAGGTGGGGGGGATGGGGTAACTGGGTGATGGGCAATAAGGAAGGCACGTGATATGATGAGCACGGGGTGTTATATACAACCAATGAATCATTGAACATTATATCAAAAACTAATGATGTACTATACATTGGCTAATTGAGTTTAAATTAAAAAATATTTTATATATTACATATTAGCTCACAATTATAGCAATGTTGTTGTGTTCCTGTTTTCCTCAACAATATTATTTCTAAAATCTACTCCTATCTACTAAAGTGATTTCTCATCTTGTAAAATCTTTAGTGCTTTCAGAAAGGGCCAGCATAACACTGAACAGGTTTTTGTTTTGCCTCCACAAATAGTTAAGTTTATGTGGTATAGAATTATAAGATGAAAAATATTTGTCTCATAGCTTTGAAGACACTGTTCTATTTTCTTCTTGCATCTAATGTGGCTGATGAAATATCAGATATCAAAGTTAATATCCTTCTGGAATTTTAAAAAATTTTCTCTTCATCCTTGGTCTTATGAAATTTATGCAAATCTTTTTATCTTGCTTGGCACTTTTAATGGCTCATGACCCTTTAAATCTGAGAACTAACACCTGCTAACTTTCCTTTCACAATTTTGATCTCATTTTTGTTTTATTCTATATTCTGGATGAATTCTTGAATTAATATTTCATCTTAGCCAGTGTATTGTTTTTGTTTTGATTTTCAGTGTGTCCTTCAAGTTTTCCTTTATTTCATCTATCACACATTTAGTTTAGCAAACATCTAGCTAACTCTAAGTATGGCTGCAATATCTTCTCATGTCACTCCAGAGACGAATTATATTTTATGTCCTATGTAACCTAATGTTTCCTTGACTTGCAAATTTCTTCTCATTGTTGTGCTTGATGCTTTTTCTTTCAAATATTCACCTTTTTCAAATGATTGGTAAGTTTTGGTTATGTATTCATCTTTGAATTTGAGATTCACTACTGGCCTACTTATAGAGACATACCTTACTTTATTGTGCTTTGCAGGTACTGCATTTTTGTTTTGCTTTGTTTTACAGATTGATGGTTTGTAGCAACCTTGCATCAAGCAATCTGTTGGTGCCATTTTTTTTTTTCAATAGCATTTGCCCACCTTGTGTCTCTGTCACGTTTTGGTAATTCTTGCAATATTTCAAACTTTTTCATTATCATATTTGTTATGGTAATCATGATCAGTGATTATGATTCATTGGAAAATTAGCAATAAATTTTTTTTTAAAGATTTTTTATTTATTTATTTGAGAGAGAATGAGAGAGAGCAAGCACATGAGAGGGGGGAGGGTCAGAGGGAGAAGCAGACTCCCTGCCGAGCAGGGAGCCCGATGCGGGACTCCATCCAGGGACTCCAGGATCATGACCTGAGCCGAAGGCAGTCACTTAACCAACTGAGCCACCCAGGCGCCCAGCAATAAATTATTTTTAAATTAAGGTATACACATTGGTTTTTAGATATAATGCTATTGCACACTTACGAGACTACAATCTTCTCAGGGCTCTCTCCTGATCCTGGCATATGAAACTTTTGTGGCAGTCCAGACTCAAATTCATCTTGGACTGGACTTTTCACGTTTAATCTCATCCCTTCTGATATTAGTCTTTGGATTTTCTCACATTCTCTGTTTTAAGGAAATTCTTCTTTTCTGCATGGTAATGAAGTTTTATAAATTCCTTCCAGACATTTCTGTGGACTTATTTTAGAGGAAAGGCTACAGTGTGTGCCAAGTCCACCATTTTGAATAAATTCCATAGGTTTTCTTATTTATCATCAGCTTCCTACTTTCTGTTAACATCTTGTTATTCCTTTATATTGTGAGTTACTTGTTTATCTTTTATCACTAGATACTGATAAACAAAAGTTTCTCATAGACTGGCTTTAGGATCCTGGACAATTTTTTAACTTTCTACTCATCTATAGGCAGAATTTAGTCATCTATAAAGTGGGATATTAATAGCACAAATTTCTTAGGGTTTGTGAGGATTAAGTGTAAAAACATATGCAGGCACTTGGTAGTTCCTTTAATCTGTTTCTTTCATTATTTGTTTCGGGAGAAATATGTGAAATAAAACCATTCATTCTCCATACAAACTCTTTGTGTCCACCTTACTTCAAGAAGATTCACAGCAAAAGACAGAAATACTATCATTTCAACTATTGCCCATCAGGGTATCCAGAAAATTTTTTTCAGTATCAATCACAGATCCTAGGACTGTTGAACTCTGCTAATTTTCTATGGTTTGTAATGACTTTTACAGCTGCATCTGCAATCTCTATTTATTACTCTCCAGGGGCAAGTTGACCTTACAGAAACACATTATCCAGGACTCTTCCAGTTGTAGTTTCCAACTCATGCTAGTAGTTTCCGTGACAGCTGAAAGAAAAAGAGAAAGGAAACTGAATGACTCATCTAGGGGGTCAAATAAGGTAAGCCAACTCTCTAAGCCTCTAGGGTCTACTGTCCTCTTTCCTTGGATCCATTCTCAGACTGATCCTTTTCACACCGTAGTCCCAAGAAGCTTAAGCCATACATGGTCTTCAGTGTTCAGGATCTCTCAGTGAGAGATCCAGAATTTATAGGTCACAGAAAAAAACTCCAAAAATAACAATCCCGATAGACTCTGCTAGGACCAACCACTTAAGCGTGGGGGAGAGTGCTTTAGTGGATGAGTAAGATCCAAAGAGAGGCAGAACCACATGGTTGACAGTTCCATTAGTATGATATAAAGTGGAGTAAGTACAGTTCTCTAGGAAAAGAGGGGCTCTGTTACTAGAAGGGGGGGGAGTATTGGTCAGGGCAGAAACAACAGATGTTTAATATAGAAGGCAGTACAGTTGAAGGCAAGTAAGAGAGGGAGTCATATTTCCTGTCATTAATCCTTTATCTCTAGGGAAGCTTTATCTGACAGTTTGCTTTATCCCCATGAGTCATATAAGTTACTTATTTAATCACTCATTTAGTCTCAATCATGTATTGCATTGCCTGCAGTTGCAGACTTGGAAAGAACTGGGAATCCATGGATGGTCTCTCAGCTCTGAAGCTCTGGCATTGTTTGTAAGTGATAAAGGTATATTCCCTGTCCTCGTGAAATATGTAATTTAGTTTCAGTGTTATCTATGTTATCAGACACAGGTAGAATTATTTCTAATACAATATTACATTATAGCCATATGAAAATAGTGCCATGAGTGCACAGGAGAGGGAGTGGTTGAGTAGACCTATATCGATCTGGGAGTTGAAGGAGGACAGTTCTCTTTAATTAGAGAATGCTAGGAAGGGTTTTCTTCCCATTAAAAAGGAACAGCTTGGATGATGGATTTAAGGCAGGAATATATAGTCAACATGATCCTTACCTTGTTCTGGAAGTGGGAAACCCATCAAAGGGATACTTTCAGAGCCTAACTTAGTATGAGATCTAGAAGTTTAGGCTATGCAGCAGACCCCTGGTTTCATTTCTAAGTTATTTCTATACAAGTTTATCTCTTTAGTTGGATTATAAATACTTTCTGGTCAGAGACCAAATCTTTTTCTTCCTTGTTTTTCTGTGTGCCAAGCCCTTTGCAGGAGCCACATGGATCAGTATCATTGTTCATGTTCCAAAAGAGCAAATCTTTCCTGGCAACACAAAGATACAACTATTAACATGTGTCCATACTCTCTGTTCTCTTTTAAAGCTTCAGTCATCAATAGGTAATAATGAAAACTACAATTTTTGTCCCTAAATTTTTCATTTCTGAGTCATAACATGAAAATATTTTGTGATACACATCTCATGGGCTTTTGCAGACTTGATGAATCTTGGAGTCTTTCTGTAATAATCATGGATATGTTCAACTGAGAGAGAACATGTCCTTACTACATGCCATGCCATTCTACACATAAAGAGCTCTGTAATTCCAAATAGGTGACGGGTAACCACTGTTGCATCTAGCTTTCTCCCTGGCAAATGTAAGAGGAGCCTTTATTTCATTCAACATGTACAGATTGAACCAATATATTCTGGGCATTTTCTAGATGCTGTGGATAAAACATCTAGTGAGCAACACAAGACCCTTACAGTTAAGGAGCTTAGAATCTAGCATTAAGTAGAACAGGTAAAAATCACATGTAAAACTAACTTAATGAGATCATCTTGGATAGTGATACATAGTCACATAAAAAGGGAACATGATAAAGTAATTAAATAATAGAGAGATGGAGGGACCTACATCTAGACTGTGTGGTCAGGAAGAATTATCTCTTAGGAGACACTTGCCCTGAGGCTGGATTTAGAATCCACTGAAAGATTTTTATCTAAGGGTGTGAAACAATCCAATTTGCAGTTTCAAAAGATCAGTCTGGCTGTGGTGTAGAGAATGCCTTACAGAGGTTTCAAGATTATAAGCAGAAAGACCAGTTGTTGCCTACCTCCAGGAGAGAGGAGGTATAGCCTGACTCAGGATGGTAGGAATGAAAGTAGAGGAGACACATTGTCTACATATAAGAAAATACGGCAGGACTTGGAAAGAAATGGATGAATAAAGGATAGCTCCTGACTACTGTTTGGGTCTTGCTAACATTTTTTGAATTGGAGAAGACTAGGGACAAATGTGTTTTGGAATATAAATCAAGAATTCTACTTTCATCATGGTGAGTTTGAGATACCGCATAGACAGGAACATAGAGAGTTAAGTAGGCAATTGGATGTGCAATTCCTAAATGCAATAGAGAGATCAGAGTTGGAGACAAATATTTAGAAGTCAGTGAAACTAGAGGCGGTATTTAAACCAAAGGGTGGATATCACCCAGAATGAGACTACAGAGCAAAGCAGGTGAATAGGATTGAACCCCAGGGTATTCCAAATTTAGAGGCCAAGTAGCAGAGGTAGAATGGCCAAAGGAGAGGGGGAAGAAGTCTCCAGGCAGGCAAGAGGAAAACACTGAAAGAGTCATGTCACACAAAGGAAAGTGAGGGTCTGAATAAAGAAGGCATATTCAACTTAAATGCTACCGAGAGGCTGAATTGGATGAACACAGACAAGTGGCCATTATATTTGACAACACAAAGGTGACCCTAACAGGCACAGCAGAGAACATAAGCCAACGTGGAATGTGTTGTAACAGAGAATAGGAGGCAATGAGGACAGTGAATATAGAATCATATTTTCAAGAAGGTTTTGTTCAAAGGGGAGATGTGTGACAGTAACTGAAGAGAAATGTAATATCAGGGATCTATAGAGTTTTTTAGATATATGTTTAAAATTTTTTTTTTTAGTTTTTTTTTTTAAAGATGTAGAGTATTATTAGAGCATGGTCTTATTTCCTAGAGAAATTACCCAGTAAAAAGGAGTAGGCTGATGACTATAACAGTTAACTTATTGTCTCTCAGCTCCAAACTCACCCTTCAATATGTTCTCTGAAATAATGGACCGAATTCTCTTAAGCATCTCTCCTGCACATTGTCAAACGTTCTCAGTAGAGGGCACTGGAGGGACATTAGAGGAGGAAGGAGCTATGCTGCTATGTCCAGTGGCTCTGCAGTGGGTTGGTGGTGTGGGTATGGGGCTATCTGGTGGAGCTCCTCCCGTCTAACCTGTCCATCATTTGGTGACCTTGCAGCCTTGTCCTGGACTAGTGATAATCTTCCCTGGCCTTTGCAACAGGGAAAAGTCACTACAAATCTTCCTGCCTGTGAAGGCCTCCTGTTTGCTTGGGCACCCATTCCCTCGGCAGGCCTCCCGCAGAGTTTGCCTGCGTCCCAAGTCCCCGCCCCCTCTGCATGCCCGTGCCCCTGCTTGCCAATCACCTGCACCCTGCCCACACCACAGAGGATGTTTTTTGCTTGCCCGGCAACTGCACACCAGCCGTGGCCTGGGCCAACCATCAACCTCTGCTACTTTCACCAACACGGTCTGACCCTTTGCCTTGGGAGGGCCCCTTCCATGTTGCTCCTTCCTTGGACTCCCTCCCTCTACCAGAAGTGTACCATATGGTTTCCTTATATATTACAATCACTCCTTTATCAAGGGTTTAATAATTCTATGAGACTTCCTTGGTTTAGTTCACAGTGTGGTTTCTACCTTCTAATTGGATCCAGAGTGATACAATGACAAGAAATCATAACTGCGGGAATTCAGCAATACCTGGTACATAGAATATACCAGTTTTTGAAACATTCTCCTCGGCAAGATCCTCATTTATGTAATTAAAAAACACTCACCTTCTTAGTTTCTTCTCATTATATTTTTTAACACCATTGCCTCTTGATAATGGTTTTCCTTGGAAATATTTACCTCTTTGTTTCTTTTAGGAGTATTTATCCATCTGTAAGAGTCCATCCTGCCCAAAAGGCTGAGTGCCAGGTGTTTTCACTTTTTCCTCCTGTTAGAAAACCAACTTGCATTTGCTGTGTACACCCTTGGCAATCATCTCAGACGGGAAATGACCACACCAAATGTCAAGGAGACATAGAGACCGTTACTTCTGTGTTTATGATGATTCAATTTTTGGAAGAACCAGAAGTGCTAACTTCTGAGAGCTATTCTGAATGTATTATCCTATCTGAGCCTATACTTTCTCTTAGGATTTATACATTTATACATCTCTTGGGATATATAAAAACATATTTCTCTTTCTTTCCTTAAAAACTGTAGGACACATTCTAATTTTTAGTCTCTGTTCTAAAATTATAGCCCTCTGTGTGTCTTTTTAAAAAATCTGTCCCTTTAGCAAGACCTCCAATACCCCTTATCCATTCTCACCCCAGTTGAAGAGTGGTCATGGAAAGTCACTTCATTGACAGAACAACACATGCTGTGCTGGGTTTCCTTGGTTTCACAACTCTTGTTCATTCTGACCTTAGCAACGACTAGAGTCTATAGTGATGCCCAGGTTCAGGTAACCAGTCCCTCCCTCCCTTGCATTCTCCTCCTCTTATTCCCCCGCTCCTTCTATTTTCTCCTCCCTCGACTGCCTTCCCATTGTAGTTAGGATAAAATTCAAACTCCTTGCCATAGGCTACACAGGCCATACATGATCTGGCCCCTGCCTTCCTCTAATTTCTCCCTCCATATTTCCTGCATTGACAATACTCCAGACATAATGATCTCCTGTTCCTTAAATAAACCAAGCCCCATATCTCAGAGGTTTTGCAATTGTCATTTTTTTCTGTCCCTGCTTTCTCTCATGGATGACTCCTTTCCACTAGTTTGATCTCATTTGAAATGCCTTCCTCTCTGGGATGCCTTCTCAACTATACTTGTCACCTCCCTCACCAGCATGCCATCAGTGTCCACTATATTACATCGTATACTTTGTTGATACTACTTTAGCAGGTTGGAATTTATATCTTTACCTTTTTCATTACAGTGTAAATTCTTTATGGCAGAGAATTCATGTGTCTTTTTGACCACTTTATCTCTAAAGACTAGAACAGTTCCTGGCACATAATATTTTTTGACCATCTGAATGTTTACTGGGCACTGAACCGTGAACATGGCAAATAAGTAGAAAATTATCCCTTACCCAGAGGAAACTGGGTAAATAGATTATGTTTCTATTATAATTGTTCTTTCTTAGAAGCATCAAGAGTAGGCCAGAGGCCCAGTGGTATCTGGGGCATGGTTTAGAGTGAAAAATTAAGGAAGAATAGGATGCCAAATTGTTTTATAATAATTATACTGCCCCTTTCAACTGAAATTCTATCAATCATTCTTGTTTGGTCAAGTTTTGGGAAGGTCTGTTAAAATGCAAGAGAAAGAGGTTCAAATGTTAACCTACATGTGTAGATTAGAGAAACCAATGTTGTTGATTATCCATGATTTTCCAACATGTTTTAAGCAGTGGAGCTTTCTTCACATCAAAAGCCCTCGCACAAGTTCAACACACCTATAAGTTAACCTGGCTGATAGCTTGGCTGAAATGGTGCGGCAGAACTTGCACCCTGCCCACCAGGCACCTGTTCTAAGTCCTGCCCGGCAGGCAGTACCTGAAGTACCACCTACAGCACCCAGATCTGCACAGAGCAAGGTTTGAAAAAAATCACAAGCCTTAGACTGATTCCTTAAGTTGGGAAATAGGCCCAGAGATCTGAAGTGCTTTATCCAAAGTTGTAAAATTACTGTCAACAAAAGGACTGAAGCTCAGCTTCTTGAATTCTAGGGAACTGTGTCTTTACCTGTATTGTTCTATATTCCTGGAGGATAAATTCTATCAAATCAGATTAGCTTCCAGCAGTGGGAGTTCTTACAGGGAGAGAAAAGTCAGAGGTTTTCAGTATCCAGGGAGCCTTGCTTAGAACTTTGTTGCTCCTCTAGGACTGCAGACATGGAGAACTGCCTTACAGGACTTCTCTTGCCACTTGGAAATCATCTTGAGCTTGTCTTTAGCAGCAGAAACAAGAAAATGGGACTACTTTCTCCAAATATTTTAAAATAATTTTATTGCACTGGATTTCCATGAATCAGAGACAACTTTTAACCATTAGGTGTCTTGACTTCTCATTTGTGAAGAGTAGCAGGACTCTGATCAAGAAGTGTAGGTCCTTTTCATGGGCACTTTTAGTTTTTATTCTTAAGTGGAGGCCCAATTAGAAATAATTTATTTGGTTGAATTGGTGGTTTATGGATTAGCCATAGTGCAGATTCTCTCATGCTAATTGGGAGTTCAGAGCCAAACACAGGAACTGGCATGATAGCAAACACTTTATAAATGTTTTTAATTAAGTGAATGGATTTCAGAGGTGTTATCTAGCAAATATAGTTTAGCAATATACTAACTTGATTTCTGACTACAGATTGAGGTGGGTGGACATTATTTGTGCCATATGCAATTGTTATATCCCAGGCATCAATGATGCCCACATTGAGGTCTTGAAAAATATCCTTAATGGCAAGATACTGGACATAACCATGAAAGTCACTGAATCTTTCCACATCACCGTGCATCTCCCTGATGTTTTCTGTCTTGATAATAACCATAGTGTCTGGGCTTCTCAGAAGAAGACGCTGAACAGCTTTGTGGATATTGAGGGTCCTTCGGATAAAAACATCAATGGGGAAGGGTCTGAAATGCTGGCCCAGAGAAATTACAACGATGATGTTTTTTCCTCCTCCGGTTCTGTCAATGACTCGTGCGATGTACTCAATATCTTTCACTGAATAGCTTAATGAGCCAACCAAAGGGTAACCATGTTTTTGCCACTGGATGTTGATATTCTCGTCCAAGTCCACAGCAAGTTGGTGTTGAAGTTTCCAGATTCATGTAGATCCACTGACTTCAGTGCTGATGACAAATAGGCAATCCCAAAATGAAACAAGTATAAAGTTATAAAGATCATAAAGACAGAAGAAAAGGTTTGGTGTTTACAATAAGTTAATCATGACTGATTATAGGCTTAAATGAAGGAACAGTTGTGAAAATTATTTGAACAATCCAAAGTGTTCTACAGATAAGGAGTTATATATGCTCCCTTGTAGAATCATGTAGAAGCAAATTGACTGGGGATGGTAATCACTGAAGTAACTTCATTGGAGCATGATGTAGTTAACTTTTTAGGTATTATTTTTGTACATCTTATGAGCTGTAGATTAAGCTTGAGGATAGAGAAAGTACTAATTAGTGTTTTT